>NC_042991.1:345625-691250 GCF_901001165.1 Salmo trutta | reverse complement strand
TTTACTATTTTCTACTTTGTAAAATAATAGTGAAGACATCAAAACTATGAAATAACACACATGGAATCATGTAGTAACCAAAAAAGTGTTAAAGAAATTCAAATATATTTTACATTTGAGATTCTTCAAATAGCCACCCTTTGCCTTGATGACAGCTTTCTACACTCTTGGCATTCTCTCAAACAGCTTCATGAGGTAGTCTCCTAGAATGCATTTCAATTAACAGGTGTGCCTTGTTAAAAGTTAATTTGTGGAATCTTTTTCCTTTAATGCCTTTGAGCCAATCAGTTGAGCTGTGACAAGGTAGGGATGGTATACAGAAGTTAGCCCTATTTAGTAAAAGACCAAGTCCATATTATGGCAAGAACAGCTCAAATAAGCAAAGCGAAATTACAGTCCATCATAACTTTAAGACATGAAGGTCAGTCAATATGGAACATTTCAAGAACTTTTGAAAAGTGCAGTCCCAAAAACCATCAAGTGCTATGAAACTGGCTCTCATGGGGACCGCCACAGGAATGGAAGACCCAGAGTTACCTCTGATGCAGAGGATAAGTTCAATGGAGTTACCAGAAATTGCAGCCCAAATAAATGCTTCACAGAGTTCAAGTAACAGACATATCTCAACATCAACTGTTTAGAGGAGACTTTGTGAATCAGGCCTCATGGTCGAATTGCTGCAAAGAAACCACTACCAAAGGACACCAATAAGAAGAAGAGACTTGCTTGGGCCAAGAAACAGAATTAATGGACATTAGACTGGTGGAAATCGGTCTTTTGGTCCAAATGTGGAATTTTTGTTTCCAGCTGCCGTGTCTTTGTGAGACGCAGATTATGTGAATGGATGATCTCTACATGTTTGGGTCCCACCGTCATGCATGGAGGTAAATGTGTGATAGTGTTGTGGTGCGTTGCTGGTGACACTGTCTGTGATTTATTTATTTAGAATTCAAGGCACACTTAACCAACATGGCTACCACAGAATTCTGCAGCAATATGCCATCCCACCTGGTTTGTGCTTAGTGATATGTGTTATTTCATAGTGTTGATGTCTTCACTATTATTCTACAATGTAGAAAATAGTACAAATAAAGAAACACCCTTGAATGGGTAGGTGTGTCCACATTTTTGACTGGTACTGTACATAAAGGACCATCCTTAGAACATATCTAATTCTATGGCTCCACACACCTTTCTAATACAGCTACCATCTGCTGGCCTTTATTTTCCACCTACATGTGGACCACATAAACATGTGCTTGGCTGCCAAACTTAAACATCAACAAGACACTGATACTGTAAACAGACATGCATACACACATACATACACAGAATGGCACACGACATGACACACACAGACGTAGACACAGTGACTGGACAGTCATCCTAGTCTCTACTGTAGATCGTTTGTGTGTTTAAAAAGCTCATTCCATGTCAGTCACCACCCTGGCCTGCTCAGAGCAGACGGAGGCCTGCGCTATCTCTGTTAAGAGAGAGAAACAGAGAAGGAGGAGGGAACAAAAATAAATGTGCAAAGAGAGGGATGGAGAGAGAGAAAAACAAGAGTATGGGAGACAAGCACCATGTGAGAGACTGACAGAGAGAAATAAGTGAGAAAGAGAGAACGGGAAAGGGGGGAGATGTGGTCTTTGTGCTGGTTTTACCGACACTCTCCTAAACAAACATTTTCTCTGACAAACTCTCACAATTTTCTGTTTGTCCCCAAACACCCTCCTACTCAGCCCACAAACCAGGTCCTAAACTCAAACACAACTTGCACAACACTACCTCAGAGCAAACATTCTCCTGCACAGCCCACAAAACACTAAACACCCTTAAAACAGGCTCCTCGCTGAAAATCCAATTCCTAGTCGCTGGAAAACAGTGTTCATGTTTGCTGAAATGTGTGGAAAACATATTTTCTTGTTTTCTACACTTGTTTCTATATTGAGCCAACTGTACAATTACTTAGTTGTAGGAGTGTTAGTGTGGGGGTAGAGCTTGATGTCAGACAGTTTTGTTAAGTTAAAGATAGCACAAAAGAAAGACCCAGAATAACCTTGAACTTGAACTAAAATCCATGTCCTCCGTATGGGGGCCAAACTTTCATGTGAGTCTGGGGATTGAGGTCTACTCTGACTGGTGCTGGTTTGGGGTGGGGTTTGGATAGCAGGGTTGAAGTGGGCCTGTTTTTTTATCCAGAAAGTGTTGTGTTCCCTGCTGCAGGCACTTTGTGGGACAGCTGTGGAGGGCTGTTTTTTTATATATTATTTTTCTGGGGAATTGGCAGGGGTTTGAGCCTGGGCATCTGGTGCTTTGAGGAGGCCTGCTATTTATCAAACTGAAGCAAAGTCAGCAGGGAGGAAAAAAACATAACCCCCCTTTGCTCTCTTTCTTCCCCCTCTAGCTCTCTCTCACTCCCTCGCTCTGTGAGTCTGAGGACATGTTATTTAAAGCCCTGTGTGAAGGGAGTCGTACAGCGCCCTAAAGGAGAAAGCGAGGGAGTGGGAAGAGGGAGTGAAAGAGCGAGAAGAGGAGGGATGGTAAAATGTACAGCCCAGTTACAGTGCCTTCAGAAAGTATTCATAAACTTTTTGACTTATTCCACATTTGTTGTTACAGTCTAATCTCAAAATTGATTAAATATGATTTTTTTTTCTCACCAGTCTACACACAATACCCCATAATGGCAAATTGAAAACATGTTTTTCGAAATGTTAACAAATGTATTGAAAATGAAATATATAATTTACATAGGTATTCACACCCCTGAGTCAATACTTTGTAGAAGCACCGTTGTTAGTGATTACAGCTGTGAGTCTTTCTTAGTAAGTCTCTATGAGCTTTCCATATCTGGATTGTGCAGCATTTGCCAAAATTGTTAAAATTCCTCAAGCTCTGTCAAAATAGTTGTTGATCATTGCTAGAGGTCAATTTCAGGTTATGCCATAGATTTTCAAGTAGATTTAAGTCAAACCTGTAACTTGGACAGTCAGGAACATTCCCTGTCTTCTTGATAAGCCATTCCAGTGTAGATGTGGCCTTGTGTTTTAGGTTATTATCCTTCTGAAAGTTGAATTAATCTCCCAGTGTCTGGTGGAAATCAGACTGAACCAGGTTTTCCTCTAGGATTGTGCCTGTGCTTAGCTCCATTCCGTTTCTTTTTTATCACGAAAAACTCCCCAGTCCTTAATGAATACAAGCATACCCATAACATGATTCAGCCACCACTATGCTTGACAATATGGAGAGTGGTACTCCGCAATGTGTGGTATTGGGTTTGCTCAAAACAAAACACTTTTTTGTGTTCAGGACAAAAACGTAATTGCTTTGCCACAATTTTTTTCAGTATTACTTTAGTGCCTTGTTGCAAACAGGACGCATGTTTTGGAATATTTTTTATTCTGTACAGGCTTCCTTCTTTTCACTGTCAATTAGGTTAGTATTGTGGAGTAGCTAGAATGTTGTTGATCCATCCTCAGTTTTCTCCTATCACAGCGGTTTCCTTCCTCTCAGGCAACTGAGTTACGAAGGACGCCTGTATCTTTGTAGTGACTGGGCATATTGATACACGATCCAAATTGTAATTAATAACGTCACCATTCTCAAAAGGGATATTCGATGTCTGCTTTTTTTTACCATCTACCAATAGGTGCCCTTCTTTGCAAGGCATTGGAAAACCCCCCTCGTCTTTGTGGTTGAATCTGTGTTTGAAATTCTGCTCGACTGAGGGACCTTCAAAATAATTGTGTGTGTGAGATACAGAGATGTGGTAGTCATTCAAAAATAATGTTAAACACTATTATTGAATACACAGTGAGTACATGCAACTTAGGTGACTTGTTAAGCACTTGTTTTTACTCCTGAATGTATTTAGGCTTGCCATAACAAAGGGGTTCAATACTTACTGACTCAAGACATTTCAGCTTTTCATTTTTTATTAATTTGTAAAAATATATATATTCCACTTTGACATTATGGGGTATTATGTGTAGGCCAGTGACAAAACCATTTACATTTAATCATTTTTTTAAGCTGTAACACAACAAAATGTGGAAAAATATATATATATGAATGCACCAATTTGTAAGTCGCTCTGGATAAGAGCGTCTGCTAAATGACTTAAATGTAAATGTAAAAAGTCAAGGTGTGTGAATAATTTCTGAAGGCACTGTGTCTTTCTGGTCCGTAAAATAAAAAAATAATTGTTCTTATATTTTGTTGCACAACCAGAGAAGCTGGCAACTGTTGTTATTCTCCACTTTAAGAAGGCTACTTATTGTAATGTAGATCAATTTGCTTTTCAGGGAATCAGTTTTTCTTAGAAAGACTGGAAGATGTGGAAAAAAAGGGGGTCTGCTGACAAGCTAGCTCACTCAAGTTCAATGGATATTTCCCACCATGCATTGGTGTTAAGTTGAACACTGTCAATGGTTTCTTTTGACAGGTGGTAGGAGGAGTTATTTAATTTTACACATATTTGAGTCAAACCATTGGTTCTCAATGACTGGGATGTCTAACGTGTTGACACTTATGGCAAGGCTCCAGAATACAATTTTCCCCTGATGGCACTGGTGACACTAACTTTTCCAGTTGGTGGCACCAGTTCACAGCATCACACAATATAATACATTTGAGTCATCATCTTATCATCTCATTATAAAGTTATTCACAATGCTTTATTAAGAAGTGTAATAGAATGTGTATATATTTTGAAATGCAACCTAATCCAGTGATTGTCATGAATTTTGGTTTGACAATTAGATCATTTTTGTTATGTTACTGTCAAAATAGTGCTCCGGATTTTCAGATGTATTTTTTGTTCAACAGAGATGGATTTGCCTTCATCTTCACGCTCCGTATTTCAAAGCCATATCAGATATCTTGATTGTAAAACGCTGTACTTTGAGCTCAATAATGATCGTTGACAATTAAAATGATCTCTACAGAAAGTTGCCCTCTCTCTTTAATATGGACAACTATTTGTTTTTTTGCTGCAATTGCATTTTGAAATGTTATACAATCACGATGTCACGTCCTGACCAGTAGAGGGGGTAGTGGGGTCAGGACGTGACAGTTTTTGTGTAGGTGAATGTTTGATTGTTGATTTGGGACTTCCAATTGAAGGCAGGTGTGTTGAGTTGCCTTTGATTGTGTGTGTTTTTCTTTGGGGTTGTGGGTGGTTGTTTTTTGCACTGCTTTTATAGCCTGCAGAACTGTCACTGGTGTCACCCTTTTGTGTTGTTCCTGTGGATGCTCTACTCCTTTTGTTTTGGTAATAAAAAGATGAGTATTCACATACCTGCTGCGCCTTGGTTCATTTCAGAAGACAGCCGTTACAGAACCACCCACCAAACCAGGACCAAGCAGCAGAAGAGGAGGAAGCCACAGGAGAAAAAAAAGGAGGAATGGACATGGGAGGACGTCCTGGATGGCAAGGGAGCCTACACCTGGGAAGAGATCCTGGCCGGAAGGGATCGCCTCCCATGGGAACAGGTGGAGGCACTCAGGAGAGTGGAGGCAGCTGGACAGAGGAACCAACGGGAATGTTTTGCTGGAACACGGTTGGGTAGGCTGCCCGAGAGGCAGCTCCAAGATTTTTTTTGGGGGGGGCACACGGGTAGCTTGGCCAGGCCAGGGAAGAGCCGTAAGCCAGCTACCCGTGATTACAGGGAGGTGCGTATGAGGTGGAGGGCGCCATGTTACGCTGTGGTACGCACCATCTCGCCTATACGGACGCACAGCCCAGTTCGCCCAGTACCAGCGCCCCGCAGGTGCCAGGGCAAGGGGAGCATCGAGCCGGAAGGGGTGATGCCAACCCTGCACTCAAGACCGCCAGTGCGCCCTTTCGGTCCGGTGTTTCCCGCTAGACGCACTAGCATGGAGGTGCGTGTCTCCAGGCTGGCAAGTCCAATACCAGCCCCACGCATCAGGAGTCTAGTGCGTCAGCCCAGCCTCGCCAGTCAACAGTCACCAGAGCTGCCCGCCAGTCAACAGTCACCAGAGCTGCCCGCCAGTCAACAGTCACCAGAGCTGCCCGCCAGTCAACAGTCAGAGCTGCCCGCCAGTCAACCATCACCAGAGCTGCCCGCCAGTCAACAGTCGTCAGAGCTGTCCGCCAGTCAACAGTCGTCAGAGCTGTCCGCCAGTCAACAGTCGTCAGAGCTGTCCGCCAGTCAACAGTCGTCAGAGCTGCCCGCCAGTCAACAGTCGTCAGAGCTGCCCGCCAGTCAACAGTCGCCAGAGAGGTCAGACTGCGCTGAACTGCCGGAGTGGCCAGACTGCGCTGAACTGCCGGAGTGGCCAGACTGCGCTGAACTACCGGAGTGGCCAGACTGCGCTGAACTGCCGGAGTGGCCAGACTGCGCTGAACTGCCGGAGTTGCCAGACTGCGCTGAACTGCCAGAGTGGCCAGACTGCGCTGAACTGCCGGAGTGGCCAGACTGCGCTGAACTGCCGGAGTGGCCAGACTGCGCTGAACTGCCGGAGTGGCCAGACTGCCCTGAACTGCCGGAGTGGCCAGGCTGCCCTGAACTGCCGGAGTGGCCAGACTGCCCTGAACTGCCGGAGTGGCCCTCCTGCCTTCCGGCCCAGCCCGAGTGGCCCGCATGCCTTCCGGCCCAGCCCGAGTGGCCCGCAGGCCTTCCGGCCCAGCCCGAGTGGCCCGCAGGCCTTCCGGCCCAGCCCGAGTGGCCCGCAGGCCTTCCGGCCCAGCCCGAGTGGCCCGCAGGCCTTCCGGCCCAGCCCGAGTGGCCCGCATGCCTTCCGGCCCAGCCCGAGTGGCCCGCATGCCTTCCGGCCCAGCCCGAGTGGCCCGCATGCCTTCCGGCCCAGCCAGAGTGGCCCGCATGCCTTCCGGCCCAGCCAGAGTGGCCCGCATGCCTTCCGACCCAGCCAGAGTGGCCCGCATGCCTTCCGACCCAGCCAGAGTGGTCCGTCTGCCAGGGTCAGCCCGAGTGGCCCGTCTGCCCGGCGCAGCTATCGGCGCCAACAAAGTGGGCAACGCCGAAGGTGGAGCGAGGTCCACGTCCTGCACCTGAGCCACCTCCAGGATAGGTGGGTTGGGGAGGGAGGGTGTAGCACAGTGCCGTCGGTGACGGCAGCCACCCTCCCTTCCCTCCCTTATTGTTTAGGTGTTAAATTTTGTTGGGGATTTTCTTGTTTTCCTTTTTTAGGTGCATCCCGGCGTCTGCACCTTGAGGGGGGGTACTGTCACGTCCTGACCAGTAGAGGGGGTAGTGGGGTCAGGACGTGACAGTTTTTGTGTAGGTGAATGTTTGATTGTTGATTTGGGACTTCCAATTGAAGGCAGGTGTGTTGAGTTGCCTTTGATTGGAAGTCCTATATAGGTGTGTGTGTTTTTCTTTGGGGTTGTGGGTGGTTGTTTTTTGCACTGCTTTTATAGCCTGCAGAACTGTCACTGGTGTCACCCTTTTGTGTTGTTCCTGTGGATGCTCTACTCCTTTTGTTTTGGTAATAAAAAGATGAGTATTCACATACCTGCTGCGCCTTGGTTCATTTCAGAAGACAGCTGTTACACACGAGGCGCACACGAGGGGGAGAAAGCGTTTGAGAGGCTCGCTCATTACAACAGATGGCCCCAGCGAAACAGGCAGGCACAGTGGCAGGGGCAGACTGTTTTTTATTTATTACAGGAACCATGAGGATAATGCACTTTTCTATTTGTGCTTTTTTCCGCCCCAACAATAGGACGTTTTGATTGAGGTGAACAGGTAGAACGTGGCAATACAATTTTTTTACTTGCACAGCCAAGTCAAAGGGTCACAAAATGCGACTAAATGGTGTGTCTGGCGCCCTGCCTCAGTTGCGTTGGACTGCGCTTCAACCACATTCCACTAGCTGTCTCATTTGACAAAAACAATAATCAGAGAGTTGAGGGTAAGGAAGAAATGTATCAAAGAAGAAGAGAAAGAGACTGAAAAAAAGAGGGGATGAAGAGAAGATGGAAATAGGAATAGGGTGACAGAAGAGGGGGAGAGAGAAAAAATGGAATGACAGAAAAGAAGAAAACAACTTGAGGTTAGTCTTTCCAGGTAATGGTAGAACAATGTTTCAGATTGAACCTCCCTCCCTGGCCCTGCCCAAACTCTCTTGCTCTCTCTGCCCCTCTGTTCCATACCTCCACTGTGATGTAACTCCCTGCACCGAACATGTTTTCCTACACACACACACACAGAGGCCCCATTCATTCATTGCAGTTGTTTGTGTGCCGCTCCAAATAGTTCACATTTCTCTCCTCATCTGTGGGCCTGCAACGGCCAATAAGGTCTTTATTTATGTAAGATGACTCTTATGGGTAAGCCACCCCACATATGCCTTCTGACGTGCACATTCTTTTGACTAAGTATATGCAGAGGAGCTGTGGGGGGAAAGCATCTCAACAGATACAGTAAACACACACATTCTCTCTCACTCTCACACACGTGCGCATACATATTTGACTGTTTCAGGAAACTAGGTGTATGTTGCAAGTCACAACTTCCCAGGAGAGCCGTTTGAATGTAAAAAAATGTTTTATTGAAATGCATTTTTTGGGCAGAAATGCCTTCTCAAACATGTGAACTTTCATGTACCTTACTAACAAACTTTTATGCCATCTGTAAATATGAATAAAGTTGTTGAATTACGAGCCTAGTTGGTTTAGCCAAAGAAAAAGTCAGGAACCTTCCCGCTAGCCATGATTGGCTGAGATAATGAGTGGGCTGGACATGCCGAGAGATGAGTTTCAGATTGGTCTGTGGTGTAGCATCTTGTCTATAAAATGAGCTGCTCATTATGCGTAGATGTTCCTTTCTACTGCAGTTTTTTCTTTAGATATAACGTTAGCCATGGAGAACTGCAAATATGCTGCTACTGCTATCAATAACATTGCTGCCCTGAATTTATCAGGCACTATCGACAAACGTCAGTGGGAAAAGGTTGTGATGGACTACTTTCTGGAGGACGATCGTGCCATGTTGATTCTCTCTGACTCTGAAAAGGAATCAGATGATGAGGAAATCCCTAATGTAGGTAAAAAATAATTTTGAAGAAGATGTTTGTAGAGTCTTCTGATGACAGTGAGGGGGAAGAAATGGCGATCAACAGTGTTGTTGTCACGGAAGAAGTTGACCGAGTTTTGAAATCCGTGGAATGTCTGTGCAAACTAAACAGAAACGACACTGGACGTCTTATTTAATGAAAGGGGTTGCAGTATGCTGTGAAGCTTTCATCCATGTATACGGGTAAGAGTCTAGCTACAGTTTCAGATATTATATGTTTCTAATTTTGTAAGAGAGTTGTTTCCATTGCAAGTTTAAGCATGTTGTTATCTAGCTAGCTGAAGTTCAATGGCTGGCTTGCTAGCTAACATTGAACCTATTTGGTTAACTTTAGCTAGCTATGACAATCAGTTTGTATTGCTAGTACTCTATGGATTGGGATTATAGTTCATTGTTTAGCTAGCTAGTTAATGTTACATGTCTCAACAAAAAGACCCCAAGTTAAAGCTTGCTGTTAGTTCGCTAACGTTAGTTGACGTTAGGTGTATGAACTATGCCAATCGGTTTGTATTGCTAGTACTCTATGGATTAGGATTATGGTTCATTGTTTAGCTAGCTAGCTACATGTCTAAACAAAAGACCCCAAGTTAAAGCTTGCTGTTAGCTAGCTAGCTGACATTAGATGACTGGCTTGCTAGCTAACATTATGTGTATGAACTGTGTGTAGTGATATCTCAGAATGCCATTTGGCATCTATTGCATAATAATGCTAAAATATTTGTACCTGGAATTTGTCATTCGGCATCAGTAGAACACGCCTGACTCTCCTCCACCGGTCATACAAGGAGAATGGTCTAATGCCTCCCATCAAAAAGAGAGCTGGCCCAAGCAAGCACAGGTTACACCTGAAGGATGAGGACTTGCAGCGAGTGGTGAACTTCATCAACAACTACGCAGAGGATAATGCAATAGTATTACCAGGACGCCACCCACACAAACACTTAGGTGGAAAGCTGCTGCCACCCCATGTGACAAAAGCAGCAGTGTGGCATCTGTACAAGGAATCAATGACAACACTTGGTATGTAAAGCATAAACACGTTTTGATTATTTAATTGACCTCCAACATGATTGGCACTACTTTTATTGATCTCACATTATTTCTGTATTTTACAGAGGTACGTGTAGTCGGGCTGCCTTCCTTCAGGATTCTGTGGAGAAAATTGCTGCCCCACATCTCAAGCACTGCCCCACATCTCAAGCCCAGTTGTCTCTGGGGGCCCGTACTGAACCAGCAAGAAAAGACATTAGGATGCATTACAGCTTTGATTTTGCTCAACAAGTAAGCAACATTTCCTCCTTCATACTGATTAAGGACATAGATGAATAGATTGATGTACACTCCAAAAAAATATATACAGTTGAAGTCGGAAGTTTACATACACCTTAGCCAAATACATTTAAACTCAGTTTTTCACAATTCCTGACATTAAATCCTAGTAAAAATTCCCTGTCAGAATCACCACTTTATTTTAAGAACGTGAAATATCAGAATAATAGTAGAGAGAATCATTTATTTCATCACATTCCCAAATGGGTCAGGAGTTTACATACACTCCATTAGTATTTGGTAGCATTGCTTTTAACTTGTTTACCTTGGATCAAACGTTTCAGGTAGCCTTCCACAAGCTTCCCACAATAAGTTGGGAGAATTTTGGCCCATTCCTCCTGACAGAGCTGGTGTAACTGAGTCAGGTTTTTAGGCCTCCTTGCTCGCACACGCTTTTTCAGTTCTGCCCACGCATTTTCTATGGGATTGAGGTCAGGGTGTTGTGATGGCCACTCCAATACCTTGACTTTGTTATCCTAAAGCCATTTTCCACAACATTGGAAATATGCTTGGTGGCATTGTCCATTTGGAAGTCCAAGCTTTAACTTCCTGTCGGATTTCTTGAGATGTTGCTTCAACATATCCACATAATTTTACTTCCTTATGATGCCATTTGTGAAGTGCACCAGTCCCTCCTGCAGCAAAGCACCCCCACAACATGATGCTGCTACCCTCGTGCTTCAAGGTTGGAATGGTGTTCTTCGGCTTGCAAGACTCCCCCTTTTTCCTCCAAACATGACGATGGTCTTTATGGCCAAACAGTTCTATTGTAGTTTCATCAGACCAGAGGACATTTCTTCAACAATCTTTGTCCCCGTGTGCAGTTGCAAACTGTTGTCTGTCTTTTTTATGGTGGTTTTGGAGCAGTGGCTTCTTCCTTGCTGAGCGGCATTTCAGGCTATGTCAATGTAGGACTTGTTTTACTGTGGATATAGATACTTTTGTACCTGTTTCCTCCAGCATCTTCACAAGGTCCTTTGCTGTTGTTCTGGGATTGATTTGCATTTTTCGCACCAAAGTACATTCATCTCTAGGAGAAAGTCTCCTTCCTGAGCGGTATGACAGCTGCGTGGTCCCACAGTGTTTATACTTGTGTACTATTGTTTGTACAGATGAACGTGGTACCTTCAGGCATTTGGAAATTGCTCCCAATGACGAACCAGACTTGTAGAGGTCTACAATTTTTTTTCTGAGGTCTTGGCTGATTTCTTTAGATTTTCCCATGTCAATCAGAGGCACTGAGTTTGAAGGTAGGCCTTAAAATACATCCATATGTACACCTCCAATTGACTCAAATGATGTCAATTAGCCTATCAGAAGCTTCTAAAGCCATGACATCATTTTCTGGAATTTTCCAAACTGTTTAAAGGCACAGACAACTTAGTGTATATAAACTTCTGACCCACTGGAATTGTGATACAGTGAATTATAAGTGAAATAATCTGTCTGTTAACAATTGTTGGAAAAATGTCTTGTGTCATGCACAAAGTAGATGTCCTAACTGACTTGCCAAAACTATAGTTTGTTAACAAGAAATTTGTGAAGTGGTTGAAAAACGAGTTTTATGACTCCAACCTAAGTGTATGTAAACTTCCGACTTCAATTGTGTATATATAACATTTACATTTTACATTTAAGTCATTTAGCAGACGCTCTTATCCAGAGCGACTTACAAATTGGTGCATTCACCTTATGATATCCAGTGGAACAACCACTTTAGGCAAATACCTTTCACTGAGCAGTGTAAAGACAGACTGACAGGGGTGAGACAATTAATTGTAATTTATCTTAGTGTTCTTTTGTTGTTTGCAGGTGCACTAACCTGCAGCCAGGTCCCATCGACTTCTTAACTCCTCGCAAGTGTGGCTTGTTTGGTGTCTGCTGTGAAGGAATACCACAACAAGTCAACTACTTGATTGATGAAGGCATGTTGTCCAGCAAAGTGAAGGACAGCACTCTGACACGGGTCAACATCCCACAGCTGGTTGGACTGGAAGATGGTACGGTGCTGGTGGAAAGCTATGGCTGGCAACAACACCTGACTCTGTACTTCAGGCCGCTGCTACAGATCAAACAGTACCAGCACTTCAGGTGAATATCATTATCATTGCATTGTATGAGGTTATTATTTTTATCTAAACTTGGGAGGTGAATTGATGTTGTACAAGGTTGTAATGTCTTCTCAATTTATTTTGTTATTTCCTGTTTTATAGCTTCGATGTTCTGGAGCCTGGTGTTGTCGCCAAGGAGCGTTCGGACTCAGTCAGGACCAGGTTTCAGCTGCTGTGCAATGCTGACGTCCTTCCTCCCATAGATGGTCTGCCTGTATAAGCACCACCTGGACTGGACACAGCTAGACAAACATCTTTTTGAGAAGATAAGGGAGTTTTGTTACGAAGAGGCTATGGACGTCACATGCCCTGCACCAAAGTCAAGGGCAGGACAGAAACAGGCTCTCCGAATATAGATTCCCTAGTTCATGCATGGTTCGGATGGACCAGTCATATTTTACTTTTACTTCACTACATTCTGAAAAAAAATAAAAATAATTTAATCCATACATTTTCCCTGACACCGAAAGGTACTCACTACATTTTGACAGGAATTTTTTTTTTATTCACACACTAATCAATAGAACATCCCCGACCATCCCTACTGCATCTGATCTGGCAGACTCACTAAACACAAGTCCTTTGTTTGTAAATCCCGTAATAAAAAAATAAACATAAAATTGTGCCGTTTGGTTTATTAATATAAGGATTTTGAAATGATTTATAATTTTAATTTTGATACTTAAGTATTTTTAAAACCAAATACTTTTAGACTTTTACTCAAGTAGTGTTTTAATGGGTGACTTTCACTTGAGTAATTTTCTTTTAGGCTATCTTTACTTTTACTCAAGTATGACAATTTTGTGCTTTTTCCACCATTTTTCCACCGCTGGGGGTTATAGCATTTCTTTCACATGACCCATCAATTTAGACAAATGTGTCTGGGTAAGCGTCATCTAATATTTATAAAATATTTTATCTGGACACTTTCTGTTTAACTGGAATTTTTCCTTATTGTAGGCTACTACTTTTACCACTTTTTTGTCTTAATCTTTACTGCACTACTCACTGTTTAGCACATGACCTCACATGTGAATCCTTAAAGAGATGGGCGGGGCTGGCTTAAGAGGGTGTGAACAATGCTGAATGTTTGTAGACAAAGGAGAGCTCCCCAGTAGGTGCCAAAATATTCAAAGGCCATTTTCTCAAAAATATGTTTACAAGTTTGTCATCTTTAAAATACATTTTTCCTCAAAAATACAGTGTAGATATACCATTTTGTAGCTCTGAGTCTCTACTTTTATCCAATGTAAAAACACAGTTTCAAATTTTGCTACATAAGATTGCTTTGAGCCGGTCGGTCTTATGTGGCAAGTAGGCTATGTTCTCCAATATAGTTTTACAGTGCGTGCTTGGGCCAACCAATCAACAGGATATAAAACCTTCCTGTTTTCTGTTCTTTATTTTAGAGCTGACCTTTCCACTACTTCTTGCAATGAGCAGTTTTGCTCAGTTAGTGTCTCCCTCATACACTGTCTTGTTATAGTTGGTACTGTCTCACTATGCTCCCTACTGTCTGTCTTTCACTTATGCCAATTAATGGTCTCCTGTTTAATCCGCTACGTTAGAACTGCACAGCATTGATCTATAGTTCAGAGATTATTTTATTGCATATTTTTCTGCTATCCGTTTTAAACTGATGTCTATTGGAAATCAAAGTCAAACCAAATTGGGGTAGAGTTGCAGTGCATGATAGGTGTAAGATTGGTGCCTGAGGTCACCCCCCCCCCACGGCTAGCTGGTGTGATATTAGTGGAAGGGAAGATGACCATCTGCTGTTCCAGTTGCCCAGTGACTGGACAACAGCATTACAACCTTCCTTTATGGAAATGTTCCACTGGCCATTGTCTATCTGACCGTGTGTGAGAGAGAGACTGATTGTGTGTGCATCTCTCTGTGCACACTGTCTGTCTATATCGAGGAAAGCCTTGGCTGTATTATGTTAGTGTTTCCTGTGGGACTCTCATAGAGAACACTGCTGGCTTTACACTGAGCCATGGAGCCTGTAGACCTGGTCTTCAGAAAAGGTTAGCGAAGGGTCAACGCTTTTTTTCACCTCGCTCTAATGCAGCAAATTAATACGATTCTTCTCTCTCTACACACACAGGGACGGACACACACACACACACACACACACACACACACACACACACACAAATGCTAACACGGATCATTGGATTTTCAAATAAAATATTCCCCTGAGTCAGTGTTCAGAGGCAATAGCTATCTGGCGACACATTTCAATGGTCATTGTTAAGTCTAGTCGATGGACCAACCGAATATTCTCAAGGTTATAGATACTGGCAGACATCCACACACTGAGGGCTCTAGACATTACTGGTGTCTGTGTGCCATATGGTGTCTCTACAGGTGGGGGACAGACAGACACCTCAGCAGGTGAGTACAGACAGACCGACAGATGCCCCTGTAGGTGATCTAGACTGTTGGGCTTGTGGAGGATAGAGAATATTACCCTCTAGCCCACACAGTTATATTCAACTCAAATGTTTGCATAATGACAGGTAGCAGTAGGGCTTATTCTCACTTCGAGAATACAGTGCGCTGTTGGCAACAACAGAAAAAAGCCTAGGCTCAAAACAAATATATGTGATAACAAGAGACAAGTAAGGGGCTATGGAAGGAAAAAAACACCCACTCACCAAATGCAAATAGATCTACCACAGTAACCCCCAGGTATTGTATTCACACTTCTCTGCTTATCTGCTGTGTCTATATGGGTGACATCGCACCATTTTGTTTTTCTATTAAAATAGTTTTTTTTCTTCCCCCCTGTTCTGTGACTTGTTGAAGTGTTGTTGGAACCTGTTTCTCCTCTTTTCTCTCTCGCACTCTCTGTCAGCTAGAAGGTGATAAGTGGGTGGATTGATGTGATACAGTAGTGCTTGGGCTCAGTTGCTCATTGCGTTGACAACAGCCTTGTCAGTCTGATGGCTCTCTCTTCTGAAAGCTCCTAAACCTCTATGAATTCTTTCTGTTTGCTCTATGACTTGGTACAGGAGAGGGGTGATCTGAGGGAAATTGGATTTCATGGATGTGAACTTTGTATAACTTAAGTGTAGTGATTCAATGAATGTACATTTGCCTATATGGTATATGCGGCATTAGAAGTATTTAAGTTGAATTCTAAGCTTTAGTCAAGGATAGGTAATCACGAGCCTCATAGACTGAGCCTGTCTGATTGGCATCACTAGTGAATGATCACTGCCATCGTTCTGAGTTCGTATTGAGTGACACAAATTGCTTGCATGGCTAATATTTTGTACTTCTGCTTGGCCATCTGTGCGTGTGTGTGAGTGTTTCCCTTCTCTTTTATTGCCTGTTGCTGATCTCTGTCAAGTGACTACATGGCCTTTTATTTGTGGTTTCTGGTTTCAATACCGCAACATAATAACATGCTCGGGACAGAGAGTGGAGGAGAGCGAGAGAGAGTAGTGGAAGAGGGGGAGGGAGGTAAGGGAGTCTGGGATGTTTGGGGGGGGGGGGTGAAACTTGAGATAGATCTGCTTGAGCTGGGCCCTGCAGACTTCAACAGGAACTGATGTGTCCCAACCAGAGTGCTAATTACAAGGGGCCAAGAGGGGACTCAGACCCCCTAAATGAGACATGAGTCCCGCTAAATGCAACAAAGTCCAACTTGGGGGGGGTCTCTAAATAATGGTTATTTAATCATTCTCCTATTTGTTTAAAATGTCATTTGTACTGTGGTAAATATTCAAATAAAAACTTATTCCAAATAAAACTAACACCCCGAACTCTGTCATGGTTTAAACCATTTGTTTCCCATGTGGCTTCACTTGTTATCCTGGGACAGTCCCATATCTCAGGCCCTTTTCAAGTGTCCCAACTTTTCTTTCTACAAAAAAGGTCAGCAATACGCATCAATTAATTTCAGCAACAAGAGTATACCCAATGACAATCGCTGTATGTCATGTAACAGATGTCTCTTTCCGTTCATCAAATGGCATGGATGCTGGAATTATTTTGAAGTGGACGAACACATAAAGTGATTTGTTTGACAATAAGAGCAAAACATATTGACCAATTTGGTTCATGCTAAAGTAAAAGTTAATTTAAAAAAAACAGTTAAAAGACTTGGCTTTACTATTATGCCCATAAACATTTTTTATGCACACATAAGAGGTCCTGTGGAAAAAAAATAGAGGCCCCCTGACGTCACTGTATAATCTGGTCCTAACTACGATTGTATGTGTGCATGCGAATGTGGTGTGTGTGTGTGTGTGTCTCAGGTGTGTGGGTGCAGATAGGTAGTGTTCAGTCATTGATTTTCAGTTACTAAACAGGAAGTGGCTAGTTATTGATTCTCTGGGACGATGATGTCACTCCAGATGTACGGTACACAGTGTTTGCTTAACCATGAGGTTCTCTCTCCCTCTTTAATCCCCTCTTCTCCCTCTCCTCCTCTTAGTCCCCTCCATTCTGTCTCACGTCAATGTGGTGGAAAAACCCTTCTGTTCCTCCTGCTCTTCCATTCCTCTTCCTCCTCACTCTCCTCCTCTCTCCCTCCATCCTTGGCCTGTTAGTCTAGTGAGCCATATGGAAGATTTTCCCTTGGTTGGTTGGTTTGTTCTCCTCTCCTGCTTTTATGATTGATTAACCACATGGCAAACATCTCACCCGCAGCCATCAGAGGACTGCTCAACTAGCCACTCGCACACACACACACACACCAAGATGGTCATAGTCAGACCTGGGCCGTGAAGTCCTGAGAGGGTGAGACATTTCATCAACCAGTCTGTTATTCTATAAATATAATGTCCTAAGAGTCCAGGTATAACTGTTGTTCTTGTGAATTGAGCTAGACCTAGAAGACTCATAGACTGTCATCTTTGAGACAACATGCCAGTTGTACTAAACCTTACCACATGTTTGAAGAAGTCTGTTTTTGAATTTATGGAAGTAAATGTGCAGTAGACTGCATGTGTGTACATGCGCTGTTTGTTTGTGTGGGTTCTTTTACTTTTACGGACTTATTTGATATTCCGCTGGAGGAAGTGAGTCAGAATGTTCCGTGTACATTCTTTACAAATAGCACTGTTTAGTAAAGTCAACCACAACAGGACATTAAAAGACTGATAGAGGGAGGGAGATGAAGCAAGTCAGAGTGAGAGATAGGGACCCTAAAGAGGGGAGGGAGTGAAGGATGAGGAGAGAAAAGAAACCCTGAAAGATGGCATATAGATGGAGGTCCTCAGCTGTTACAGCCAGTACATTTCCCTCCCTCCATATTTCATGTGTGGAAATGTTTACGTCGTGGAAGTAGGGGATGAAGAGGGAAAGAGAGAGAGAGAGGGGGAAGACAGAACTACGTTGAATTTCTGCCCGACCAAATGGGCATTTCATAAACAATTAAATATTAACGGGGCTGTTCGGGCCGCAGTGTGGCATTCAAACGAGACTCTGCCGGTGGTTTTGTTCGGCCGGCCGGTACCTATTTATGAGGTAATGGGACCTGGGGAAAACGGTAGCGCCACAAGGATTAGGGCATATCGCATCCTCTCTGCTTTATAGTGGAGCTGGATCATCACGACACCCATGAAACAAAATTGCAAAAATACCAAGGCTGTAATGTGGATAAAGTCAAGGGGTCTGAATACTTATCAAATGCACTGTAGAAAGATATACTATTATTTATATTATTTATATTATTGAGCAACGGAGAATGCGATTCAAATCAAATGACATTTTATTGGTCACATACATGGTTAGCAGATGTTATTGTGAGTGTAGCAAAATGCTTGTGCTTCTAGTTCCGACAGTGCAGTAATATCTAACAAGTAATCTAACAATTCCACAACAACTACCTAATACACACAAATCTAAGTAAAGGAATGGAATAAGAATATATACACATACGAATATATGAATAAGCGATGACCAAGCGGCAACGGCATGATGTGATGTGAATATCGAGGAACTTAAAACTTTCCACCTTCTCCACCCCCTTATCCACATCCCGTCGATGTGGATGGGGGGGTGGTCCCTCTGCTGTTTCCTGAAGTCCACGATCATCTCCTATGTTTTGCTGACGTTGAGTGAGAGGTTGTTTTCCTGACACCACACTTCCATAGCCCTCACCTCCTCCCTGTAGGCTGTTTCGTCGTTGTTGGTAATCAAGCCCACTACTGTTGTCGTCTGCAAACTTGATGATTGAGTTGGAGGCGTGCATGGCCAACGCAGTCATGGGTGAACAGGGAGTACAGGAGGGTGCTGAGCACGCACACGTGTGGGGCCCCAGTGTTGAGGATCAGTGAAGTGGAGATGTTGTTTCCTACCTTCACCACCTGGGGGTGGCCCGTCAGGAAGTCCAGGACCCAATTGCACAGGGCAGGGTTGAGACCCAGGGCCTCAAGCTTAATGATAAGCTTGGAGGGTGCTATGGTGTTGAATGCTGAGCTGTAGTCAATGAACAGCATTCTTACATTGGTATTCCTCTTGTCCAGATGGGATAGGGCAGTGTGAGTGTGATGGCGATTACAAAGTCAGTGGACCTATTGGGGCCGTATGCAAATTGAAGTGGGTCTATAGTGGCAGGTAAGGTGGAGGTGATATGATCATTGACTAGTCTCTCGAAGCACTTCATGATGACAGAAGTGAGTGCTATGGGGCGATAGTCATTTAGTTCAGTTATCTTTGCCTTCTTGGGTACAGGAATAATGGTGGCCATCTTGAAGCATGTGGGGACAGCAGACTTGGATAGGGAGAGATTGAATATGTCCGTAAACACACCAGCCAGCTGGTCTGCGCATGCTCTGAGGACGCAGCAAGGGATGCTGTCTGGGCCGGCAACCTTGCGAGGGTTAACACGTTTGAATGTTTGACTCACTTCGGCCACGGAGAAGGGGGCCCACAGTCCTAGGTAGCGGGCCACGTCAGTAGCACTGTATTATCCTTGTTATATCTCGGATGTTTGCCATTGTCTGCAAGACGTTGCATTCAGAATCAGTGGACAGGATCAGACCTGGACGTACCTCTCATACCAGCACTCATTTACACTTCCAAAAATGAGCTACAATAAAACCTGTCCAACAATCTAGCCTTGAGTTTTATCACCCCATGTCTGCTACTCTCCTAGTCAAATTCTCTCATACAGAGTTCATTGACACGTTGTTGTTTTTCTTTCCTTTAACCGTATGAGCAATCAGATGAGACTGATAATGCCCTAACTTTGTAATGTACCGGCTGGCTGAGCAGAGGTTCAGGTTCATGGAGTTTTATATTAGTTATGAGGTTTTATGACCTATGATTTAGTGGCACGATGGTGAGCTGTTTTTACTGTGGTGTGGCCTTCCTTGTTGTTTGTGGAGATGGAGAGAGTTAGGGGAGTGAATTATTGTCTCAGGTGAACGGTTGGATCTATTTTAATCTGATTAGGGATGTGTTGGACGGGGTCCTGGGAGTGAGCTGACTCATTTGTGCCCAATCAGCAAAGTCTGGTTCTCACCAACCAAAAAAAACTGATGGTACTTTCTGCCAAGGGAGCAGGGGGTTGGATAGTTAGGAGCTGCATGTTGCATCAAGGCTAGAGTTTTGAGATGGTTAACTGATCCCAGATCTGTGTTTATGATTTTTCTTTACAATGTGCACACTCTCCCTTTTTTAAACCTCTTTGCTCCCTGAACTTTACCCTTTGAACGCTTCCTTGCACCCCTCTGTAGCGAAACAGTGGTATCTTCCACAGAACCCTATGACACACCAAACTCCAGGAGATTATGGGGAGTTAGAGCGGGGAGGTTGGAGTTATGTTGGCATAAATCACACAGAGGAGGGTTTTGGAGGGGTAACATTGTTTGGGGGGGGGGGGGGGTCTATTCATTATTTTATTGCCAGTCTGTTTTATATCACGCTAAAGATAGCTGGGCCTGAGCAGGGTTTGTATTTTCTGTTATTCTATGTGATATTTTTGTTGTAACAGTTGAACTCCCTCACTGTTAAAATAACATCCCTGGGAACTCGGCCTTCATAACGTGCACATAGGGTTGGAGGACGACTGCTTTCCAGTGGAACACTGCTGACTGCTGGACTCTATACTGTGTATGTGTACAGTTGCTTGCGAAAGTATTCACCCCCCTTGGCATTTTTCCTATTTTATTGCCTTACAACCTGAGTGAAGGAAAAGCAGCCAACGAGTTCTCAGCATATATGGGAACTCCTTCAAGACTGTTGGAAAAGCATTCCAGGTGACTACCTCATGAAGCTGGTTGAGAGAATGCCAAGAATGTGAAAAGCTGTCATCAAGACAAAGGTTGGCTACTTTGAAGAATCTAAAATAGAAAATATATTTTGATTTGTTTAACACTTATTTGGTAACTACATGATTATTTCATGGTTTTGATGTCTTCACTATTATTCTACAATGTAGAAAATAGCAAAAATAAAGAAAAATCCTTGAATGAGTAGGTGTGTCCACACTAGGATTGCACATTTTGAGGAATATTCAGAGGTGGAAACGTTCCGTGGGAATTAACGGGAATATATGGGAATTAATGGAAATATATGCAAATTAATATTAATACCATTTAAATGTACAGTGGCTTGCAAAAGTATTTACCCCCTTGGTATTTTTCCTATTTTGTTGCCTTCCAATGTGGAATTAAAATTGATTTTTGGGGCGTTTGTATCATGTGATTTACATAACATGATACATAACATGCCACTTTGAAAGTATTTTTTACTGTGAAACAAACAAGAAATAAGACAAACGACTGAAATCTTGAGCGTGCATAACTATTCACCCCCCAAAGTCAATACTTTGTAGAGCCACCTTTTTCAGCAATTACAGCTGCAAGTATCTTGGGGTATGTCTCTATACCCTTGGCACATCTAGCCACTGAGAATTTTGCCCATTCTTCAAGGCAAAACTGCTCCAGCTCCTTCAAGATGGATGGGTTCCGCTGGTGTACCGCAATCTTTAAGTCATACCACAAATTCTCAATTGGATTGAGGTCTGGGCTTTGACTAGGCCATTCCAAGACATTTAAATGTTTCCCCTTAAACCACTCAAGTGTTGCTTTAGCAGTATGCTTATGGTCATTGTCCCTAAGGTGAACCTCCGTCCCAGTCTCAAACCTCATGAATTTCCCTGTACTTAGCGCCATCCATCATTCCTTCAATTCTGACCAGTTTCCCAGTCCTTGCCGATGAAAAACATCCCAACAGCATGATGCTGCCAACACCATGCTTCACTCTGGGGATGGTATTCTCGGGGTGATGAGAGGTGTTGGGTTTGCTCCAGATATAGTGTTTTCCTTGATGGCCAAAAAGGTCAATTTTAGTCTCATCTGACCAGAGTACCTTCTTCCATATATTTGTGGAGTCTCCGACATGACTTTTGGCGAACACCAAACGTGTTTTCTTATTTTTGTTCTTGGCTTTTTTTCTGGCAATGGCTTTTTTCTGGCCACTCTTACGTAAAGCCCAGCTCTGTGGAGTGTATGGCTTAAAGTGGTCCTATGGACAGATACTCCAACCTCCGCTGTGGGGCTTTGCAGCTCCTTCAGGGTTGTCTTTGGTCTCTTTGTTGCCTCTCTGATTAATGCCCTCCTTGCCTGGTCCGATTTATTTGGTGGGTGGCCCTCTCTTAGCAGGTTTGTTGTGGTGCCATATTCTTTACATTTTTTATTAATCGATTTAATGGTTCTCCATGGGATGTTCAAAGTTTTGTATATTTTTTTATAACCCAACCCCTTTATAACCCAACCATTGCTTGGCGGTGCCCCTTGCTTAGTGGTGTTGCAGACTCTGGGGCCTTTCAGAACAGGTGTATAGTTAGTGAGATTGCACACAGGCAGACTTTTTTTAACGAATTATGTGACTTGAAGGTAATTGGTTGCACCAGATCTTATTTAGGGGCTTCATAGCAAACGGGATGAATACATATGCACGCACCACTTTTCCGGGGTTTTTTGATGTTTTTTTTCTATTTTTTGAAACAAGTTATTTTTTTCCATTTCATTTCACTTCACCAATTTGGACTATTTTGTGTATGTCCATTACATGAAATCCCCCAAAGTATGTATATATGTATGTATGTATGTATGTATGTATGTATGTGTGTGTGTGTGTGTGTGTGTGTGTGTGTGTGTGTGTGTCAGTTGCTGGATTTTGGTAAAAAAAAACATCCAATGAAAAGCCGATAAATAAAACTTTTGCTGGACAAAATGACTGGAGAAAAAAATTGCGAAGGAATGCATTTTATTCTTTGATGAAATACCAGTCGACGTAAATACCTGTCAAAGGATTTTTCTATCCTAATGCTATAAATTAACAATCAATAAGCCTTGACTAATCCCCAGGGTTTGTAAGACACTGGGTTAATAATTAGGCAAGGACTCAGCTTTCTGCAAAAGGTTCATACGGCTTTATTCAGAGAACGTTCTGAAGTTCAAATAACAAAGATGTTCATTTTATCCTCTCTCTCCGCTTACGCACACACATCCACACCCAAAAGTAGATAACCTATGCACACACATACGCACAGACAGTAGGTAAACAGTATCTCTTCCTTGACCTGCCACCACTGTTCCAGCACTGCCTGTTCCTTTCCCCATAGATTAGGAGAACCTTGAAGGCTCCTCCCAGTATCTCACACACCCATGTCTAGACTTGATGGGACTAATGTTCAGTACATTGACTTACAGTTTATTATCCATGCTACATAACTACTAATTCTTAATGGATTATTGATTAATTTACCTTCATTAGATAATTCTCTTATCAATACCTTCATGCTTTTCGGTCTCTACATTAATCTACATAGTTTAGTGGAATTAAATTGCCCTGTGTGTATTTTCATTAGTCATCATGTGGGCATATCTTATTTAGGCTATCCAACACAGCTGTCACACGCACACAGCATATTTTGAGCAGGATTTGTCCTGCAGCTCCCAGCTGGTCTAAATGCGATTGCATGTTAAAAACAGTTTTGGTGCACGATTGAAAAGAGCTACTATATTTTTTTCTCAACCGGTAATTGAAGCACACCTCCCACTCACCATTCAAGTGCAGGCAACAGGCTACCAGCGTGTCACCCACCACTTTACAATGTGAGCTGGAGGAAGTGTGCATTTTGAAAACATACTTAATTTTTTTAACATGAATGTCTTACCTTGCTTCAAAGTAGCCTATAGCCAAGGATGTGGAGTCAATTCTTTCATATAGACTTCATTGGGGGCACGTGAGTTTCAAGTTTGGGGACGCTTACGATTAATCCTATGATTTCTACCGTTCTGCGTGCCAGTTATGATTTCCCTATGCGCATTTTAGTGGAACCATTTTATTTCAATAACGTTTTTGTTTCTCAAAATCATTGTCACGTGGTTAATCATAAAAATAGGAATTAAAATGATCATCTTAAAGTTAAAAGTCAGGTAATGTGAGATCACCAGCCTCTGCCATATGGACACATTGATACACCACGATCCATTGGCGGCTAAAGTAATAAACGTATGGAACTCATAGCCTATCGGCCAATGCAGCAGTAGGCATATGTCTTCCATTGCTCTTTCACAATGAGGATTGATGATTATCAAGGGGGAGATTGTTGTAAAGATTTTTCAAATAGCTTACTGTGAAGAACTATAGTTTCAATATACAGTATAATCATTCGCAATGGATGTAAAAACAAAAATACAATTTTCTACTATTCCACACAGCAGGCCAGGTACTTATATGCGTGCTCAGGAACAAGAGCTCCCTCAACATTATCAGGACAGAGAAACCAGACACATACTCATTGCTCACATTGAGCACTCCAAACAAAAGACAATGAAAAACATGTTTCTTGTTTCTTATAGGTTAGCAGGTTGTGAACTCTGCAAACAATGTTTCTACTCTGAGAATGAAAACGGTAAGTGACTGTAATTAATACATGCATTAACAGACATTCATGTAACCAATGACAGGGATTAATGGTACATTTTACTACTGCAGACTTATGTAATGGGGAATTGATTCAAAAATTAAATAATCAAAGGGCAAACAATTCACAAGAGTTGGTGGGAGACAGCTGAGCCGTTCAGGAGAGAGATTCATCTTCTTGTCTCAATATTTTAAATTGTGCTCAAGACACGTTCTCTTCACACATATTTTAGATGCTTTTTACTGACAGCCGCAACTCAATAACCAGCTAGGCTTATTTCCATGCACCCTGCCCAAATTGCGAGCTTCCCAAATAGGCATAGACCTACAAGCTTGTGATTTGTAAAAATCCATGGCTAACTTTTTAAAGAATCTAATGATCCTTGATTCCTCTGTGGCTAAGTCATGCTTTCTGGTGAAGTATTTTGAATAATTGTATTTATTTCTGTATAGACAGGAGTAATTACATAATTTTGACAAATTAATTTCCATTTATTTCCCAATTGGATCCACTATGCCGTTTCTCTCCTGTTCTATTGGTTTTCATATCAACTTTCTTTCATTGTCCAGAAGCCAAAGGCACAATGCTAGTCATATTAGCAACCCATCCTAGTTGTTGCATCTTTAGATTCCCCCTCTTTCTAAGTTTCTAACAGATGTTCATCTCTTTCACAGGAACTGCTATCAGGTTCCCAAGTCCATTGTGTAGAATGGTGTTTTCCCGTGAATTGCCTTATAGCAAATGTTTGAAAATTACCTTTTATTGGCTGCTTCATTACATGAGTTGCATGTTCTGTTAAAATGCATTACCATAATCTACATGTGATTTCTGTTATTCTGAGCACCGTGGGTGGACGCCCTAATGGGTTATGCACCCAATGCATATGGGTCCGGTAAATCTTTTAAATGGCCGGTAAATATAGTTGTCCAGTGCCACAATTTCCTAATGGAAACCCTGGTGGGTGGGTGGGTGTGTTTGGGTGTGCGTGTGTATGTGCGGGAGATGCAGACATACAGGCTTGCTCTTTCTGCATCTGTGAGAGCTAGAGACTCTGTCTGTCTGTCTGTCTGTCTGTCTGTCTGTCTGTCTGTCTGTCTGTCTGTCTGTCTGTCTGTCTGTCTGTCTGTCTGTCTGTCTGTCTGTCTGTCTGTCTGTCTGTCTGTCTGTCTGTCTGTCTGTCTGTCTGTCTGTCTGTCTGTCTGTCTGTCTGTGTCTGGAGACATATTCTACACATTGTCCAGAGTTGAAACATACAAAGTACAGCACAGTTTTTTAAATATTTTATTTTGTTTCAGAGTCCTCCCTCCTCTCTACCCTCCCTGCAGCCTTTTACTTTTTTGTGCCCTTTGCTCCCGTGAGTTCCGCTCCATTTCATGGAATCCAGGGAACGCGGTTTCCTCCTGGTGTCTGTGTGCGTTTGTCCCAGGCCAGGGCCCTTTGGTCTCAACCGTGCCTCTCCACTCAGGAAAGCTGGCGCTTGGCGAGGCAGCTGCACTCTTATAGCATGCCAGAATACACACACATCAGAGAGGAGAGATAGAAAGGGAGAGGGGAGATTGACGAGAGGGGAGTGGGAGTAGAGGGAGGAATTGGAGTAGAGGGTTCGGTGTTTCCTCTTGGATTCTTTTTAGCAGCAGTGGCAAATGTAAAGGGGGGAAATTATGTTGACACCATCTGAAATATAACTGATGCGTGCCACTGCATTTTAGGGAGATGATGAGGAGCAAAGGATTGCTGTACGCTCGTGGCTCTCAATTGCGTCACTGCTTGCTCTGTTTGCTACAAATATACATGAAACATGTCACTGACTTTAAAGGAATAGTGTGAGATTTTGTCAATTAAGCCCTTTTTCTACTCCATCAACTCATGGAGACAATTTGTATGTCTTTGCATGCAGTTTGAATGAAGTTAAAGGTAACTAGCGTTAAGCACAATGACTGGTCTTCTGGTCATTGTGCTAAAGCTAGTTAGAAACTTCCTTCAAACTGCATGCATAGAAATAAAAATGGTATCCATGAGTTGATCAGACTATGGGGATGTAGAAAAAGGGATTTATTGCCAAGATCTTGCACTATCCATTTAAAAGCTTGTCTCAGCAGAAATATATAAAAAATATAATAAACAAAACAAAAAATTTTTGGGGAAGTGGTGGAAACGATTTAGCAGAGGTGGGCCACCGCTAGGGCTGTTACGGTGACCATATTACTTCCATACTGGCGGTCACGAGTCATGACCGCAGTCAAACTCCATGTGACCATTTAGTCACAGTAACTAGGCTTCTTCAAGCTCTGATGCCGCTGATGGTCATTAGTAGCCTACCAGACTTGCTAACTGCCTGGTACTCAGCACTCTATTGTCCCTCTAATCACTTAGATCACATCAATGCAAATGTTTTTGAAAATCAAATCAAACACTTCATGAGAGCCCATGAGCGGATGTTTTGGTGAACAAATGTGTTTACATCCCTGTTAGTGAGCATTTCTCCTTTGCCAAGACAATGCATCCACCTGACAGGTGTGGCATATCAAGAAACTGCTAAAAAATGGCTTCATTTCTATAGGCTATGCAATTGCATGAGAAAACAGAGTTTTAATTGCCTCTATTAGAAAGAGGATCCCATCAGTTTTCTATAGGCTAGGCCGACTATATTTATTTTTCAACTTTCCTAATATTAAGCACATGCTTTACAACAGGAATATAGCCTACCTGGCTGGCATGAAAATGAACCCCAGGGAAAAGCGTCCTCCATTCGCTATTTTATGTGCCCCAGTTTCCGAGACCGGTGCATGATAATGGTCCCAGACGTGTCTGTCTTCACTTGTAGCCTACTTCTTAGCTGAGATGCCTGTGAGAAGGAACCGATCACGTGACGGGCATTTGCTAATAAGAATTGAAATATCTGAGAGAGCCGTGTGAGTGAGAGGTGTTTTGGAGCATGGCAGCTGGGAGAAGGGAATTATAATTATTTTCAGTCCATGGGCACAACGGCCACTTTGGCCGCAAAAGGCATGGATTTTTTTAGGGGCCATCACGGCCACACAAGGGGGATGCCGCCGAGAATATTATGCCTGGTGAGAATATTATCAAGTGCTTGTCAAATTGTGAATGATTGAATGATGAAGTGTGTGCAGCCTGCACAAGAAACAAATCAGAGCTCATGCCTTTCATGCTACTTTTTACATATCAACATTAGTCTCATCATGCAGCCTTACAATATATTAAACATCAAAACATATAGCCCAACGTTTGTATCACAACTAAAGTTGCTTAAATAACTCTAAATTAAGCATATAGGAGGACCTGTTTCTTTGTTAAGCGCTCAACACAGAATAGCCGCTTGTGCGCACTTCCTTGGAAACCATTTGGAGAAAATATCCTTTCTATTTTATTCAGCTTTGTTCAGTTGTATTCTTCATACCATACATTTAAAAAAAGAATATTCCACGGAATTCTAAGCAAATCTTGTCTGCTAAATGAGCTAGTGTAAACCACAACCAAATGACATAACATAAGGACAACTCAGAGTATGCCATTCTGTTCTTCTGAAATAGACTATATTTTCTTCATATCATGTTTTTTTTTACCTGTCTAAAATAAATAATGGATTTATTGTGAAGGTGTAGGCTATATTAAAGGTATTTATTAGACTTTTTAAAATGTAGATGTTCCAAAGGTCTGCATCAGTGGCTTGTAGGATATGTGTGGAAGCCAGGAGATGCTAATTGTGTTTATGTTAATTCATAGTCAATTACCATGAGACCGGCAGTTATTTGCTTGACAAAATTTCATGAAAGAGGAAACCGGGATACCTAGTCAGTTGTACAACTGAATGCCTTCAGCTGAAATGTGTCACAGCCCTAGCCACCGCTGCTAATTTAATATAGTGGAAACACTGGGATTTAAATTCTGACCTATATAATGTAAGTGGTTCCCAGGTTATCTCAGCTGTTGCCTATTGATTTTATGACTTTTGGAAAAATGCA
Source organism: Salmo trutta (assembly GCF_901001165.1). Taxonomy (NCBI): domain Eukaryota; kingdom Metazoa; phylum Chordata; class Actinopteri; order Salmoniformes; family Salmonidae; genus Salmo; species Salmo trutta. Next base: position 662,866 of record NC_042991.1, on the reverse strand, counting down.
TTCACTATTTACACTGAACAAAAATGGAAACACAACATGTAAAGTGTTGGTCCCATGTTTCATGAGCTAAAATAAACTCTCCCAGAAATGTTCTATATGCACAAAAAGCTTATTCCTCCAAAATTTGGTAAACAAATGTTAGTGAGCATTTCTCCTTTGACAAGATAATCCATCCACCTGACAGGTGTGGCATATCAAGAAGCTGATTAAACAGCATGATCATTAAACAGGTGCACCTTGTGCTGGGGACAATAAAAGGACACTCTAAAATGTTTTGTCACACAACACAATGCTACAGATGTATCACGGTTTGAGGGAGCGTGCAATTGGCATGCTGACTGCAGGAATGCCCACCAAAGCTGTTGCCAGATTATGTAATGTAAATGTAAAATAAAATAAAATGTTTTAGAGAATTTGGCGCTACGTCCAATCGGCCTCACAAACAAAGAACACACCAGCCCAGGACCTCCACATCCGGCTTCTTCACCTGCGGGATCATCTGAGACCAGCCACCCTGGCAGCTGATGAAACTGTGGGATTGCACAACTGAAGAATTTCTGCACAAACTGTCAGAAACCGCCTCAGGGAAGCTCATCTGTGTGCTCCTCGTTCCTACCAGGGTCTTGACCTGACTGTAGTTCAGCATTGTAACTGACTTCAGTGGGCAAATGCTCACCTTCGATGGAGAAATGTGCTCTTCACAGATTAATCCTGGTTTCAACTGTACCGGGCAGATGGCAAACGCTGTGTATGGCGTTATGTGGGCGAGCGATTTGCTGATGTCAACGTTGGGAACAGAGTACCCCATGGTGGCAGTGGGGTTATGGTATTGACAGGCAGAAGCTACGGACAACGAACACAATTGCATTTTATCGATGGCAATTTGAATGCACAGGGATACTGTGACGGGATCCTGAGACCCATTGTCGTGCCATTCATCCACCGCCATCACCTCATGTTTCAGCATGATAATGCACGGCCCAATGTCGCAAGGATCTGTACACAATTCCTGAAAGCTGAAAATGTCCCAGTTCTTCCATGACCTGCATATTCACCAGACATGTCACCCATTGAACATGTTTGGGATGCTCTGGATCAACGTGTACGACAGCGTGTTCCAGTTCCTACCAATATTCAACAACTTCGCACAGCCATTGAAGAGGAGTTTGACATCATTCCACGGGCCATAATCAACAGCCTGATCCACTATGCAAAGGAGATGTGTCGCGCTGCATGAGGCAAATGGTGGTCACACCACATAATGACTGATTTTCTGATCCACGCCCCTACCTTTTAATTAAAGTTATCTTTGACCAACAGAGGAATATCTGTATTCCCAGTCATGTGGAATCCATAGATTAGGGCCAAATGAATTGATTTTAGTTGACTGATTTCCTTAGAAGAACTGTAACTCAGTAAAACCTTTGAAATTGTTGCATGTTGCGTTTATATTCTTGTTCTGTGTAATAGCTCTTTCAGTTCTCACTGGTAGGGATTGTTGTTAGGCTACATAGAGGACAACTGATCCACAGCAACATATAATTCAAGGCTCATCATCCTTAGGTATACAATATAGCTAAGCATCTGCACAAATGCAATTACAATTTTGAACAATGTGAAAGTTTGACATTTTAATGAAGCATCATGTCCAACTGTCCTGCACTTCAAAGTGGACCTGGATGGGACATACGGGTAATGCCAAGTCATAGCTGTTATGCTAACTGCTATGTGATCGAATGGCTTGAACCAAGAGCCTTGTTTGAAGAGTGGGAGAGCGACAGAGTGAGGGAGAGTCAGAGGAAAAGCGGGAGAATACCTACATACTTCGTCTGCAGTTTTCACTTTTTTGCACATGAACAAGGGTAAAAAAGTCAAACTTGAACGTTTGTCTAAGTTGGATCAGAAGAGGGCAACACTGCAAGGTTGGGGAGGAAAAAGGTTAGCAAGGAGCTTGAGCTAAAGCTGTGTGCTCTGCATTACAGAAATAGACACCTGGCTCAAATAGAAGCCTGTCTCTAAGCGCCGGTTGTGTTCGGTGATTGAAGCAAATAAGCACTATTAATTTCACTTTTACTTATACGTTGTGTTCATTCATCTCCCTTCCATTAAGTTTAAACAGACGTTACCAACTACTAGAGAGCCTCAATTCTAAACAACATGCAAAGACTGAGAGAAACAAAATCACATAAGGAATATGCATGCTGCATACAGTACACTGTTGATTTGGGGAAGAGATATAGGTTGTTTTTGTGAAACCGCTCTGGGTCAAGCTGCGGCATATGGTTTCGTGTTCACAGTGAGAATAGAAGTCTACTTGTTACTCACCCACGCACACACACCAACACACATGCACTTACATACACACTTGCACTCAAAACAGCTCTTAAAAACTTGATGGCACAATTTGTTTGTAAAGTGAGAAGTTAGTCAAACTTTATTATATAGACCAGATATGCTTGTGCACACAACTTCATGCTCTAGCAAAACCTTTAATTCACTTTTTTCCCCAGAGGAACAAGAGAGGGAGAGTAAGAAAAAAGATTGGACCCTGTAACTGTTGTTCTAGCCTGTGATTGGTGGTAGCCTGTTGCTAGGCTTATGTCACTGTGAGGGTGGGAGTTTTTTGCTTCCTCTCTCTGCAAAGCGATAGGTCAGGTTTGAACTGGTTAGGAGGACTTCTACCGCTTGTTGAACATCCCCACAGTTTTGTGGTTTTCTTTGGCTCTCCATTCTCTTCTCTTCTAATTGCATGTGGAAAACACTGCAGCCACTTCTGGGGCACATACTTTATGTGCACAGCATTAACTTTGGCTTCCTCTCTCTCTCTTTTTCTCTACTTTAATCCCTTTGACTTTTATCCTCCTTTTTACTGGTAACAGCAGCTGAAATATTTGCGCAGTAAAACAATAAGTACATTTCCTTAACTTTTTTAAAACTTTTTTTTTTCTGGCCCACTCAAATCTCCATTACTTTTATCCTGTCCATAAAAATACGAATCACAAACCAGTTGCATTGATGTAATAGAGATCTGTTAGTAAACTATTTACTAACATACTCCTCTAAAACCCAAATATCTAATTTGTATAGATAATCTGTTGATATCCGGTCCATACCTACCATTGTTTCAGTCTTATCTGTAGAATGTATTACCAGTCAGTTGTAATAATAGGATATCATTGTGTGCGGGTGGTTTGTGCATCATCAGTTAGACCGCTCATTCAGACTCAATAAAAGAGAAGACCACTGACAACCAGGGTTCTCTGGAGACCCAAGTAATTTAACAAGGCCCCTATTCCTAATACCGCAGGACTAATGGCATGGCTCATATACCATGTCAATCCGGTTAGTTCAGGAGTCCAAAAGTCCTCCAAAAAGAATGGCTAAATGAATGTGGTCAGTTCCAAACTGAGTCTGATCTGACGAAATTAAAGAAGAGTTAACTCCAACTCTACTGTCCAATCCCTTTATCCCTTCCTCTGAGGCTCACCATCTGCACTGTGAGAACCGTCTTGAGAAGGATCCCTGCAGGATCTCCACTAGCCTCCCACTGCAGTGTAATTAATCATCATGATGTTATCATAACCCACTCTTACCCCTGCCCCAGCCGCACTGGTCTTTGGCTGGCATGTGTACAGCAAAGCCCCAAGAGTGTCTGCTGGGTGGTGGTGATGTGTACGCCCGTGACAATAGTGTTTGGCCCTATCCTCTGTCCGGGGGGCTGGGGGCCAGTCGGGTCCCTGACCTAGCCTAGCGCTTTTATGTGAAAAGATGGTGTCGTAAACCGAAAGCTGACCAGGCCTCTTCTGCTCTGCAACTTTGCTGAGCCATGGGGCTCACATACACACAGTGCTCACTGTGCTGCTCCGGCTATCGCGGCTGGGAAATGGCAGAGTGCTGACTCCAGACCCAGGGCATGTTTACCATGACTCCCACCCCTCTCTGGGGATAACAGGGAGGGGGAGAGAGGGAGGGGGGCACTATCAACACAATGAACCTGCTGAATGGTGTGCTATCTATCAGCCAGGGGACTGACTTGCAGCCAGCCAGTGCCAAATCAACCAGGAAGCCAGGCCCTTAAACAGAGTATTGAATTGGAGCTTGGATCGGCTCGGTCTAGTGATAACCGATAACAATCTGGGCTCCCTTACACCACCACCTCCTTGTTACCTAATATAACTTGTTTGTCAGGTTTTTATTTGGTTCTTCCACCCCCCCCCCTCCCCAAACCCACCTCCGCCCCCGCTTTGATTTATTATTAGATAGACTTAATATGCCAGTGGTATTATGTAACATGCTTGTAAAGAGGTTGTTGTCATCTCAGACATGGAACATACATGACTCACTCAGGCCTGCCTAGCTGGCTGTGCTGCAGCAATAAGCAAGTATCCCAATTATGGATATGCTGTTTACCACACTAATTTATAAGACAATTAGACAGATATTTAGATTTCATACCACTGCAAGAATATTTTGAGTAGTCATATCCGGACCAAACCTCCTTTTCATGCTCCTACCATCTGACCAAACAGCATTATGAATTACTCACAAATGACTTGTAAATATTCAGGGTACAATACAGTAAAAACAGCAACACAGGTAGCTGGTGACATCATCCAGGCTGTATCTATATTGACAGGCTCTATGATAGAGCCAGTGAGGGAAACGTTGCCTGTCTTATCTAGACTTCCTGTTAGGTTTGTTTGAGCTGCTATACCGCCTGTCTGATTGGTTTAGGCCTGAGCTGCTTTATCTGAGCTCTGATAGTCTAAAGGCCTTCACATGCTTCCCATCCGGAACAGTTCAGAAAAGTTTGTGCATATATTATGACTAGGTTTTTTGACGTTTTTATTTGTTTTGGTCTTCGGCAAGGGTTTTTTCAACTGTTCATGCACACAAATGTTTTTCTTTTTGCAAGCTGAATTTTGGTAGCCGAAGTCTATTCACCTTCGTCGGTCATTGGTCAACAGTAGCGAACTCGTTTTCATGCAAATTTTTGCACTTGAAAAATACTCCACCAAACATCCTAGTTAGATGTAAAATTGCGCGACTAAGATCTCGTTGCGCAACTAAGATCTCGTTATCTTAGATTACACTTCCTCACAATAGTCTGAATTATACTGGCTACGGCATCTCAAGATGGACAAACAATACTAGAGCGCGACCGATTAATCGGCATTGGCCGATTAATTAGGGCCGGTTTCAAGTTTTCATAACAATCGGTAATCTGCATTTTTGGATGCCGATTATGGCCGATTACATTGCAATCCACGAGGAGACTGCGTGGCAGGCTGACCACCTGTTACGCGAGTGCAGCAAGGAGCCAAGGTAAGTTGCTAGCAAGCATTTAAACTTATCTTATAAAAAACAATCCATTTTAACATAATATCTGGTTAACTACACATGGTTGATGATATTACTAGTTTAACTAGCTTGTCCTGCGCTGCATATAATCAATGCAGTGCCTGTTAATTTATCATCGAATCACAGCCTACTTCGCCAAACGGGGGATGATTTAACAAAAGCGCATTTGCGTCAGGCTATATGCAGTAGTTTTGGCCGCCTGGCTTATTGCGAACTGTGTGAATACCATTTCTTCCTAACAAAGACCGTAATTAATTTGCCAGAATTTTACATAATTATGACATAACATTGAAGGTTGTGCAATGTAACAGCAATATTTAGACTTAAATACCATTCCGATAAAATACGGAACGGTTCCATATTTCACTGAAAGAATAAACATTTTGTTTTCGAAATGATAGTTTCCGGATTTTACCATATTAATGACCTATGGCTCATATTTTTGTGTGTTTATTATATTATAATTAAGTCTATGATTTGATATATGATAGAGCAGTCTGACTGAGCGGTGGTAGGCAGCTGCAGGCTCGTAAGCATTCATTCAAACAGCACTTTCCTGCGTTTGCCAGCAGCTCTTAGAAATGCTTGATTCACAGCGCTGTTGTCACGCCCTGACCATAGAGTGCCTTTTTATTCTCTATTTTGGTTAGGTCGGGGTGTGACTAGGGGGGGTGTTTCTATCTAGGTGTTTTATTTCTATGTTGGCCTGGTATGGTTCAGAATCAGAGGCAGCTGTTTATCGTTGTCTCTGATTGGGGATCATATTTAGGCAGCCATTTCCCCACTGTTTTGTGGGATCTTGTTTTGAGTTAGTGCATGTAGCGCCGCTGATGTTACGGTTAGTTGTTTGTTTCCTTTTGTTTTGTAAGTTTCACTAAATAAAATATGTGGAACTCAGAGCACGCTGCACCTTGGTCCGTCTCTCCACACATCTGTGACAGCTGTTTATGACTTCAAGCCTATCAACTCCTGAGATTAGGCTGGCAATACTATAGTGCCTATAAGAACATCCAATAGTCAAAGGTATATGAAATACAAATGGTATAGAGAGAAAGAGTCTTATAATTCCTATAATAACTACAATCTAAAACTTCTTAACTGGGAATATTGAAGACTCATGTTAAAAGGAACCACCAGCTTTCATATGTTCTCATGTTCTGAGCAAGGAACTTAAACGCTAGCTTTTTTACATGGCACATATTGCACTTTTACTTTCTTCCCTAACACTGTGTTTTTGCATTTTTTAAACCAAATTGAACATGTTTCATTATTTATTTGAGACTAAATTGATTTTATTTATGTATTATATTAAGTTAAAATAAAAGTGTTCATTCAGTATTGTTGTATTTGTCATTATTACAAATATATATATAAAAATCGGCCGATTAATTGGCAACAGGGTTTTTTGGTCATCCAATAATCGGTATCGGCATCGAAAAATCATAATCGGTCAACCTCTAAACAGTACTATTGCTGCTCATTTTTCAAGCGAAGGTCTTTTAAGGGAGTATGTGAGCACAGGTTCGGGTTCACCTAGCCAAATTCAGCTAGGTGGCAACCGAACCGAAGCATGTTGAAATCATAATACCCCCACACCAGTGGGCCACTAGTGTATTATGTTGATGCAGGCTTTAATGTTATTGTGCTTCCATCAGGAGTGTGACACTAAAGACTTGTGGCAAGCAGAATCAACAACCTCTGTATCATTCAAGACTGTTGCTTTGTGTGAAGGTGTTAAAGTTCACAGTTCGCCATGGTTATGTAAATGCAGGAAGAAAAGTAGCCTTACTTGGCTCCAAGTTAAGCCTCATCTCCACCAGATGCATAAAACTCTTTGTGTTCCGGCTGAAGTCATTCATTGCCAATGGAGCAATCCACAACGCTACGTTGGGGGTGCCTCACTAAGCTGCGGTGCATTCTGTGTACTGTATGCATTGCTTACCGTGTGTCGGTACAAACGGAGTTACACACACAGACTCCAACTAGCTAGCTTTTAGCTAGTTGAAAAGCGAAGTACATGTGCGTTAAGTACGGAAAATGTGGGCTAGACATCCAGCAAAACAAAACGCATATGCATCTGGTGGACATCAGGTATTAGAGCGGGTCCGCTGGAGCTATGGCCCAGTGAGACAGAGGCGCCGGCCCGCATAGATGGAAACAAAAAAGTCAACCTTTTGGGTAAAACACTGGGTTAAATCCTCAATTGAAATGCACCATAAGCAGGGATTAATTTCAGGTTGTTTGTACACCTGCTGTGTCCTGTCTTGTCTTGCAGGACCAGATATCCTACTGTGCCATAATAATATACGCCACCGCAAAGCGTCGGTAGGCCACCTTGTTTACAGTGGTGATGCTGGCCAAGGAGACATGACCACATTGGACTCAGTTTTCACAGAGAAAAGAACTTGCTGCTGCTTGCTGAATAATCTTGTATCGGTAGTTGTTTTCAATGCACATGACTGAGATGAGGACATAGATAGCTGGTGCATGCAAACATTAGTGTAGTGGGTCATTGTGGTGGGAAAGGGTGAAAAATAAACGTGCAAAAAAATGTGCAAAGTGAATGACATGTTTGTCATAATTGATTGACTTAGATAATTCGCCTATGGATCATGTAATAAAGACATATTAAGGCAGCTGGTCAAAGGGACCTCTTAAAACCTATGGAAGTCTAAGCTGTTGGGGGGGTTAACTAAGTTAACATATGGAATTGTTTTAAGATGGTCATACCATTGATCATTTAGCTATTTGATTTAGAATCAAATTTAGAATTTGGCCTTATATCTAGGAGATGTAAGAAAACTCAGGAAATATTTGTGGTTGTTTTGGACATGTATTTAATCACTCATATTTGTTGGCACAAAACTACCTCCATACTTCCATTCGTTTGTATGGGTTACATTCAAGTTTGGTGGATTGAGACGCATCCCATGCAATCTCTAGTTTAAATTGACGGATTTTCATGGGGATTTGTTTGTTATGTTACTTAGATAGACTCTTAAGATTAATGCACACATTGTGCGCTGCAGAGTGATGGTGTCATTCGATAACCATTGCCATGATCAATGGCAGAAGCAAGGAACAAAATGAGACACTTGATTGATTATGTTTTCCTGGGGGCTGGCTCGCTCTGCGTAGACGTTTAGACCCTCTCTCCGCACGGTCCACTCCTATTTCTCCGTCCTCTTATACCTCATTGATGAATGGAGGTTGTTTTCGTCTTTCGATTGGCTGTTGCGCACGTCACTGAACTAGGGCTCAGTTTATTTACAGAGTGTGTGCTGAGGTCGAACGGTATTCTGCTGTAGGGCTGCAACAACTGACAATTGAGCACTTTACCCTCATGAAACAAAGCGAGAACGGAAACATCAATTTAAATATACCTGAAACACAAGATCACACTGAAGACACATTATGAGGCACGCAACTGCAGCAACAGAAACCATGGAAAATAATTCATTTACAGTAACAGACTTATATAAAATATGCACTCATTGTGAACGGCTTAGCAAAAAGGTAAGAGAAAAGGAAAATACATGGCAAATGTTTTTGACAGTGAACGCATGTTTTTAAAACTCCGTGCACCGTCGTCGTGGAATTTTAGTGTTCATTTGTGACAAGTTCATGTCCTTTTAGACACTGTTTTGTGGCTGCGAGCGAAGGAACTGCAGTGCAGTCTTTTCTTTTGTGTCCAACCTTGTTTACGCGTTTGAGGAGTTAGCGTTGCTTGTCAACGCTTTACAGTTCATCTCCTGCATTGTCATCATATTGTCAACTCTGCTATTTCGTATATGCTCTTAGCAAATTTTTTCGCTTGGTGTCTTTGAATGTAAGACAGTGTTGTCGCAATCGAGCAATCTTTGGCCCCGAGTTCTTCTAAGACTAGGTAATTCATTCTACCACTTCGTTGCTCTGCGCAGAGGGACAGGAGCTATCTATGGAGTCCCAAGGGAACATGTGATCAGCGACTTCTTAAGTTGACAGTTGGCTGTTTTTAATGTTTAACGTGATGTCAATCGTGTCTTGAATTTGTTCCTTTTAATAACAACATTTGGCTATGCAAACCTTTCCGAATAATTTTGTATCAATTAGGGTATTAAATGTATCAAGTGTATTTCAAATGTTTCAAACTGCAAGTGGTTACATAGCAGCCGCACGCATGATGCATTGTATCTATCAAGTGTTTGATTTGTGTATTTTGACACTTGTCGCATTTCTAGAGACTATTGTTATGGCAGCTTGCTACAGCGAAATTGTGAACAAAGTGAGTTGGATTTGTCTTTTGCACAGGCTGTGCATGCAATGCTCCAACCTGACTGTAGAGCGAATATGTGATCTAGTGGAGAGTGAGAGATGTCTTGCAGAAGGATGTACAATATTACTCAGTCAGGGCTCGCAGCCAAAATGGCACTAAAAACAGCATTTAGGGTTTTCGCATGATGTTGCATTTGGTTCTTGCAGAACTATGTGTTTCTGTACTCTTAACTTGCAGGACTTAGGAGTTAGTATCCCAAGACCACTGGGAAATGGACCAAGTAGATTTATCCCTGAAAAAGAGGTAAGGAGAACAACTTCATTTACACCACATGATCTTCTATACTTGTGGAAATTATTACACCTTTTTACTTACCATTACAATACATTAAAGTGCCATATTATATCAATATGTTATTGAGAATAAAAATGTATTCACTGGCTCTGTGGCACCAGATACTTCAAGTCAGTAAAGTAGATCCGAGGGTGCAATCGATATTTGAGGACGCATTTGCTGCGCTGGGTCGTCTTGACAACATCTCCTTGGTGATGGGCTTCCACCCACAGTACCTGGAGAGTTTCCTGAGAACACAGCACTACCTGCTGCAGATGGATGGGCCCTTATCCCTGCACTACCGCCACTACATAGGCATCATGGTGAGGCCCCTTAAGCCCTACTCTAAACTCTGCAGTGGCTTTACCATGGTAGTGTAGAGACACTTGGACAATCTCGTAACTCTCCTTCCCCCGCTTCCCTCCCAGGCTGCGGCCAGACACCAGTGCTCCTACCTGGTCAACCTCCACGTCAACGACTTCCTCCAGGTGGGAGGGGACCCCAAGTGGCTGAATGGCCTGGACGGAGCCCCACAGAAGCTGCAGGCTCTTGGGGAGCTCAACAAGATCCTGGCCCACCGGCCCTGGCTTCTTACCAAGGCACACATTGAGGTAGGCAGCTGAGGCTGGACCTGTGACACACACACATGCAGGACTGGGCAAAGGGACAGGTTAGGGTTATGTAACAGACTGAGATCATGGGTGGCGGCACACCAGAGTTATGTGGCTGTTACTTGGCAGGGTTAGTTATATGAAAGCGGGAGGAATGGGCAGAGATTAAATGGAAGGAAGAGAACAAATGGAAGGGTAGAAATTGAGAGACAGGAAAATAAGATTCCATCCAAAGGAAACTACTGATTGACTGACACTTCAACTCTCTATTCTCCCCAGCACCTGCTGAAGGCTGAAGAACACAGCTGGTCCCTGGCTGAGCTGATCCATGCTGTGGTGCTCCTCACACACTACCACTCCCTGGCATCCTTTACCTTCGGCTGTGGCATCACCCCTGAGATCCACAGTGATGGTGGGCACACCTTCAGACCTGTCTCCCTCAGCCAGTACTGTGTCTGCGACATCGCCAATGGCAATGGGCACGGCAACGACCTGGAGGAAAGGAGAGGCAGCCATCAGGTGTGAGGAAGGAGGATGGTGTATTTGTTTGTGTGAGAGAAAGTGAAGCTGAGGGTTTGTTAGTTACTGGCTTTGACAAAGATGTGGTTGTGAGTTGAGTGGCTCTTGTGGTTGTGGTCACCCTTTTTATGACTCATGCCCTGACCCAGAACGTGTTTGTGTTCCTGTCTAGGTGTCTGGTGAGGTGGAGGTGCTGATTGAGAGAATGAAGCAGCTGCAGGAGTGTCGTGATGAAGAGGAAGCCAGTCAGGAGGAGATGGCCACACGCTTCGAGAGGGAGAAGACCGAGAGCATGCTGGTGGCCACGGCAGAGGACGAGGAGTGTGTGCAGTCAAGAGACGTGTCCAGGCACTTTGAAGACCCCAGCTACGGCTACAAGGACTTTTCCAGGAGAGGAGAACATGTACCCACCTTCAGAGTACAGGTATATAACGCTCGCACACACAACTTCACTTACGGAGAAACAGAGAGCGATGGAAAGAGGCATTTGAAAGGAGAGAGAAAGTGAAGCGTTTTCTCAATAGCTTCAAGATTACATTTAGAAAATGTTGCACTATCTTATTGACCAATTGATATCCAGACTTTGTAATTAGCACCTTGCCTTCCTCTTTTCTCCTCTCTCTTCTGCAGGACTACAGTTGGGAGGACCACGGCTACTCCCTGGTGAACCGTCTGTACCCTGATGTTGGTCAGCTGCTGGATGAGAAGTTCCAGATGGCCTACAACCTGACCTACAACACCATGGCCATGCACAAAGACGTGGACACCTCCATGCTCCGCAGGGCTATCTGGAACTACATCCACTGCATGTTCGGCATCAGGTACGCCACTCACTGGCACAATACGAATACAAATTAATTTATTCCAAGATGACATATGCTAGATTCAATGAAAACATTAATATTATCACGTGTTTTAATGCAAAGTGCATTCATTTTGGACGGTAATGTACTTTAGTAAAGAAATAACTGTATTCATCAGTAGCTCTAACATATCTCCCTCGTATGTGTGTGTCTCAGGTATGATGACTATGACTATGGGGAGATTAACCAGCTGTTAGACCGCAGCTTTAAGGTCTACATTAAGACCATGGTGTGCAGCCCGGAGAAAACCACCAAACGAATGTATGAGAGCTTCTGGAGGCAGTTCCAGCACTCCGAGAAGGTGAAGGAACAACTTATTTTACTTATTTGTCCATGGGTTTATGTTTCTATTGGTAGCATTTTAAAGTTTCTAGTTTTATCTCATAGTACTGGAGCAATGTTGTAACTCTTCCTTTCCCTTTCCCAGGTCCATGTAAATCTGCTTCTTATGGAAGCGCGCATGCAGGCAGAACTGCTCTACGCTCTGAGAGCGATCACCTGCTACATGACATGAAGTGCTTTTGGCGTTTATCGTTGTATTTTACTGTTGTTGTTGCTCTCGTTGGACACCTTTTAAAATAAAAAACCAAGGGGGAAAACAGAAAATAGGAAGGGACAGAAAGGAGCCCCGCTCGTCATGAAGAAGCTCGTCCTTGTGATGGATGGAATGTAGAAAGGTGAATGGGACAAAAGAGAGAGAATGGGGGGGCAAAAGAAATAACTGCAAAAAATAATAATCTGAACCCATTTGTGGAAAGATGAGCTTTGTTGGGCCTCTTTGCCTGCATTGCCAAAACACACCATGAGGGGGCAGCCTAGAGCAGACTCCCTCTGTTAGGAGTGTGTGGCCAACCTTCCAGTATTCCAATACATCTCAGTGGATGATGTCACTGAAATATCCTTATAGTGTGAAAAACCCACAGCAATTCTCCAGAAATGAGAGCAGTACACTAGTCTACACTCAATGTAATCATAGTTTTTTTTGGGGGGGGGGGGGGGGGGGGGGTTGTATTAAGATGTTATTGCTGTAACTGGATATTATGAAATCATTGTTTGGGCTGTGTGGTAAAGTGTGCCTGATTTTTATATCATACGGCAGTGTTCAGAGGTGCTGACTGATACTGCTGCTTCTGTAAGCATGGGGTCATATTGACCCCACCCCCTAACCATCCTAAACTGTTTGTGTAAGCTAACCCAAGGAGTGTGTGAGAACGGAAACGTGTTGGAAAACTAAAAAAGAACACTGTCTGAGACCTATTCAGTTTGACTGTAAGTAGGAGAGGCTCTCTGTGACAAGTATGTGTGTGACTCCGTGTGTGTTTTATAAAAAAAATTGGGATTTCAAGCATTGAAAAAAAAACAAAAAGGCGAGGCACTCTTTTTATGTGGTCACTTTTACATTGATTTTGTTTGTTTCTGGTAGAAGCTTTGTCATGTAAGGAAAAAAGATAAGCTAAAAATAACGTTTTTTAAAAACCAGGTCTTCTAGGGGATTGGCTTCCGGTTGTCATAAAGATGCCATCACCTGTCTGTCTTCCACATTCACCCTTTGACCCTGGCCTGGTCATCCTAACACCTTCAAAGCTTTGGATTGTGAGTTTTAACAGTACATACCTCTTCTGTTTTCTCTATCACATTAAGAAGTGCTCTTTGGCAAGCAGAATTACTCTTTATTTCTCTGGGTCGCTTGGCTTCCATTCGTAAGGAGCCAGGTTGGTCCTCATTGGACCGACTGTGGTCGACGCAGTCGGTCATAGCTGTGCTTGTTTCCTCTGTGGAAGCCTGACCAGTGCAAAAGCAGCTCTTTTATTTTTGTAAGACGATGACAGACTGTTTTTATTTCTGTTGACTGAAAACAAGTACTGCATTCTTCTGAGGGTGGGTTGAGACAGTTGATTATTTGGAGGTGGTAGGAAGTCGAGGTTTCATACTTCTGTCAGTTACTGACACTTTAAAGAAATTAAATATAATAAACTTATTGTATCATTTTCTAGTTCTCCCTAAAAGTTTTTCCTGCATCAAAATGTTCACTCATTACATAACATAGGTACATGTTGAATCATTCATGCAACAAACCCATCAAATTGTAGTCACAGCACATGTATTATCTGCAAGCTGAACAATGGACATCACTTTACTTGTCTGTAATGATGCAATGAGATAAGAGGGGACATTCCCTTTAGGATCACCTTTGAGCTTTGTTCTGTTCACTTCTGTCCTCACTGGAAAAACTCCCTGGCATGACTGGCTATAGACTGAAATCTTTGGATGTTCAGGGATTTTTCCATTAAGGACAGAGGGTGACTTGGTCCATTCAATCACCAGCAGTGTGTCTACTGAACTGCCTCTATTTTTGACTGACTCATTTCCCTATGACAATCTGAAAAAGGATGAGACTAAACAAATGATGCTCTTAACACCATGATCAGCCAGCTCTACCTGTTTCATATCAACCCAGACAGACAGGCACCTATCATGTGGAGAACAATGTTTGTCATTGAATATGCCTGATGAAATGCTATTGGGTTGTCTTGTGTGATGTCACTGAACGCTTTAATTTTGTATAGTAGGACAAGGAAGAGGGGAACTGAGTTTTTTTTTTTTAACAGAGGTGCCGTTTTTGAATTTTTTTATTAATGTGATTTGAAAATGCTGTCACTTTGCAGCAGCACTGCCTGGTCCATATTTGTGTAACAATAAAGGCTTTGAGGAGAATGTTTACAATACTTTGCTGTAGTTTGTGTACAGCGGTTCACAGATTTAGGGCTTTATTCGATCAGATCCACTTTAGCCGACATCCTCAATATTAATAATTTATTCAACTTATATAGAGCTGTTCATTTCAAAGCGCGGTAAAGCAAACTAAATAAATTTAAAAACCACATGACTTGATCAACGGTCAAGAACCTGAAGAATGAGAAAGTTCAGTGCTTGAGTGAGGTCAAATGGGAGACACGAGAGCATAGCGGTTGTTTTGGCGGTGTCGGAGGTGAAACTGCGTTAGAGCTGTCAAATCCACAAGCGTCAACTGGAATTATACCTGAAGTGGACTTTGCCATTAGCTACACGGAGTCGACTTAAGAGAAATCCCATGAAGCCTTGTTAATATATAGTTCAAAAACTGGAATGTGAGATGTAATCTACACCTCAATTGGGCTGATAGAAATCCTCCTTTAATTTAATCAATTTATGCGTCATTAGTTCTATATAGCCTATACTTTCTCGTTCTGAACTTCTAATGCAAGTTGGGACGGGTGTGGCTTCGCAACATTGATCAGGAGCAGCTGCTCATAGATTTGACAACTCCAATGCAGTTACACCTCCGATACCGCAAAAACATCAACTACTTGGGTGTTGGATATCGCTGGTTAACGCTTGATCTGATTACATCTAGGCCTAACAAATGTCTTAATCAGCCAGAAGGAGAAACATTCACTTTTTATCACCAGAGGCAAATTACAATTCTACTCGTATGTTAACAAGAGTAGCTTATGACAAAATCACAACCATTTACAGTATGCATAAGATACAACCTAAAAAATAATTTGTTATTTAAAGTGTAAACAGTTTGTCATACATGTCAGGTAGAGGCTCAACATTCAGTGGGTCATAGGTATGGGCCTTGAATTTTTCATGACCATGTGACTTAACCAGGAAAAAATCTAGACCTATAGCCTATAACTAAATACTTATTCATAGAATTAGTGAGAGGGGAAGTAGCTGAAGAGTAGTAGTAGCATAGAGTATAGAGTGACTTTAGAGAGGTGTCAGTATAGCAAGGCACAACAAGGAGAAAGGAGAGGACATTGCAAAGAGGTCACACTAGGGAGTGAGACATGGCACATCTCAAATGGCACCTTATTCCCTATGTAGTGCACTACTTTAGACCAGAGCCTATGGACCCTGGTCAAAAGCAGTGCACTATATAGGTAACAGGGTGCCATTCGCGACAACCAGAGTAAGGAGATAGTCATGTTAGTCAGTCTGAGTCTGGATCCTGTCCCTCAGCCTCTGAGCCACAGGCAGGAAGTCCATCTCCCAGCATAATCGGTGGAAGTCCCTCATGTCGTCACCAGAGGTCCACTGCAGCGCGTCCTCCTTGTCTGAGAGATAGAAAGAGCTTAATCAAAATGATTCAACATAAAAAAAAACTGAACAAAGTATCTGTTTACAGTAGTATATAGAAGCATAGAAACACTATAGATGGTTATTCAAGACACTTTCGGTAAACCATTACAGTAGTTTGGTATCCTTACTTAGGTATAGTGTTAGGACCTCTAGCAGTGCCTCCCTCTCCTGGTTGTTCATTGTGGATGGGGGGCCTGTCTCCGTCCCCCCCTCCTCAGTGAGGTTCCACAGGGTCTGACACACCAGGCCAGCCAGCTGCCAGTCCACTGGTCCAAAGTCCCTCAGACAGTCTGCCAGCCTGCACACAGGCATGCACACACGCTCATATACACGCCAAGTGACTGGGTGAGACTTAAGTCACGTGCAGCTGGTCCTAAAAGGTGGGCTGATGAAACTTCTGCCCCTGCTACTGTAGTAAGGCTCTTTGGCTAAAGATGACTGAGTCTTGAGCTTAGCACGATATACAGTACCAATCAAAAGTTTGGACACACCCACTCGTTTCTTTATTTTTACTATTCTCTCATTGTAGAATAATAAAGACATCAAAACTATGAAATAACACATATGGAATCATGTAGTAACCAAAAAAAGTGTTAAACAAATCAAAACATATTTTATATTTGAGATTCTTCAAAGTAGCCACCCTTTGCCTTGATGACAGCTTTGCACACTCTTGGCATTCTCAACCAGCTTCATGAGGAAGTCACCTGGAATGCATTTCAATTAACAGGTGTGCCTTCTTAAAAGTGCATTTGTGGAATTTCTTTCCTTCTTGATGCGTTTGAGCAAATTACTTGTGTTGTGACAAGGTAGGGGTAGTATACAGAAGATAGCCCTATTTGGTAAAAGACCAAGTCCATATTATGGCAAGAACAGCTCAAATAAGCAAAGAGAAATGACAGTCCATTACTGTAAGACATGAAGGTCAGTCAATCAGGAACATTTCAAGAACTTTTAAAGTTTCCTCAAGCGCAGTCACAAAAACCATCAAGCACTATGATGAAACTGGCTCTCATGAGGACCGCCACAGGAAATGAAGACCCAGAGTTACCTCTACTGCAGAGGATAAGTTAATTAGAGTTACCAGCCTCAGAAATCGTCAATTAATTACACCTCAGATTGCAGTCCAAATAAATGCTTCACAGAGTTGATGTAACAGACATATCTCAACATCAACTGTTCAGAGGAGACTGCGTGATTCAGGCCTTCATGGTCGAATTGCTGCAAAGAAACCACTAGTAAAAGACACCAATAAGATATAGAGACTTGCTTGGGCCAAGAAATACAAGCAATGAACTTTAGATCAGTGGAAATCTGTCCTTTGGTCTGAGTCCAAATGTAAGATTTTTGGTTGGATTTGGATTTTTGGTTCCAACCGAGTCTTTGTGAAATGCAGAGTAGGTGAATGGATGACCTACGCATGTATGGTTACCACCATGAAGCAGGTGGTGTGATGGTGTAGGGATGCTTTGGTGGTGACACTGTCTGTATTTTATTTAGAATTCAATGCACACTTAACCAGCATGGCTACCGCAGCGATACGCCATCCCATCTGGTTTGCGCTTATTGGGACTATAATTTGTTTTTCAACAGGACCCAAAACACACCTCCAGGCTGTATAAGGGCTATTCGACCAAGAAGGGGAGCGATGGAGTGCTGCATCAGATGACCTGGCCTCCACAATCACCTGACCTCAACCCAATTGAGATGATTTGGGATGAGTTGGACCACATAGTGAAGGAAAAGCAGCCAACGAGTTCTCAGCATATGTGGGAACTCCTTCAAGACTGTTGGAAAAGCATTCCAGGTGACTACCTCATGAAGCTGGTTGAGAGAATGCCAAGAATGTGAAAAGCTGTCAAGGCAAATTTTGGCTACTTTGAAGAATCTCAAATATAGAATACATTTTGATTTGTTTAACACTTATTTGGTTACTACATTATTATTTCATGGTTTTGCTGTCTTCACTATTATTCTACAATGTAGAAAAAATTTGGAAAAACCATTGAATGAGTAGGTGTGTCCAAACTCGGGTTGCACATTTTGGGGAATATTCAGAGGTGGAAACTTTCCGTGGGAATTAACGGGAATATATGGGAATTAACGGAAATACAGTTGAAGTCGGAAGTTAACAAACACTTAGTTTGGTGTCATTAAAACTCGTTTTCAACCACTCCACAAATTTCTTGTTAACAAACTATAGTTTTGGCAAGTCGGTTGGGACATCTACTTTGTGCATGATACAAGTAATTTTTCCAACAATTGTTAACAGACAGATTATTTCACTGTATCACAATTCCAGTGGGTCAGAAGTTTACATACACTAAGTTGACTGTGCCTTTAAACAGCTTGGAAAATTCCAGAAAAAAATGTCATGTCTTTAGAAGCTTCTGATAGTCTAATTGACATCATTTGACTAAATTGGATATATATATATATATATTTTTTTTTTTACCCCTTTTTTGAGCAAAGTAAATGAGCAAAGTAAAGCCCGCCGGCCAAACCCTCCCCTAACCCGGACGACGCTGGGCCAATTGTGCACAGCCCTATGGGACTCCCGATCACGGCCGGTAATGACCGAATCGAACCCCAGGCTGTAGTGACGTCAAAACACCGCGATGCAAAGCCTGCGCCACTCGGGAGGCTCTACAACAGATATTCTATAAAATGTTTGCATGTATAAAAATCTCAATAAGCTCAATTAACATAATCAAAAAAAGATTTTAGTAGATCAAGTAAAGTAGACTAAGCTGTGAGTCTTAAAAGCACCAGGTCTTAATTAACATGTTTTAGCACCATAAAGAAGGTACTGGGGTTAAGACCTAGTAAAATGACCACATACAGTAGACTAATATCATTCCTAGTTCCTGTGTGCTCCTTACTTGGTGTGTGCTCCCTCCTGTGTGAGGGTGGTTCTGCTGGGGGGGTTCAGGGCCAGGTTAGTGAGGACCCCACAGGCTGAGAAACACACCTCTGGGCTCTTAGAGTCCAACAGAGTCACCACAAACTGGTGTACTGGGGGAGACAGGGAGATAAGAGGTTAAGATGGGTTAGGGGTACAACACAGGTGGGTCTTTTGTGTCAGTGTTAATCTGGGAAAAAAGGTTTGTATTGCTTGCGTGTGCGTGCTCTGCATGTGTATTCACAGAATACAATACTTAAAGCACAACCTTTATTTTGTCTAACAGGTGTCAATAGAGCATGACACATATCCCCATTTCACTCCACTGTGTGTGTGTGTGTACGCATATACACACACCTTTGTTTTGTATGATGAAGTCACAAACCTCCCTGGACTGGGACAGGTTGCCAAACACACGCGTGGCCTCCAGCATTCCATCCATACTGGAGCTGAGGAGCAGCTTCAACAGCACTACAGAGAGAGAGAGAGAGAGAGAGAGAGAGAGAGAGAGAGAGAGAGAGAGAGAGAGAGAGAGAGAGAGAGAGAGAGAGAGAGAGAGAGGAGAGAGAGAGAGAGAGAGGGAGGAATGGATAAAGAGAGGGGTGAGGGAGAGAGAGAGCAAGGGAGTGAGACAGCAAATATAAAGAGACACCAGAGCCACACAAACACCTCGACCTAGTATACACATATACAGTTGAAGTCGGAAGTTTACATACACTAAGGTTGGAGTCATTAAAACTAGTTTTTCAACCACTCCACAAATTTCTTGTTAACAAACCATAGTTTTGGCAAGTCGGTTAGGACATCTACTTTGTGCATGAACCAAGTAATTTTTCCAACAACTGTTAACAGCCAGATTATTTCACTTATAATTCCAGTGGGTAAGAAGTTGACTGTGCCTTTAAACAGCTTGGAAAATTCCAGAAAAGATGTCATGGCTTTAGAAGATTCTGTTAGGCTAATTGACATCATTTGAGTCAATTGGAGATGTACCTGTGGATGTATTTCAAGGCCTACCTTCAAACTTAGTGCCTCTTTCCTTGACATCATGGGAAAATCAAAAGAAAATCAGCCAAGACCTCAGAAAAAACATTTGTAGACCTCCACAAGTCTAGTTCATCCTTGGGAGTTATTTCCAAACGCCTGAAGGTACCACGTTCATCTGTGTAAACAATAGTACACAAGTATAAACACCATAGGACCACGCAGCCATCATACCGCTCAGGAAGGAGACGCGTTCTGTCTCCTAGAGATGAACGTACTTTGGTGCGAAAAGTGCAAATCAATCCCAGAACAACAGCAAAGGACCTTGTGAAGATGCTGGAGGAAGCAGGTACAAAAGTATCTATATCCACAGTAAAACGAGTCCTATATCAACAAAACCTGAAAGGCCGCTCAGCAAGGAAGAAGCCACTGCTCCAAAACCGCCGCGTACTTTTTGGAGAAATGTCCTCTGGTCTGATGAAACAAAAATAGAACTGTTAGGCTATAATGACCATCGTTATGTTTGGAGGAAAAAGGGGGAGGCTTGCAAGCCGAAGAACAACATCCCAACCGTGAAGCACGGGGGTGGCAGCATCATGTTGTGGGGGTGCTTTGCTGCAGGGAGGACTGGTGCACTTCACAAAATAGATGGCATCACGAGGAAGGGAAATTATGTGGATATATTGAAGCAACATTTCAAGACATCAGTCAGGAAGTTAAAGCTTGGTCGCAAATGGGTCTTCCAAATGGACAACGACCCCAAGCATACTTCCAAAGTTGAGGCAAAATGGCTTAAGGACAACAAAGTCCAGGTATTGGACTGGCCATCACAAAGCCCTGACCTCAATCCTATAGAAAATGTGTGGGCAGAACTGAAAAAGCGTCTGCGAGCAAGGAGGCCTACAAACCTGACTCAGTTACACCAGCTCTGTCAGGAGGAATGGGCCAAAATTCACCCAACTTATTGTGGGAAGCTTGTGGAAGGCTATCCGAAACATTTGACCCAAGTTAAACAATTTAAAGGCAATGCTACCAAATACTAAATGAGTGTATGTAAACTTCTGACCCACTGGGAATGTGATGAAAGAAATAAAAGCTGAAATAAATCACTCTACTATTATTCTGACATTTCACATTCCTAAAATAAAGTGGTGATCCTAACTGACCTAAGAAAGGGCATTTTTACTAGGATTAAATGTCAGGAATTGTGAAAAACTGAGTTTAAATGTATTTGGCTAAGGTGTATGTAAACTTCCGACTTCAACTGTACATGCACGCAAGTGCGCACACACACACACTCGCTTACACTTGGCAACAGTGAGTCCTCTGTCCCTGACCACTGAGCTGTCTTCCTGGTAAAAGGACAGGTTGTTGATGGTGGCAGCCACGTTCACCAGAAGCTCCTCGCTTTCCTGCATGGACCTGAGCTCTGACACACACACACACACACACACACACACACACACACACGCACACACACACACACACACACACACACACACACTTTACAGCAAGGAACATTAAAACATGGTGCATTTACTGTAGAAAAAAGATCTCTGTTGAGGCTCTCTGCAGCACAGCAAGAACAGAATTTATAGGTCAAATGAAGGCAGAGGTATAGTAAAAAGTGTGAAAATAGTAACTATGGAATATGCAAAATTCACTGTTATCTGCAGGAAATGTACAAATAAATGTGGGTATCATTTCCAACGAACTTGTGCAGAAAAGTAAAAAAAGATGCAAGCGGTTGAAAACAGAATGTGCTCTGGATTTTGCAGCAGATGTTGCTTATTCGGTCATACTGTATATCACATATTGCGGTCGTACTGAGTGTCAACCGGTGCCTGCATCATAGTGTGTGTTTCGCTTCTGGGTCTCACTGGAAAGGCCCTTTAGTGTGGTGGAGAATTTCTCCTCCTCTCTCTAATGTAAAGCAGCATGCATCATAAACTGTGATCAAAACAGGATATTATTGAGATGCCTGATTTATGTCCACAGCCAGTGCATATCAGAGAGGGAAAAACTCCATCTCTTCGGTCTGCCTGCCTGGCTCTCACAATCTACTCTCTGTTTTGCTGTTTTTTCCATTCTTTCTTTACTTTGTTTCACACTCACCCTCTCTTTCTTCAAATGGCCATACCTTTGTCTTTATCACCATCTGCATATGGCCCTCTATTTCTCTCTGTCATTCTCTCTCCATCTCCTCATACCAAGTCACGTACAGTACAGTGTGTGGGAGGGAGGCGGAAGATAAGAGCTCACAGTTAAAGCTGAGAAACTAAGAATTTCACACCCACCTGAACATGGCCTATACCAGTCAGTCAGTCCTGAAACCAATCTAACCACCTAGGAGTTTCACAAGAACCAACCAGGCTCTCAAAAGAACAGAACATTCTGCTCTCTCTCTCTGGCTCCTCTTTTCTGCAAAAGGACCCAAACTGAAAAAGGATGTGCACAACAAACAAAAAAATCGAAAGAAAGAAAGCGAGAAATGGAAAAATGAAATAGGTGTTAGATGTTTGTCACTTGTTCCCAGCACACAGGAAGCTGTGGTACCAAACAAGGACTGACAGTACAGAGTTTTACATTATAAAGGGTTTGTACATTTTTATTCATCTGGTGACGGAGCACCTCAGGGCTAAACAAATAAAGTACTACTGTCTTGAGCGCTAGTTAGCTAACTTGAGCTAACTAACCCCTAACTAACCCCACAGCTGTCTCTGCCTGGCCGGTTTCCCCTCTTTCCACTGGGATTCTCTGCCTCTACCCCTATTACGGGGGCTGAGTCACTGGCTTACTGGTGTTCTTCCATGCCGTCCCTGGGAGGGGTGCGTCACTTGAGTGGGTTGAGTCACTGACGTGGTCTTCCTGTCTGGGTTGGCGCCCCCCCTTGGGCTGTGCCGTGGCGGAGATCTTTGTGGGCTATACTCGGCCTTGTCCCGGGATGGTATGTTGGTGGTTGGAGATATCCCTCCAGTGGTGTGGAGGCTGTGCTTTGGCAAAGTGGGTGGGGTTATATCCTACCTGTTTGGCCCTGTCCGGGGGTTTCATCGGATGGGGCCAGTGTCTCCTGACCCCTCCTGTCTCAGCCTCCAGTATTTATGCTGCAGTAGTTTATGTGTCGGGGGGCTAGGGTCAGTCTGTCACATCTGGAGTATTTATTTTGTCTTTTCCGGTGTCCTGTGTGAATTTAAATATGCTCTCTCTAATTCTCTCTTTCTTTCTCTCTCTCGGAGGACCTGAGCCCTAGGACCATGCCTCAGGACTACCTGGCTTGATGACTCCTTGCTGTCCCCAGTTCACCTGGCCGTGCTGCTGCTCCAGTTCCAACTGTTCTGCCTGCAGCTATGGAACCCTGACCTGTTCACCGGACGTGCTACCTGTCCCAGACCTGCTGTTTTCAACTCTCTAGAGACAGCAGGAGCGGTAGAGATACTCTCAAAGATCGGCTATGAAAAAGCCAACTGACACTTACTCTTGTGTTACTGACTTGTTGCACCCTCGACCACAACTATGATTATTATTATTTGACAATGCTGGTCATTTATGAACATTTGAACATCTAGGCCATGTGCTGTTATAATCTCCACCCGGCACAGCCAGAAGAGGACTGGCCACCCCTCATAGCCTGGTTCCTCTCTAGGTTTGTTCCTAGGTTCTGGCCTTTCTAGGGAGTTTTTCCTAGCCACCGTGCTTCTACACCTGCATTGCTTGCTGTTTGGGGTTTTAGGCTGGGTTTCTGTACAGCACTTTGTGATATCAGCTGATGTAAGAAGGGCTATATAAATACATTTGATTTGATGAATAGAAAGCTTCAGTACAACCAGGGACAATATGGGGATGGGAACATTATGGAGATGTTATGGGATCATTATGGTAATGTTATGGAGACACAATGAGAACATTATGGGGATGTTATGAGAACATTATGGGGTCATATTTCACCCTTACATTACCCTCAAAGTGCTGAAACTCACCCAGTGTGTCCAGCAGGTAGTGTATTAGGTCTGTGTTAGCTGCCAGGGACGGTCCCACTGCAGGGTGGATGGACATATTAGCCAGCACCCTGACCAGCTTCACCAGCACATCCTTGCTCTCCCGCCACCCCAAGAAAGGGGTGCGGGGGTTACAGGTGTCCCTGGCTGGAGGTGTGCGGGGTGTGTGTGCGGGAGGTGGGTCCCACCTCCCGTGGTAGGTGTGGTAGAGCCCCAGGAGCACAGACATACATCCCTCAGCCGTGAAGAGGTGCTTTCTGGCCTCACTGCTCCGAGACGTTAGGTTACCCAGAGTGAAGAGCAGACGCACCACCAGGTCCTGTGTGGAGGAGAGACAGAGGGAGGGGGCTTGAATGTGTTTCAGTGTAGTGTGTGTGTGTGTATGTGTGTTATCCACATAAACAAATACCTTGGTTACAGAGAGTAACACAGTCATTTCTCCCATCAGATATGGCATTACATTCATTTTCAATTTCTCCCCCACCACAACGACAAGGATCGACAAATTACCCCAAAAGCAGAAAAAAACAACCTGTATACCACCACGTTTGTTTCTCAATCGCACACCGCCCCTCCCCTAAAGTGGGTGTCACAAACGCACACATCCTTCCCATTGCCCTAGAGTTACCCTAGTCCTGGCTGGGCTGACTGGCAAGTGTGGCTGGGATGGACTGGGCTGTACTGTACTGTAAAGGCTGTCCTGTCAAAGGGCTATTCAGGACACAATGTGATCAACCGTGTGTCTATGTGTATTAATGGGGGATATCTACTGTGTCTAGCGTGTGTGTGCCCACTGTGTGTGTGTGTGTGGTGTTAGCTCCCCTGCTGTGTGTTGTTTATTCCCTGGGTGATTTAGATCCTCCCCGCCCCGTCTCCCTGAGGAAGGGCAGGATGACTTCCTCAATTTCTCCTGGGACGCTGATTAAAGTCAAAACACACACACACACACAGCTGTAAATGTACTGGGACTTGGGAGTACATAAACAACCTGCTCAAGGTAAACAGGCTTAGTCGATGAACAGTATAAACACTGGGAGTGAATAGGCTAATCTGCTTTCTATACCACAGTACACACACAGGGCTCACCTGTTTCCACTGGTGTTTGCTCAACAGTTCTATAAATAGTGTGAAGCAGCCTGGGGTCTGGGCCAGAACCAGGCAGCACTCAGAGTAGGAGGACAGTTTACTGGAGGACAGACAGAGGGACAATAAATAACACTGACCAGATAGACCGTGCTTCTACACCTGCATTGCTTGCTGTTTGGGGTTTTAGGCTGGGTACAGCACTTTGCTGATGTAAGAAGGGCTATATAAATACATTTGATTTGATTGTCTCTCACTGGACTGTTTTACTAAAGAGGCATTGGTTTTATTGGCATTAGTTGTGGAAATAGGGAGAGCTACATGGTTTTATAATCATTCACTGTGAGATAGTGAACTGTTCATTCATATTATAAGATAGGATGAACTGTAAATGTGTTTTCTATGAAGAATAACAGTTCAGAGTGGCTGATGTAGTTGGGAAAAGTCTTTGAGACATATTTAACCATCACTTCATGTTTACAGGCTAAAAAGAAATGCACAACATGCACAATGTCCAATGGCCTGAGGACTGTACTGTCCCACTCTCAATAAAACAGTTGAATGTAAGTTTTGAGAGGTTTTAGATGTACAGTGTGTGTGTGTTACCTGAACACCCTGGCAATGTTGGTGCAGATGTCCTGGTCTCCGTGGTGATGGCGCAGCACCAGGCACAGTTCTGTCAGGGTGCCGTGGGAGACGAAAAGGGGGCGGGACTCGGGGAGGTCAGCCAGGTTCCTCAGGGTCGCTGTCAACTGCAGGGGTCAGAGGTGGAGAGAGAAAGAGCGAGAGGGAGAGAGCATGTCAGGCAATGTCGATGTGATGAGAGCGGAACCAAGAGAACAGATGATTTATTGTAGATTGTCTTTGCCAGTTGCACCTGATGTAACAATATCTCCAGTAATCTAAAACCTTTTTGACAGAAGAAGCAAAAGTTATTCAAAGACCCTATAAATGATTCTATCGTGAAGGAAACTGATTTCCAACACTACACAGAGCGTTGCCAGCAGTAACGCTGAAATGACAACACTCTCAGATCCCTCTGACTACCAGCAGCATAACAAGCAGCCAGACAGGCCGCCACATATCGTTTCATATCAAATCATCTGCTAAACTCTAATTCAGGATGTTATCTTAATCAGTTAATCAGATTGATTTTCTATAGAATGAAACACACTGTACTGTGGAGCAGAGCTGTGTGTCTTATGGCCCGAACGGATCAGAATATTATGGAGAAGCAGACAGAAACAAAAGCATAATTCCTAATAGCAGGATAAGGACAATTAAAGTTACCCTCACCAGAACTGAGAAGTTCCTTAAAACTGAATATTTCACATTTTGTTCCTTTTAATGTTTAGCTTTGTTACATTTTTTTTTACTTCAACTGAAAACTTAACTGTCGAGGAACTTAGCAGAAAGTTGCTCAAAAAACTGCCCTTGACTGATTTGGGGTCAGCTCTACCGGGCCTTTACCATGGTGTTTATAAAACTGGTTCGGGGTATCTTCTACAATCTCACCTGTACATGGATGTGTCCTCCGATGGTGAACTGAGTGTGGTCAGGTTGGGACAGTGGGTGGAGCTTCTGTATGAGCAGGGTGGCCACACCCACACAGTCCTTGGCCAATAGGAGCCTGAGGAGGGCGGAGTTCCCTGAGAGGAACTTCAGAGTGCCCACACAGTACAACACAGCCTCCCCAGACACACACACATCCTCACAGCGCAGCACACACAGCAGGGAATCTGGACATAATACAAAGTCACACACACATCACTCCAACCTCACAACACGTGAGCTGCTTTTAACAGAACCTTACACAGGTAAAAACAAACATTCACACATACAGTACCAACCAAAAGTTTGGACATACCTACTCATTCCAGGGTTTTTCTTAATCCGTTTGAGCCAATCAGTTGTGTTGTGACAAGATAGGGGTGGTATACAGTAGATGGTCTTATACCAAATAGGGATAAGTCCATATTATGGCAAGAACAGCTCAAATAACCAAAGAAACGACAGTCCATCATTACTTTAATAAGACATGAAGGTCAGTCAATCTGGAAAAGTTCAAGAACTTTGAACGTGCAGTCGCAAACACCATCAAGCATGGTGAAACTGGCTCTCATGAGGACAGCCACAGGAAAGGAAGACTTGAGTAGGTGAATGGATGATCTCTGCATGTGGGGTTCCCACCGTGAAGTATGGAGGAGGAGGTATGATGGTGTGGGGGTGCTTTGCTGGTGACACTGTCTGTGATTTATTTAGAATTAAAGGCACACTTAACCAGCATGGCTACCACAGCATTCTGCAGCAATACGCCATCCCATCTGGTTTGCGCTTAGTGGGACTATCATTTGTTTTTCAACGGGACAATGACCCAACACACCTCCAGGCTGTGTAAGGGCTATTTGACCAAGAAGGAGAGTGATGGAGTGCTGCATCAGATGACCTGGCCTCCACAAATCACCCGACCTCAACCCAATTGAGATGGTTAGGGATGAGTTGGACCGCAGCGTAAAGGAAAAGCAGCCAACAAGTGCTCAGCATATGTGGGAACTCCTTCAAGACTTGGAGAAACATTCCAGGTGAAGCTGGTTGAGAGAATGCCAAGAGTGTGCAAAGGTAAAGGGTGGCTACTTTGAAGAATCTCATATAAAATATAGTTTGATTTGTTTTAACACTTGTTTACTACATGATTCCTTATGTGATATTTCATAGTTTGATGTCTTCACTATTATTCTACAATGTTGAAAATAATAAAAAATTAAGAAAAACCCTTGAATGAGAAGGTGTCCAAACTTTTGACTGGTACTGTATATAATTAACATTATACACACATACTGTTAAGTGTGTCAATGTTACCTATGATGGAGTTGTTCTGGAAGAGGATATCGTTGCTCTCACTGCGGCTGATCTTGAAGATGAGTTTACAGATGTTCAGCAGGTTTTTTCCACTGACGTTCAGCTGAACAACAAGTTATTAGACAACAATAATTCTAACACAGCAGCCAGGAACTTTACGCTGTTGCTTTGTACTAAGGATGTCACCCAACAAAGCTAACTAACTACTGTTGTGTATTAGGGCAAAGAAGAGATGGGAGAAAAGCACTTGTACTCACCTCAAGGGTGAGTTTGGCGAGCTGCAGGTTGAGTTGGGCGGAGTTGATGTCGATGAGGCAGAACAGTGCCCTAAGAAGCCCCGCTCTCTTCCTGCAACGCCGGCCCAGCATGCCTTGCTCTGCCAGGGCGCCATGGAGACAGTCACACGCGTCACACAGCCGCTCCACGGCATCCTCGGATCCACCTGAGGAGAGGCACATGATTAAGAAAAATATGTAAACTTAGACATATTTGTGCAAATATACCACTGGCATGCAGTGTTTATGCACATGCACACAGAGTTATGAGTTATGCACGCATATCTTATGTTAGGATTTGGCCCCCTGTGAATATGCATGATTAACATCCTGTACATTAATGAGAGGAAGAGAGAGGGTGGGGTGCTTTTCCATGTTTTCCAGGTAAAATATGTTTTTCTTCTACGGCCAATTGCCTCTTTCCAGAAAGGTTGGCCACACACTCGACTCAACATATTGCAATTTCACAGCCAATCTGAAATGCATGAGCCAGGAGGTACTCGGTACAATAAATATTTCAAAAGTGTTAAAATATTTACAGACCTAGAATTTATTTTGCGGTAGTCAGACTGCAAAGCCAAACTAGGAGAATTCTGAAGGGACGCCAAACACAACACTACTTTGTTTTGCTTTCTTCAACTGTTAAAATGGCTCCGTGTTAACTTTTTTCATTTGTGTGTGTTTTTCTACCAACACTGATTTATTTTTAATTTTTATGAACTTACATATTAGCATGAAAAGGAAATCAGCTGAATAGCACATGAGAAACTTCCCTATATTAAAATCACAGGATAAACTTAATTTCAGTCCTGTTTTCACAATATCTGCCCAGTTCGCAAAAAGTCTAAATGATTTGTGCATTTACGAAAGAGGTGCTTTTTGTACAGGACAACATAGATGCATTAGGGAAAGAATTGCAATCCAACACTGTCCAATCATCATTGTCCTATATTGAGAAGAATGTTATGTGACTAACATCTGTTTGTACTTTTGTTTGGGGTTCATTCATAGCAAACAGAACGCTACCTGCAGCGATGGACTCCAGCTCTTGCAACAAAGGGAAAATCTTAACATTCCACACCACTGATTCGTCCTCAGCCTCCTGGCTGGCTGGTCTGTCTCCGTTGCCTAACTCTGTTCCTAACTCTGACACAGAAACAAGGAGACGAAAAGGGAAGAAAGAAAAACACAGACAATGAATGCCTCAAACCTCAACTTGGTGCAAGAGGGCTGAGTATAATTCACAAGTTCAGCTTCTTAAAATAAATCGCTCTGCAGGAAGTTTAATGCCTGCAATGAAAGGTCACCGTTTGCATCTATAGTTCCTCTGATTTGTGTGTGTCCTTGTGTGCGTGTGAATATTTGCATATCTGTATGCCTGGCTGCCTGGTGCAGTGGTGGTGCAGGAAGCGGTGGCTACAGACCAACAGCCATTAGTTGCTGCTTACAGAAGGTGTGAGTGAGGCCTTCAGCAACAACACCCTGCATGATCAAAGTGTGACACACTGCTAAGCTCTCACAGTTGAGAGGAAAAAAAGGTGGTTAGGCTGGAGATAAGATGAACACTACATTCTTGGTTCTTTTCATTTAGCAGCTTAATATATCCATCCTCAACCAGTATGTAGACATCAAAGCAACTATGACTTTGATTTAAGCTCAAATAAAATAAAACATCCTTCAAAGTCGGGGTGACACACACATCTACCCATCTACAGCCAACCAACCAACCTGGATGGTAGATTTAACAATAGGTTTAACAATTGGCCTGGTGTAGGCTACCCTCGCAGGCTCTGTTGGTTCGCTGCTGGACATATAAGCCCTTAGTTGATCCTAACGTACAGCTAGAACTCTATGGTTCAGTAAACTATTGAACTAAGCTAGTATTCACTTAGTGAATCAGGACTAACCTGTTTTGGCCCCGGCTCCTGCTCCTGTTCCTTCGCCTGGTCTAATAGATGAGTCAACACCACCATGGAACCTGAGTCCACTGCAATTTGACATACAAACACACACAAGATGTTTGAGTTGAAACAGTCTTTACCAAAATGGTGGCTCAGAACCTATTAGGTCTTGGCTGATTAACTATTGTTAACTGAGATGTATGACATTTTCAAAGATGGGTCACTCACAGTGCATAATACTGTAGTTTGGAAACGACTGGTTGTATTGCTAGATACATATGTGACCAGTTCCTTCAGCCACCACTCGGTGTCCCCATTGCAACAAGAACTCAGACCACAGCATCGTGGGTTAAGCCTGGTTAAAGCCGTTCATGTTTTGTCACTGTGACTTTACTCACCAGTCAGTTTCGGTTAGAGAACAGACAGTAACACCCATAACATGCTGTTTTAATCTACACTGTTCCATTCACTGTCTGTTTGTTGTCATTGATGTTCAAATTGATCTTGACAGTGCTATAATGTCCCTACTGTGTTTGAATCATTGTAAGAGCACATGGGAAAACAGATAAGTAAAATTCTGCATGGAACTTAAAACTCCCTCAAAGGCTAAAGCATCTATTGGATGACTTACGGACAGTACTGAGGCTGGTACACAGGGCATAGACTAGAGCAGAAAGCACAAGCCGAGAGCAGAGGTGAATGTTATTCTACATTTCAGAGAGAAAAAGAGGGAGATGCACAAATACACATGGAGAGGGAGACAGAAAAAGTGAGAGAGAGAGAGAGAGAGAGAGAGAGAGCGAGAGCGAGAGTGGGAGAGAGAGGGGTCATGGGGTCTGTGTGATAGGATTAGGGCCTGATAATAGGGCCTCTGTGTGTGATAGTGCATTCTCAGAGACATGATCTCATCTGTGTCTTGGGCCTGGGCAGGGTCTAGCCAATGGACAGCAGACAGTCAGTCAGTCAGTCCCAGCAGAGACGCTGCTATGTTGCTGCCAGCAATGCCCAGATGGGCACCCAAATTGAATAGACATCCATTTGGAGCTATAAAGCCCAGGCTTATTGGAGAAAAAGAAGCAGCCAATGTCTAATATCTCACTCTTCATCTCTCACTCACTTTTCTTTCATTTCTTGAGCATGCACTACACACTCCAACTTTAAATATTTCACTCTGTATATCAATTTGTTATATCAATCTCCTTCTCTGTCACTCTTGTCTCTCACCCCTAGCTCAAACCCTCACTCTCTTTTTTCTGTCGCTTGCTATCCCCCTCTCTCTAAGATGGGTTGGTCTAAGTTCTGAAAAGGATTCCTGGCTTGGATTTTTGGTTCTCAGTAAACCTGTGGGAGAGCTTGGTTTCTAAGTAAAAGTGTTTAATGGTTGTTCATCGTTACACAGCCCCAGCAGCTATAGCTAATCGATGGAAATAATGGATTTTAATGACAGGCCCGTCCTCACGCCTGGAGTTATGTCTCCGTAACTGACACTCTCCTGATGAGGTCGGTAGAAAGAAAGTGTTCTAGCCTCTACTGGCTGTGGAGGTATAAGGCTGACCAGTCAGTGATGGCGATAACAGATAGATAAGCCTATTTTATTGGGAAGGGCTTTGGCTGAGAAGGTAGTTTGGGCGGGGAAACTAAGATCCCTTAAACCAGGGATTCCCAAACTCGGTCCTGGGGCCTCCCATGGGTGCACGTTTTGGTTTTTGCCCTAGCACTACACAACTGATTCAAATAATCAACTCATCATCAAGCTATGATTATTTGAATCAGCTGTCTAGTGCTTGTGCAAAAACCAAAATGTGCACCCATGGGAGACCCCAGGAGAGTTTGGGAAATCCTGCTTTAGACAGATACCTGACCTGAATAATGAGGTTGACTTATTAGGCCTAGATGGGGGTAGCTAAAATGTTATATAATATTTGATAACACTTAGGAGAAATTCATGAAATACCTTGAATAAACACGAAGGCATTCTGAGAACCAAAATGAGTGAGAAAGCACGGAGGAGGTGGGGGGCGTAGTTAAAGTCCTTTGAATCAGACACACTGAAGGTGTGACAAAGAGAGTGGCCAAGGCCAAGGATGTGAAATGTAAGAATAGGAGGTATAATTCACCACTATGCAGTACTGGTGACATGGAATCCGTTGTGTGCCAATAAATCTACACTTATTGTCTTACTTTCACCTAGGTCAAAAAGAGGCAGAGTGAGGAACGGAGAGAGGGGGAGAGAGAAAGGAGGAGAGAGAGTGAGGGAGGAGAGAGAAATAGGAGAAAGAGTAGAACAGTAAGAAAAATTCAAGAAAAAAAATATGGAAAAAAGAGAGAGACGAGAATAGAAAGAAACGAGGATATGGAGGAAAGAGAGAACAAGGGGTGAAATGTAGAGAAATGTACAGGCATACAGTACCTTATACTGTCGGTCCTGGGTGGGGCAGGTTTCGAGGGTCCTCCACTATCCTTGTTTCTCCTCTCTTGATCAGTAGGCTCAACATAAGGGGCTCTCCTGCCTCTTCCCTTAGCTGACAGCTCTCTCTGCTCTGGGCTGGAGTCTGAATTTACACTCTCCCTTACTACAAACACAGTACAATTAAGAGCTATTATAGTTACTGGATATTAGTGTTAATTCTGAACACCCCTTAACGTTTTCACCATCTTTTCAGATATTGTGTTTTGATTTTGTGAAAGATTAGAAAATTGATGTTTAGAAAATGTACAAATAACCCAATTTTACAGTCATTTTAGCTTTTCCCAAAAGCGTTATAATACAGTAAGTAAGGAATGACAGCAAGCAAATGTGCAAAAAAGAAGACTAAACCCCATGGCAACCAGCTGTAGTGAATTATGTTTTCCACCTCAACCACCCCAGTGGTAATGTAAATAAGGTATAATGTCCTCCTGTGAAAAGCTCCATTCATTTCCATTTCTGGGAGAAGCGCTGTTACAGCCTTCTGCCTGCAAACATTATTTAATAATAAAATAACTAGCAGGCCACGCGCTGAGATATTTACTTACAATAATAGTGTTAATGGTTTGCTTATTGCAACCATCCCTCTAACTCCCCCTCGCTCTAAAAAACCCTAACATGCAACTCTCTCTATATACAGTTGAAGTCGGAAGTTTACATACACTAAGGTAGGAGTCATTAAAACTCATTTTTCAACCACTCCACAAATTTCTTGTCAACAAACTATAGTTTTGGCAAGTCAGTTAGGACATCTACTTTGTGCATGACACAAGACATTTACCAACAATTGTTTACAGAATGATTATTTCACTAATAATTCACTGTTTCACAATTCCAGTTGGTCAGAAGTTTACATACACTAAGTTGACTGTGCCTTTAAACAGCTTGGAAAATTCCAGAAAATTATGTCATGGCTTTAGAAGCTTCTGATAGGCTAATTGACATGATTTGAGTCAATTGGAGGTGTACCTGTAGATTTCAAGGCCTACCTTTAAACTCAGTGCCTCTTTGCTTGACATCATGGGAAAATCAAAAGAAATCAGCCAAGACCTCAGAAAAACAAATTGTAGACCTCCACAAGTCTGCTTCATCCTTGGGAGCAATTTCTAAATGCCTGAAGGTACCACATCTGTACAAACAATAGTACGCAGGTATAAACACCATGGGACCAAACAGCCGTCATACTGCTCAGGAAGGAGACTTGTTCTGTCTCTTAGAGATGAACGTACTTTGGTGCGAAAAGTGCAAATCTATCCCAGAACAACAGCAAAGGACCTTCTGAAGATGCTGGAGGAAACAGGTACAAAAGTATCTATATCCACAGTAAAACAAGACCTATATCGACAAAACCTGAAAGGCAGCTCAGCAAGGAAGAAGCCACTGCTCCAGATCCGCCATAAAAAAAGCCAGACTAAGGTTTGCAACTACACATGGGGACAAAGATCATACTTTTTGGAGAAATGTTCTCTGGTTTCATGAAACAAACATAGAACTGTTTGGCCATAAAGACCATCGTTATGTTTGGAGGAAAAAGGGGGAGGCTTGCAAGCCGAAGAACAACATCCCAACCGTGAAGCATGGGGATGGCAGCATCATGTTGTGGGGGTGCTTTGCTGCAGAAGGGACTAGTGCACTTCACAAAATAGATGGCATCACGAGGAAGGAAAATCTGGTGGATATATTGAAGCAACATCTTAAGACATCAGTCAGGAAGTTAAAGCTTGGTCGCAAATGGGTCTTCCAAATGCACAATGACCCCAAACATGCTTCCAAAGTTGTGGCAAAATGGCTTAAGGACAACAAATTCAAGGTATTGGAGTGGCCATCATAAAGCCCTGACCTCAATCCTATAGAAAATTTGTGGGCAGCACTGAAAAAGCATGTGAAAGGAAGGAGGCATACAAACCTGACTCAGTTACACCAGCTCTGTCAGGAGGAATGGGCCAAAATTTACCCAACTTATTGTGGGAAACTTGTGGAAGACTACCCGAAACGTTTGGCAATGCTACCAAATACTAATTGAGTGCATGTAAACTTCTGACACACTGGGAATGTGATGAAAGAAATAAAAGCTGAAATAAATCATTCTCTCCACTATTATTCTGACATTTCACATTCTTAAAATAAAAGTGGTGATCCTAACTGACCTAAGACAGGGAATTTTTACTTGGATTAAATGTCAGGAATTGTGAAAAACTGAGTTTAAATGTATTTGGCTAAGGTGTATGTAAACTTCCGACTTCAACTGTGTGTGTGTGTGTGTGTATGTATGTATATCACCTCCAATCTCTCCATCGCTTTTGCAATTTTGTCTCTCTCCCTTCTTAGACTTCCTAATAAAATACAAAAAAACTACATCTCAGCCCTCTTTCCTCACTCTTCATCTCTCTTTTCTTTCTCTCCATCTCTCCTTACCTTCTGTTGGCCGTGCCACAGGTGGGAGTGTTGTCAGAGAGCCAGCTCTAAAAAGGCGTACCCTTGCCCCCACCGCCCCCCTCTTCAGCTCCAGGGGGTCAGAGGGGGGTTTGGGGAGGGCCATGGGGCTGACGGGATCTGGGTCCTCATCCTGGGCCACTGGCAACCTGGGCTTCTGTTAGGCCACAAACATTACTTGATCATTAAAGGGACCAAACACTGATTTAGTGTGTGGAGTCTTCAGCTGATCAGAACAATACACTAAGGCTTTCCAAGACCACCAACAAGTTCACAAGGATACACACAGATTAATGTGCTGTACTAGGAGACAGATTTAATTAGAGAAGAATGGATTAACCTTTTCAATGCTAGTTAAGGGAAAAAAAGAAAGAAATGTATGCATTCACTACTGTAAGTCGCTCTGGATAAGAGCGTCTGCTAAATGACTAAAATGTAAATGTAATGTAAGAGTGAGGATATGAAATGTACAGTGAGGAGAACCCACATGTTCCAGAGGAGACAGGCGAGTTCCAGAACCCGGTCTGGAGTCTGGCGCTTCAAAGTTCCAAGCGTAGAGGCTGAAAGAAAAAAAGAGACCATGTTCATTCAGTACACTGTATGGATGTGACACTAGACTACTGCTAGGGGGGTTATAAGATAGGGCGTTTAACCAGATCCTTAACCTGAATGTAGAGGGAGGTCGACCGTCTTGGGCTCGAGAGGTCTCTCCAAACAGCTGTCTGTGGTCGTCTCGAGGGGTAAAAGGTCGCTGGGTGCGCAGGGTCCTCAGAGAGTGCCTAGCCTCGGTGACGATCTCTGCGCTGGTCTTCCTCCGAGGGTCAGGGTTCAGGGTGAAAGGGCTGTGTTTCTCACGCTTCCTCTCCAAAGAAGACATTTTGTGAGGGTTGTTGCCAGCAGGACCAGGGATGAGGTCAGGAGAATTACTTTATGAGAATGATTTCATCACTGAAGTGGGTTTTGCCTGGGTGTATTACTGAAGTGAAGAGGCAGTGAAATGATGAGGAAACCAATTAATTATTCACAAAAGCTATTTACTATATATATATGGGTGAATAATAAACACAGTATGTTAAGCCATTGCAGAAACAGGCACCAAAAATGCATCTGCGTAAAGCAAGCAAAACAGCATAAAAAACTATACACTGATATGAAGCGTTACATTGGCTTGTTGTAAACTAGAAAGCCTGCGCGTCCTCGCTAAATAACCATGGTAACCGAGAACAGCGGAGGTAGCAAGCGTTTGACTAGTGACAACAAACCGGAGTGGCTAAAAAGTAACAGAAATTGTGTACAGAAACGAACAAATTAAATGTTAATCTATGATACACTCTGATTTTTTCAACCGATAGCACTACCAGGAATACTCACTATGAATTGGTATCATAAACTAAATACCTCGGGAGTGGTGTCAAAAACCAAGCATGCTAGACATGCTAGCCTGTTCAAATGCTTTGGATACCGTTAACTAACCTCAGATGGCAGACTTTGGAAATTAAAATAAGTTGAATTCTTATTACTAAAATAAACTTACCGTCTACTGGTGATCACCTTTAAAATGAATGGGCGATTTTGAGACGACACTTCCAGCTACAGCCAAACAGGAAAATGCATTGCTTTTCAAGTTTGATGCAAGTGAGTTTGTAGAGGTCCCCAGCAAACGACTGCCTGACGTCGTCGAGTCTCGGGCACGAGCCTTACTATCAGTTTGTGTCCAGCATTAGTCCAGGTGAGTCCCTCAGCATCTTCACCGTGTTTTCGGTACAACGTTTGCATTTTTCACTAAACTGACAAAAAGCATGACATTTTAACAAGTCAGTTGCGTCACACCATCACATAGGCTATCATGTCATACATCACCGAATAATCGGTTTCTAGATTAGAGAACCCTTGCCAAAATGTTATAGTTTTCCTCATCTGTCATTAAATTAAACGGTGCTCTGTCTTTAAACGATCTTTAAAATGGACATCGTGTTGTTTGTCACATTGTTATCTTTTTATATGTCCTTCCCAGTGCCCCAGAGATGCTTTAAACCCAGACGTAAACTGTTTCAACCAATAGCCAAGTACATTTTTCACATCCCACCGACATTACATTCTGATTAGTATTCAGAATGAGGAATTGATTTATAACAATAACCATCCATTGAGTTGTTGTTAAGAGAATGAGCAGGCTTTCAACTGAACAGGCTGCCCTGATTCCTGATTTAACTGCCTTAATTTTGCTGGACCCCAGGAAGAGTAGCTGCTGCCAAGGGGATTCATAATTAATACAAATACACCCTCTGGCTAAATTAAAAATCAGTATTAATGTGTCGGCCGCTATGAATCAACCATCTCCTCTTTCTCACTGGCACATTAAACCGCTGCTGACACTTATGCGCATAATTAAGTATAGAAAACTGGTAAAGCTTGACTTAGACTACAGATACAGTATTTAAAGACTTAGACTGTCTCAGTCTGCCACAGACATTTAAGTTTGGTCATTATGTAAATGAGTATTAACCCTTTTTGACATTTATACCTTTTATTTCCAGTCAAGGTTTATAGAATTGCTGGAGGGAAGAACCTTGCTTTCTCATGACTATAGTAGTAGGCTATCTGTTGTTCCGTTGTTTGTTGTCATGGTTAGGATAAGGCGGCATGAGCCGTTGCTATACAGTACTGTCACCTCTCCCATAAGTATCCACTCACTTTAATGAAATACCAGGCAGTTAATGTTTTATTTAATAACATAAAATCTTAACTTGTTAAATATAAGCTGTAAAATGGTAACAATGTAGACACAGATATGAAAAGATAAGTAAACATTATTTATTTGTATTACAGAAACTGTGATAGAGTTGAGACTGAGATTTTAATGTACATGGGTCATACATTTATGTAGTCTACTTTATAATTAACATAAGGCTGTAGAAATTCATTAAAACTGCTAAAAATATGTGGATAAAATCTGATTTAAAGGTGTTTCCAAAGTCCATATAAAAATGTTGGTCACCATTACGGCATATGTTGCAGGTGATATTGTTGGATTAAATTCAATGAAAACAAATCTCGAAATGATCGTAGTGGCTGACCTGGCAGGAGAACATTTGGACGCCATTTTGTGGTCCGTGAAAATGTGATGTTAAAATAAAAAAGAGCGAACACAAAATGGCCACGAACTTACGTCGACTTTTTCATCCAGTGCTTTGCTTTCGAACGCTGCTCCTCTGCGAGATGTAAAGTATTTTTCGTACAACATTCCTGTGGCATGAACAACCAATACCCAGTGCTCCCCTGACACTGGAGAAGAGACCTCCAGCTTTAGTTCATTCTGTCCACCCGATTTCACCGTTCAGTCTCTGTTCACTGCCACAGCTTCATTTAGGGCAAAGCAGGCATGAGTGCAAGGGATAGAGTTCTATCAATATTCATAAACAAACTTAGGGTAGAGGGATAGAAGAGTACAACATGCATTGGTACGCTGCTTTCATTCATTCAACTCACGCTTCACCCTTGGTCAGTTTAACCCCGAAGATGGGTCGATCACTTTGCAGCAATCAGGTCTGTCTGGATTTGCAACGTTCGTCCACTCGCAAACCTTTCCCCCCCTGCTTTTTTCCCAAAGTAGAAATGTACATCTGAGCATTTTGTGTCTCTCTTGTTGGATTTAAATAGCCCTACATGCTTCAGTCTCATGGATACAGTAAGCCTGATTGGATGAGAGTGCATGGTGGGAATGCCCAATCAGAGGGCATCACCATGGTGCTTCCCAGCCAATGGGAGGTGGAGGATGGTCTCTGTAATTTTATTGTCACTAAGGGAGGGGGAAACATACTAACAGGACAGTTGGCACTAACATGGTGAGCAGTGGAGGAGGCTGTTACAGTCAAAGTGTATATCACTGATATGGCCTGGGAGCTGTAGCAGTAATCATTGAGAGAAAGAAGAGAACAGCTCTAAAAGTCAGTAAACACACACTCCCACCACAGACACGTCACAGTTTTAACTTGTCCACGTCACAGTGAGGAAGAAATGGCTTGATTTGCGAGTGCTTTCGTCCTCCTTGAAGGTGGTGCATCTCCTTGGCCACCGGCTCAGGGCCAGGAACTCAGTATAATAGAGGAAACACACAGCTAACATGGAGGTTAGATGAGAGGAGCTTCTCTCTCTCTCTCCTCAATCACTATTCAGTCCAGTCTTTCTCTCTCTCTCTCTCTCATCCCATTACTCTCCTTCCTTCCCTGTTCTGATATGTTTGTCTCTCCCCTAATTTTTCTTATCCTATCCCCATGCCTTCTCTTATTTCTCACTCTCTCTCCTTGTCTCTCTCTCTGTCTCTGTCTCTCTCTCTCTCTCTCTCTCACACACACACACACTCTAATGTACTCTCATAGCAAAACCTGTTTCATAGAATTGCCAAAATTGTACTGACAGTGCAACCATCAGGCATCATGTAATGAATACAATAGAAAACTGCTGATATCTTGTCTGTCTGAACTATAGGGGCCTCCCCATCCCGCCGATGTGCAGCTGCAGCAGTCTTTTTTTATCAAGGGGTTTTTATTTGGCATTTTAAAGACCCCACCCCAACCTTCCATACTCCATTGGAGACCCTCCCCAATACCAGACTTTAAATGAACAGGCATGACATAAAATTACAGTAATATAAACACAATTTTGAAACACACAGATATACAGTGCATTCAGAAAGTATTCAGACCCCTTCACTTTTTTCACATTAGACTTACTCTAAAATGGATTCAATTAAATATTTCCTCATCAATCTACACACAATACCCCATAATGACAAAGTGAAAACCAAAGCATTTTTATTTAAAAAAAATACCTTATTTACATAAGTATTCAAACCCTTTGCTATGAGACTCGAAATTGAGCTCAGGTGCATCCAGTTTCCATTGATCATCCTTGAGATGTTTCTACAACTTGATTTGAGTCCACTGTGGTAAATTCAACTAATTGGACATGATTTGGAAAGGCACACTCTTGTCTATTTAAGGTCCCACAGTTGACAGTTCATGTCAGTACAAAAAAACAAGCCATGAGGTCGAAAGGAATTGTCCATAGAGCTCAGAGACATTGTGTCGAGGCACAGATCTGAAGAAGGGTACCAACAAATTTCTGCAGCATTGAAGGTCACCAAGAACACAGTGTCCTCCATCATTCTTAAATGGAGAACCTTCCAGAAGGACAACCATCTCTGCAGCACTCCACCAATCAAGCCTTTATGGTAGAGTGGCCAGACGGAAGCAAATCCTCAGTAAAATGCACTTGACAGCCCGCTTGCCAAAAGGCACCTAAAGGACTCTCAGACCATGAGAAACAAGATTCTCTGGTCTGATGAAACCAAGTTTGAACTCTTTGGCCTGAATGCCAAGTGTCACGTCTGGAGGAAACCAGGCACTGCTCATCACCTGACCAATACCATCCCTACAGTGAAGCATGGTAGTGGCAGCATCGTGTTGTGGGGATGTTTTTCAGTAGCAGGGATTGGGAAACGAGTCAGGGTCGAGGGAAAGATGAATGGAGCAAAGTACAGAGAGATCCTTGATGAAAAGCTTTTCAGGACTTCAGACTGGGGCGAAGGTTCACCTTCCAACAGGACAACGACCTTAAGCACACAGCCAAGACAACGCAGGAGTGGCTTCGGGACAAGTCTCTGAATGTACTTGAGTGGCCCAGCCAGGGCCCGGACTTGAACCTGATCGGACATCTCTAGAGAGACCTGAAAATGCTGTGCTGCGACGCACCCTATCCAACCTGGCAGAGCTTGAGAGGATCTGCAGAGAAGAATGGGAGAAGCTCCCCAAATAAAGGTGTGCCAAGCTTGTAGCGTCATACCCAAGAAGTATCGAGGCTGTAATTGCTGCCAAAGGTGCTTCAACAAAGTACTGAGTAAAGGGTCTGAATACTTATGTAAATGTGATATTTTTATATATTTTTTAAATTTGCCAAAATTTGTAAAAAAAAAACATTTTTTCTTTGTCATTATGGAATATTGTGTGTAGATTGATGATTGAAAATATATATTTTATCCATTTTAGAATAAGGATGAGTGTAACAAAATGTGGAAAAAGTCAAGGGGTTTGAATACTTTACGAATGCACTGTAATCAAACAAAAAAAGGAAAGAAATTAAAAAATATTGATACACATTCATATTTGGGTTACTTTATGGAGTTATGAAATGAGCTACAAAAGATAAGAAATGTTGCCAGATATGATACCATTGTATTGCTGATCCTCTAACTGAATAGCCCATTTTTTCTAGTTTGTGATGCTGCAAGACTTCCTTTATCCATAGCTAAAAGTAGGAGGAAATGTATCTTTCCACTTCTAGCAATAAGAGTAATAAATGCTAGCATATTGCCCATATAACTGTTCAGAAAGGTATCCAGGGTGCCACTTCGAATAATGCAACAAAGGCATAAGGTTCTGTAGGCCTCTCCAGTACCTTGGAAAATGTAAAAAAAAAAATTGGGCATATCCAAAACATGTGCAATAAAGTAGCAGGAGCCTGCTTACATCGGTCACAAGTGGAATATATTTCTGGTCAAATTTTGCATTTGATCAATATAGCCAATGGACTATTTTAAATTGTATTACAGCATGTTTTAGAATGTATTCTCTGAAGCATACTCTGCCAAATTTAATCAGAAAGTTGTTCACCTAAATCTTCTTAATTTGTTCTGATTCCAGATTGTGCGAGTTTTTAATAGCATACACTGAATGTACAAAACATTAGGAACATCTGCTGTTTCCATGACATAGACTATCCAGGTGAAAGCTATGATCCCTTATGGATGTCAATTGTTAAATCCATTTCAATCAGTGTAGATGAAGGGGAGAAGACAGGTTAAAACCTGTTGTGGATAGGGGGCAGTATTTTCACGGCCGGATAAAAAACGTACCCGATTTAATCTGGTTACTACTCTTGCCCAGAAACTAGAATATGCATATAGTTAGTAGATTTGGATAAAAAACACTCTAAAGTTTCTAAAACTGTTTGAATGGTGTCTGTGAGTATAACAGAACTCATATGGCAGGCAAAAACCTGAGAAGATTCCAAGCAGGAAGTGGCCTGTCTGACAATTTGTAGTCCTTCTGTTGCATCTCTATCAAAATTACAGTATCTGAGCTGTTACGTGACACTTTCTAAGGCTTCCATTGGCTCTCTAAAGCCTTCAGAAACCGGATTGACGCGTCTCCTGTCTCTGGGCAGATAACAGCAGCACAGTTTGTCAGTGGACTGCCTGGTGACAGAGAGACTGGAGATGCGCATTCACGAGACCTCGCCATTTTTTCTTTCCCTCTTTGAATGAATACAACATTGTCCGGTTGGAATATTATTGCTATTTTATGAGAAAAATAGCATAAAAATGGATTTTAAACAGCGTTTGACATGCTTCTAAGTACGGTAATGGAACATTTTGACATTTTTTGTCACGAAATGCGCTTGCGCGTTACCCTTTGGATAGTGACCTGAATGCACGAACAATACGGAGGTATTTGGATATAACTATGGATTATTTGGAACAAAAACAACATTTGTTGTTGAAGTAGAAGTCCTGGGAGTGCATTCTGACGAAGAACAGCAAAGGTAATACCATTTTTCTAATAGTAATTCTGAGTTTAGTGAGCCCCGAAGTTGGCGGGTGTCTAAATAGCTAGCCTGTGATGGCTGAGCTATGTACTCAGAATATTGCAAAATGTGCTTTCGCTGAAAAGCTATTTTAAAATCTGACATAGCGATTGCATAAAGGAGTTCTGTATCTATAATTCTTAAAATAATTGTTATGTATTTTGTCAACGTTTATGATGAGTAATTTAGTAAATTCACCGGAAGTTTTCAGTGGGAATGCTAGTTCTGAACATCACATGCTAATGTTAAAAGCTGTTTTTGGATATAAATATGAACTTGATTGAACAAAACACGCATGTATAGTATAACATAATGTCCTAGGAGTGTCATCTGATGAAGATCATCAAAGGTTAGTGCTGCATTTAGCTGTGGTTTTGGTTTTTGTGACATATATGCTTGCTTTGAAAATGGCTGTGTGATTATTTTTGGCTGGGTACTCTCCTGACATAATCTAATGTTTTGCTTTTGCTGTCAAGCCTTTTTGAAATCGGACAATGTGGTTGGATTAACGAGAGTCTTATCTTTCAAATGGTGTAAAATAGTCATATGTTTGAGAAATTGAAGTTATAGCATTTTTAAGGTTTTTCTATTTCGCGCCACGCTCTACCATTGGATATTGGTGAGGCGTTCCGCTAGCGGAACGTCTGTCCTCAGAAGGATTTTTAAGCCTTGAGAGAATAGAGACATGGATTGTGTATGTGTGCCATTCAGAGGGTGAATGGGCAAGACAAAAGATGTAACTTCTTATGGATGGTGGCAGTATTGAGTAGCTTGGATGACTGACGTGCCCAGAGTAAACTGCCTGCTACTCACGCCCAGAAACTAACATATGCATATTTTTACAATGCATATTATTAGATTTGGATAGAAAACACTCTGAAGTTTCTAAAACTGTTTGAATGATGTCTGTAAGTATAACAGAACTCATATGGCAGGCAAAAACCTGAGAAAAAATCCAAACAGGAAGTGGTTGTAGCTTTTCAAGTGATTGCCTATCCAAACTACAGTGTCTGTGGGGTCATTTTGCACTTCCTAAGGCTTCCACTAGATGTCAACAGTCTTTAGAACCTTGTTTGAGGCTTCTACTGTGAAGTGGGGAT
Organism: Salmo trutta; assembly: GCF_901001165.1. Classification (NCBI taxonomy): domain Eukaryota; kingdom Metazoa; phylum Chordata; class Actinopteri; order Salmoniformes; family Salmonidae; genus Salmo; species Salmo trutta. The sequence continues at coordinate 619,153 of NC_042991.1, read as the reverse complement.
GAATAAGAGCTCATTGAGTGAGAGGACTGCCAGCAAGGCATGAGCCTGAGCCTCAGCCACGCGCACTCACATGAGAGGTAGCTCAGTTCCATTGCATTTCTGAAGACAAAGGATTTCTCCGGTTGAAACTTTATTGCGGATTTATGATAAAAACATCCTAAAGATTGATTCTATACGACGTTTGACATGTTTCTACGAACTGTAATGGAATTTTTTTAGTTTTTGTCTGACCTGCGCGTCGTGAATTTGGATTTGTGAACTGAAGGCGCGAACAAAAAGGAGGTATTTGGACATAAAGGATCGACTTTATCGAACAAAACAAACATTTATTGTGGAACTGGGATGCCTGGGAGTGCATTCTGATGAAGATCATCAAAGGTAAGTGAATATTTATAATGCTATTTCTGACTATTGTTGACTCCAACATGGCGAATATATTGTATGGCATGTTTTTGTGTTTGAGCGCCGTACTCAGATTATTGCATGGTGTGCTATTTCGGTAAAGCTTTTTTGAAATCTGACACAGCGGTTGCATTAAGGAGAAGTTTATCTAAAGTTCCATGCATAACACTTGTATTTTCATCAACATTTATGATGAGTATTTCTGTAAATTGATGTGGCTCTCTGCAAAATCACCGGTTGTTTTGGAGGCAAAACATTACTGAACATAACGCGCCAATGTAAACTGAGATTTTTGGATATAAATATGAACTTTATCAAACAAAACATACATGTATTGTGTAACATGAAGTCCGATGAGTGTCATCTGATGAAGATCATCAAAGGTTAGTGATTCATTTTATCTCTATTTCTGCTTTTTGTGACTCCTCTCTTTGGCTGGAAAATGGCTGTTTTTTTTGTGTATAGCCGCTGACCTAACATAATCATATGGTTTGCTTTTGCCGTAAAGCCTTTTTGAAATCAGACACTGTGGCTGGATTAACCTCTCTAGGGTATGTGGGACGAAATCGTCCCACCTACTCAACAGCCAGTGGAATCCTTAGAAATGCTATTACTTAAATTTCTCAAACATATGACTATTTTACACCATTTTAAAGACAAGACTCTCGTTAATCTAACCACACTGTCCGATTTCAAAAAGGCTTTACAACGAAAGCAAAACATTAGATTATGTCAGCAGAGTACCCAGCCAGAAATAATCAGACACCAATTTTTCAAGCTAGCATATAATGTCACAAAAACCCAGAAGACAGCTAAATGCAGCACTAACCTTTGATGATCTTCATCAGATGACAATCCTAGGACATTATGTTATACAAATTCTGTTCAATCAAGTTCATATTTATATCAAAAACCAGCTTTTTACATTAGCATGTGATGTTCAGAACTAGCATTCCCACCGCAAACTTCCGGTGAATTTACTAAATTACTCACGATAAACGTTCACAAAAAACATAACAATTATTTCAAGAATTATAGATACAGAACTCCTTTATGCAATCGCTATGTCCGATTTTAAAATAGCTTTTCGGCAAAAGCACATTTTGCAATATTCTGAGTAGATAGCCCAGCCATCACGGCTAGCTAATTTGACACCCACCAAGTTTGGCCCTCACCAAACTCCGATTTACTATTAGAAAAATGTGATTACCTTTGCTGTTCTTCGTCAGAATGCACTCACAGGACTTCTACTTCAATAATAAATGTTGGTTTGGTTCAAAATAATCCATAGTTATGTTCAAATATCCTCTGTTTTGTTTGTGCGTTCAAGACACTATCCGAAGGGTGACGAAGGGTGACGCGCCCGACGCGTTTCGTGACAAAATAATTCTAAATATTCCATTACCGTACTTCGAAACATGTCAACCTCTGTTTAAAATCAATTTTTATGCGATTTTTCTCGTAAAAAAGCGATAATATTCGGACCGGGAAACCCTGTTTAAGTTCAAAGACGAAAAAATAAAAACATGGTGTTGCCTCGCAAACGCGCCTCAGTCTCATTGTTCTCTGATCGACCATTATCCAAATGCGCTACTGTTTTTCAGCCAGGGCCTGCAAAGACATCATTCACCGGTTTGCCGCCTTCTGAGAGCCTATGGGAGCCGTAGGAAGTGTCACGTTACAGCAGAGATCCTCAGTTTTCAATAAAGAGAGTGTAGAAGCCCAACAAATGGTCAGACAGGCCACTTCCTGTAAGGAATCTTCTCAGGTTTTTGCCTGCCATATGAGTTCTGTTATACTCACAGACACCATTCAAACAGTTTTAGAAACTTTAGGGTGTTTTCTATCCAAAGCCAATAATTATATGCATATTCTAGTTTCTGGGCAGTAGTAATAACCAGATTAAATCGGGTAAGTTTTTTATCCGGCCGTGCAAGTACTGCCCCCTACCCTAGAGAGGTTAACAAGAAGTAAAGCTTTAAAATGGTGTATAATACTTGTATGTTTGAGGAATTTTAATTATGAGATCTTTGTTGTTTTGAATTTGGCGCCCTGCACTTTCACTGGCTGTTGTCATATCGATCCCGCTAACGGGATTCAAGCCATAAGAAGTGCCTTTGAATGGGTTTTGGTAGTAGGTGCCAGGCGCACCGGTTTGAGTGTGTCAAGAACTGCAGCGCTGCTGAGGTTTTCACTGTCAATGTTTCCTGTGTGTATTAAGAATGGTCACCCAAAGGACATCCAGCCAACTTAACACAACTGTGGGAAGCATTGGAGTCAACATGGGCCAGCATCCCTGTGGAATGCTTTCGACACCTTGTAGAGTCCATGTCCCGACGAATTGAGGCTGTTCTGTTCTGAGGGCAAAAGGGGGTGCGACTCAATAGTAGGAAGATGTTCCTAATGTTTTGTGCCCTCAGTGTATAGACCAAGCCTGTGCCCCCTGTGACATAAGGATTAACTTTACAGAGACTAGAGGGGAGGTAAGTGGGTGTGATGAGAAGTGATTAGAGTTTGAAGATGCAAAACTACAAAGTTATAGGTACCTAAAGAAATGTTGATCTATGAATATTGAACTGTTCGAAAGATACAAAATCATTATCAATGTACAAGTCATTCAGTGAGGAGCTAAGGCATCTAAGGAGGTGGGCCCACGGGATGAAGTCTCTAGGGTCAACCATTTCGGGCCTGCAACATCAGTGTTTCCTGTCATCCAATATATCATTATTTGTGTATTAGCTGCCCAATAATAATATTGAATGTTTTAAAGTGTGTTAGACCACCCTGCAGCCGTGATCTCTGCAAAACAGTTTTACTTATCCGAGGGTTTGTCTTGTTCCAGATAAAAGCAGATATCAATTCATATATGGAATAAATAAAACAAAATGTAAGAAAGATAGGAATACATTGAAATTCAGTATAAAAACAATGGTAACACATTCATTTTAATTGTGTTAATTCTTCTACCCAAATTCCAGCATTCAAAATTCTGCTTCAGGCGGAGTTTGAAGGGAGGAAAATTGGCCTTATATAGAGATATTTCAATTCGTGTGCAACCCAGACTCCCAAGTATTAACATTCCTTTTCTTTCTCTTTACTATTGTCTCTTTTATTCTGTCTCTCTTACTCTTTCTTTTTGTGACGTGAGAGAGAGAGATTTGCATTGAGGGTGTTTCTGTGTTATGGCAGAAAACCACAACTGGCTATTGATGGATGTATCTAGGCCTCCACTCCTGTTCAACACAAGCTGCTCTAGCACACTGACACAGGCTTGCTTGACTTTGCAGTTTTATCAGGGATTTCAAGTTCAAATGTGCCTTCAGGAGAATTTCCTCATACAGGTAGGACCGAACAGAACAGTGTGTACGCTGCATATTTCTGATGATAAAAAAGAAGCCAACTTAGCTTACTCCAGACTGTGTTTTACAGCAGAAGCACTTTTTTAACTTTGTCAACCTTGGCTCTCTCAACTTTTGAGAGAGAGAGAGAGAGACAATAACAATAGGACTCATAAACCGCCTCTAATGCTTGATTTGTTGGCAGGTTAGAGTTTTTCATTATGAATCTTGTTCTGGAGGCAGCTAGCTGGTCACTAGCTGGCACAGCCACAAGGGTCATAAAAGCTCATTTTAAACCTTACCCTAACCTTAACCACACTGCTTATTCTAATGCCTAACCCTAACCTTAAATGAAGATCAAAAAGGAAAAATGTTTTACTTTGCAGCTGGCCTATCTAAGGGGAAATCGCTCAGTTCTGCCTCCAGGATAAGACAATAAATTTCAACCTGCGACTTGTTGAGGCCTTTAGTCACACAAGCAGATATAAAACTTGCACACACACTGTCTGCAGCCCGTCTGTAGGGGTGAATAGCAGTCACTGTCACGGTCTAGCCATTCAAATAGAGCAGACACACTCGACAGACAGTCACCCTCTTATCACTCATCTCTGTCTGTACGGAAAAGAACCCTGACACACACGCACTCATATTACACACAGATATTTTTTGGGTGACACACTTGGAGACATGAGCATTGGGCGCACACACACACACACACACATTATGGAGAAGCATCCCTCTGTTTTATATCCCTTTGACTCCTATCATCCACAGACTCCAACGAAGGGAGTTTAATATTTAATATTCTAATCAAAAGGAGAGAGCCTATATGTAATCTTGATGGAACTGATTAATGTTTCCATAAATAGCTCCATGGGTGTTGGTGATGCTCTGGTCTGTCTGTCTGCCTCTTTCTTTGTTTCCACAGGCCCTGTCTGTCTGTCCGTCCGTCTATCAGTCTGTCTGTGCACTGTGTTCCTGCTCTATGACAGTCTGTATGAGCTTCTCATGTCAAGGGCCAATGACGACAGACACTCTGACTCACTCCTCCACAATGCAGCCTGAATGCTCTCCCAACATGTTACCCTGGCTTGAATAAACAGGCATACACAGATACACACACTCATACAGTACATAAACTCTCTGACACACACAGACAGACACTAGTGGGAATGTCATTTTGGTTCCACGTTTTGTAAGCTTGAGCACATGTCCTAGACCTAGAGACTACTGAAAAATAAATATAAAAAAACTGATAGTTAAATCCTAGGGCTGTTCATAATGCTGGTATTTCAATAGAAAATGCTTGTTCTATAGGGAATTGTGATGCACCTGTATACAATGACTGGTTTGAAATGACAGGGATATAAACTGTTGAATGAACTGCCCTCTCCTGGCCACTGCTTGATGACGTCACAATAGGCTCTGTTGGTCAAGTACACACATGGACCAATGCCTTGGTGTGGTTGAGTGATATGGACGCAGTGTGTTTGGAACACAACAAGATTCACATTTAGGGGACAAATCCCCTACATCTCTTCCTTTTTTCATTTGTGTGTGTGACAAAGTCTATAGTAGGTCACTGTGTTCAAGTGTGTACTATTGTGTATAGATGTTTGAGAGTCACTAACCTCTCCACCCTTCTCATTTTTGCACATCACTAACTGTTGTGCAACCAATGGTGAGACTTCAAGAACATTCACATTATAGTTTACTGTTCTCTCCCTCATCCTCTCTGTAGTTTTCTATTGTAAGAAAATAAATAAGAAATAGTACACCCTTTGTGTGGTTTCAGATACTCCCTCCCTACCTCCCCCATCTGTGTAAACAAACACTTCAAGTCAACTCAATGGGAGATATGGTTTTATGACACATTTGGATTTTCTTTCTGTCATGTAAGAAAAATAAGCAATCAAGGTGAAATGTATCCTTGTTTGTCCCTCTAGGTGATATACTCCTCAGGTGAGAGAGGAAGGCATGCATGAGATAACTCAGACACACAAACACACACATAAATAATGTACAGAGAGTGAGACATGCCTGTGTTAAGAACAATCATTCCTCACCACCTTCCATTGTGTAAAGGGGCGGTGCAGCAAAATTCTGTGAAAACAAAGAATATTTTGAGAACCACATTGTTACATAATCCCTAGTCTTGCTTTGCCATATCTCCGAAATCACGTTGTTGTCACGCCTCCCCTGGAGGTCGGGAGAATTTTGTATTGCAAAAATGGTTTGAATGGTCCGCTGGCTCCCAGTGGCAAGATTTTGATTGGATATTACATTTCACGAATCCTCCCCCCACATGCACATAGAAAGGGTGCTGTGTCTTATGTGCGTCACTGTTTTCCAACCAGATAGTTATTTCCTATGTTAGTTTCAAACACTAGTGTTCAAGTTATCAAGTGTGGCCGACAGTCTGCAATTTATATTTTTTGAAATTGGAAGTGGATTACGCTGGTAAAGTCAAATGTCACAACTCGTTTGACAAACACACTTTTTTTCCTTGTCTCCATTTGTCTACATGGCTGCTGGCTGTGCTTTGCTACCACCCAATATTTTGTGAAGATTGCCCGTTGTTTTGTTTTTGTAAGGACCCAAAAAACAGTAGTAGTGGGAGAACCTGTTCAAGTAAGTAAATCCATTTTTAAAATAAAAATAAAAACCCTGATGTATTATTAACTAGCTAGCTGGCTACATTAGGCCACTTTGTAGGCTAACTCAACTGAATTGCTAGCTACCTAGCTAACTTTATACACTGTTTAGCTAAGTTAATTAAATGTCATCAGCTAGCTAACTTCCTATTAGCTAGCTATCTTGATGTAATCATTGGGTGTTTCTCGAAATGCATACTACCGTGATCAAAGCATGAAAATTGTTACGATTCACATACAGTACAGCTAGCTGATAGTTATGAAGTAAAAGGGTTGTTTTGTGTATATGTTGTTTCATCTCTATTGCCATTGTCCAGGCTGGAAGACAGTTCAGGGAAAGTCCATAGGTCAATAGGGATAACTGGCTAGCTAGCTACATCTACCTTAGATGACATTAGTTTTAGGTCATTTTTGGCTGTTTAACTAGCTGTCTAGCTAGATTATTACGGTTCACATATTTAGCTGATAATTACGAAGTAAAACGTTTGCTTTGTGTATATCTTGTTTTGTCTTTTGTTTCTATTCTCCTGGCTGGAAGAAGGTTCAGTGAATGGGAGGTGAAGCGTGAGGTAATACAGTAGGGGGAGTGCGAGTGCTTCTCAAATGTAATGTTTTATGCATTCTCCACACTCTCAAACTCACACTTTCGTACTCAAGAGAGCGTAGTCGGAGAATGCATCCGAAGCATTAGAGTGTAGAGCACAGTAGTACACATATTGTGAAACACCCATTGCAAATTAAAAACAGTCTCCAAATGCATTTGTAAATAACAGCCATGGAAGAGGGTGAAATTGCAGCTCCAGCTGTCAGTGAAGGGAGAGTGTAGGCTACTGGATAGGGCATGGTCATTTTGTGGGAGGACATTGTGAAAATATTCTCCAGTTCCAGTCCCCAGAGGGGAAAACTGAGGACAGAGAGATAATAGCAACATAATATTCAGTGCTGTCTTATTTTAGTATAATGAATCTTGTTTCTTTGCGATGTTTTCTGTCCTCAGATATGGAAAGCTGTGAAAGCCTGTTTGTAGACGAAGAGAGAGGTCCCAATGAATGTCCCAAGAGACTAGGGGTATTTCCTATATGCCATGGGTTATTCTGTATGTGTAGGCCTAGCTGTGTTAGCAAATTTTGTATACAAAAATACAGTTAAACATCACACACAATGTATAATGTCACGCCCTGATCTGTTAAACCTGTCTTTGTGCTTGTCTCCACCCCCCTCCAGGTGTCGCCCATCTTCCCCATTATCTCCTGTGTACTTAGACCTGTGTTTTCTGTTTGTCTGTTGCCGGTTTGTCTTGTTTATCAAGCTTACCAGCGTTTGTCCTGTCAGCTCCTGTCTTTTCCTAGCCTCTCTTTTTCTCGCCCTCCTGGTTTTTGACCCTTTCCTGTCCTGACCCTGAACCCGCCCACCTGACCACTCTGCCTGATCCTGACCCTGAGCCTGTCTGCCTGCCATCCTGTACCTTTGCCTCTGTTGCTGTAATAAACATTGTTACTTCAACACGGTCTGCATCTGGGTCTTACCTTATCCTGATTGTACGAACTGGCCATGACTGACCCAGCAGACCCGGGCCAGCTGCGCGACGCCATCTCCTCCCAAGGAGCCAACATCGGGAGGCACAAGGAACTGCTTCGTGGAGGGGTCCAAATGTTGGCTGAATGCCATGACCAGGCATTGGACAGTTTGCTGGAGCAATTCCGCGGGTTGTCTGGGAGGCAGCTTACCACCTTGGTAACCCCACAGCCCCTCAGTAACCCAGCTGCTAGCAGCGCCGTCTCATCGGCCATTCCTCCTTCTCGGGAGCCCCGTTTACTCCCCCGGAACGCTTCAATGGAGAGCCAAGCACCTGTTGGGCGTTTCTAGTTCAGTGTGCCCTCATTTTTGAGCTTCAGCCCTCCTTCCCCTCGGATCGATCCAAGATAGCATATCTCATCACGCTGCTGTCCGGGAGGGCTCTCACCTGGGCTACTGTTGTATGGGAACAGCAGAAGGCCATATGCGTTAGTCTGGAGAGATTCGTGGCAGAGGTGAAGGTTTTTTATGCCCCGTTCTCTGGGAGAGAAGCAGCCCGGAGGCTAATCCAGCTTCGGCAGGGCTCCTGCAGTGTGGCTGACTATGCGGTTGATTTCCGCACGTTGACAGCGGAGAGTGCTTGGAACCTGGAAGCACTGTTTGATATGTTCCTGCACGGCGTCTCGGAGGTGGTCAAGGACGAACTTGCTGCTCGGGAGTTACCTACGGATCTCGATTCCCTCATCGTTTTGACTATCCGAATCGATGGACAACTACGGAAGCTACGGAGGGAGAGGAAATTCGATTTTGCACGCACGCCCAGGGATTCCACCTTGCCTCCGAGTCAACCTGGAAGCTCCCGACGGTCTCGTTGCCGAGGGGACCCGAGTTTCCCGACCTGCCCCGAGGGCTGCCGAGGACGGCCGAGTCACCGTTTTCTGAGCCTGTGACACTAGGCAGAACTGGGTTGTCGGCAGCGGATTGGCAATACAGGATCGATATGAAGAGTTGTCTGTATTGCGGGACACATGGTCATTTCATGTCCTCTTTTCCTCTAAAGAAGCCAGGCTCACCGGTAGGAGCAAGGACTCTAGTGGGCCATAGGGAGGACGTTCCTGCTTCCCCTGCTCACAACCCCTTTCATGCCATTCTGCTGTGGGGAGACCAGTCCAAATCTCTCCGGGTTCTCATTGACTCTGTGGCCGACGAGTTTTTTTGGACGCTATCCTGGCGTCCGAGCTGAACATCCACACTCAACCCCTCTACATTTCCATGGACGTTAGAGCGCTGGACGGGCGCTCTATAGGCCGAGTCACCCACAACACCACTCCCATCCACCTACGGATGTCAGGGAACCACTGCGAGGCTATCCAGTTCCTGCTCATCAAGTCCCCTCTGAATCCCATGGTATTGGGATTCTTCTGACTCCAATGGCAAAATCCCCTCATTAACTGGTCTACTGATGCCATCATGGGCTGGAGCCCGTTCTGCCACGCCCATTGCCTGAAGTCAGAACAACCTGCCCCGGGATGTCTTCCTGGGGGCTCGGAAGGTACCCCGGACCTCTCCGCTATTCCCGTGGAGTACCAGGACCTTCGTGTTCAGCAAGGCCCGGGCCACATCGTTTCTGCCGCACCGACCCTATGACTGCGGGATTGACCTTCTCCCTAGCACCACGTCTGTACTCTCTGTCGGGACCGGAGACCAAGGCTATGGATACCTACATTGGGGACTCCCTAGCTGCTGGATTTATCCATCCCTCTTCCTCTCCCGCCGGCGAAGGCGTCTTCTTCAAGGAGAAAAAGGACAAGACCCTGCGCCCGTGCATTGATTACCGGGACTCAACGAAATTACGGTTAAATACCATTACCCACTACCACTCAACTCCTCGGCCTTCGAGCCGCTCCAAGGGGCCACTGTGTTTTCCAAGCTGTATCTATGGAACGCCTACTACCTAGTGTCGATACAAGAGGGGGACGAGTGGAAGACCGCCTTCAACACGGCCAGTGGCCACTATGAGTATCTGGTCATGCCCATTGGCCTCACCAACGCCCCTGCTGTGTTCCAGGCTCTGGTGAATGTTGTTCTACATGACATGTTGAACCGGTTCGTCTTCATCTACATCGATGACATCCTCATCTTCTCCCGCTCCCCTCAAGAACACGTGTTCCACGTCTGGCATGTCCTTCAACGCCTGGAGAATCAGCTGTTTGTGAAGGCGGAGAAGTGCAAGTTCCATCGCTCCACCATCCCCTTTCTGGGTTACATCATCTCTGCCGGGAGTGTCCAGATGGATCCCGGGAAGGTGAGAGCAGTGATGGATTAGCCTTAGCTTACATCCAGGGTGCAGCTGCACCATTTCCTGGGGTTCGCCAATTTCTATCGCCACTTTATCCTGGGTAACAGCATCTTGGCTTCCCCCCTATCAGCACTCACCTTGCCCAAGGTTCCGTTCACGTGGCTCCCAGCTGCTGACCGTGCGTTCCCGGGACCTCAAACATTGCTTCACCACAGCTCCCATCCTGGTTCATCCACACCCATCTCGTCAGTTTGTGGTGGAGGCCGATGCTTCGGACGTCGGAGTGGGGGCTGTCTTATCCCAGCGTTCTGTCCTTGACCTCAAGCTACATCCCTGCGCCTTCTTCTTCCTTCGCCTTAATGCCACGGGAAGGAACTACGATGTGGGGATTCGGGAGCTTCTCGCAGTGAAGATGGAGTTGGAGGAATGGAGGCACTGGTTGGAGGGGGCGGAACATCCGTTCATCGTGTGGACTGACCACAAGCACCTGGAGTATCTCCACACTGCCAAGCGCCTCAACTCCAGGCATGCCAGATGGGCCCTGCTGTTCACACGGTTCAACTTCTCCCTCTCGTACCGGCCGGGATCCAAGAATGTCAAGCCGGATGCACTGTCCCGCCGCTATAGCCCCACGACTACTACCCCGGAACCCGAGACCATCCTTCCCACCTCATGCCTGGCGATGGCACTCAGCTAGGGAATAGAGAAGCAGGTCCGTGAGACGCAACGTTCCCAGCCAAATCCAGGGGGGGTCCTGATAACCGGATGTTCGTTCCCAACACTGTCCGCTCCTTGGTCTTGGAGTGGGCCCACTCCTCCAAGCTGGCCTGCCACCCGGGCGCCCATCGAACCCTGGCCTTAGTGTGACAGCACTTTTGGTGGCCTACCATGGTCCTGGACGTGTCCATATTCGTTGCCACTTGCACAGTTTGTGCACAGAACAAAACTCCTCTGCAAGCACCGGCTGGTCTCCTCCAACCTCTGACTGTCCCCCACCGTCCCTGGTCTCACATCTCCCTGGACTTTGTCACGGGTCTTCCCCCATCTGATGGCGACACCGCCATCCTGACCGTGGGGGATCCGTTTTCCAAAGCCGACTACTTCCTCTTCCCAAGCTACCCTCTGCCAAAGAGACGGCCCAGCTCATGGTGCAGCACTTCTTCCGGATCCATGGACTGCCCATAGACATAGTCTCCGACCGGGATCCTCAGTTCTCATCCCAGTTTTGGAATGCGTTCTGCACCCTCATTGGGTCGCCGGCCAGCCTGTCCTTCTGGTTCCACCCCCAGTCCAACGGCCAGTCGGAGTAAGCCAACCTGGACCTCGAGACCACCCTGCGCTGCCTGGTCTTCGCCAACCCCACCACCTGGAGCCAGCAGCTTGTGTGGGTTGAATATGCCCGCAACACCCCTTCTAGTGTTCCCTGGGGTGGAAGAGGAGGTCAGAATACCTTCTGCCCAGATGTTTGTCCGCCGCTGTCATCGTACCTGGAGGAGAGCCTGGTCGGCCCTCCTCAAAACCACCTCCAGGTATCGACAACAAGCGGATTGCCATCGGTACCGGCTCCCCGATACCGGCTCCCTGGTATCGTCTCAGGCAGAAGGTATGGCTCTCCACCTGGGATCTGCCCCTCCGGGTGGAGTCTCGCAAACTGCCCTCCCTTTCTCAATCTCCAAGGTCATTAGACCCTCTGCTGTGCGTCTTCTGTTGCCCTGTACACTTCGTATACACCCCACCTTTCATGTGTCCCATATCAAACCCATGTCTCACAGTCCCGTGTCTTCCATCCGGCGTACACGGTGAGATGCCTCCTGAGGGTTAGATCATGGAGCAGGCGTTTCAAGTACCTGGTTGACTGGGAGGGTTATGGCCCGGAGGAGAAGTGCTGGGTGCCCGCTAGAGACATCCTGGACCCAGCGCTCATTGCCGACTTCCACTGCCGGCACCCCGGTCAACCAGGTATGCGCCCAGGTAGGACGACAGGTGGCGCCCCTAGGGGTGTTGGGGTACTGTTACACCCTGATCTGTTTCACCTGTCTTTGTCTCCACTCCCCTCCAGGTGTCGCCCTGTGTACTTAGACCTGTGTTTTCTGTTTGTCTGTTGCCAGTTTGTCTTGTTTGTCAAGCTAACCAGCGTTTGTCCTGTCAGCTCCTGTCTTTTCCCAGGCTCTCTTTTTCTCGCCCTCCTGGTTTTTGACCCTTGTCTGTCCTGACCCTGAACCCGCCCGCCTGACCACTCTGCCTAACCCTGAGCCTGCCTGCCGTCCTGTACCTTCCCCTATCTGGATTTCCGACCTCTGCCTGACCTGACCCTGAGCTTGCCTGCCGTCCTGTACCTTTGCCTCTGTTGCTGTAATAAACATTGTTACTTCGACACGGTCTGCATCTGGGTCTTAGCTTGTCCTGATGTATAAACCTATTACAATTGGAGAAGGCCAACCCTGCTGGAGGTCTGCTGGGTGTGCAGTTCTATTTCAGCCCAGCAATACTTGTTGATTCTAATGATTTGATAATCTAGTATACTATTGCTCGGCTGGAATAGAAGTCTGCTCACCCAGTAGATCAGGGGAGCAAGGTTGGCCACCGCTGGCATGGATATTTATTTTTTTGTTAACCTGAAATGATGATTTAGTGATAATGGTCTACTTGATACTACTCAATTATCCATTGTTGTTTAGACTAAGATGCTTAATCTTTACGAGTTAGCTTATTTGTACATTTTGAAGTGTTGATTATTTGAAGTGAAGTGTTTAAACTTGTTTTAATTCTTAAACTATTATTCAAAATGAACTAGTGCCAATGTTGATTAAAACTCTTTGGGGATAGGGGGCAGCATTGGGAAGTTTGGATGAAAAGCATGCCCAGAGTAAACTGCCTGTTACTCAGGCCAAAAGCTAGAATATGCATATAATTAGTAGATATGGATAGAAAACACTCTAACGTTTCCAAAACTGTTAAAATAATATCTGTGAGTATAACAGAACTCATATGGCAGGCAAAAACCTGAGAAAAAAACAACCAGGAAGTGGGAATTCTGAGGTTTGTAGTTTAAGTGAATGCCTATCAAATATCCAGTGTCTGTGGGGGCAGATTGCACTTCCCAAGGCTTCCACTAGATGTCAACAGTCTTTAGAAGTTGTTTCAGGCTTCTATTGTGAAAGGGGAGCGAATAAGAGCACTCTAAGCAGATGGCTCAGGTGAAAGCCTTTAGTTTAGTCACGCGTGTGGCCGTGAGCTCCGTTCCCGTTCCTTTCTAATGAAAACAGTATTGTCCGGTTGAAACATTATTGAATATTTATGATAAAAACACCCTAAGGATTGATTAGAAACATCGTTTGACATGTTTCTACGAACTCAAATGGAACTTTTTGTCTAGACTTTGTGCATTTCGATTACTGGACTAAACGCGCGAACAAAAAGGAGGTATTTGGACATAAAGATTAACTTTATTGAACAAAACAAACATTTATTGTCTAACATGGAGACCTGGGAGTGCCATCAGATGAAGATCATCAAAGGTAAGTGATTCATTTTAATGCTATTATGACACCTCTTTTGTGACACCTCTCCTTGTTTGGAAAATGGCTGTATGGTTTTTGTGGCTAGGTGCTGACCTAACATAATCGCATGGTGTGCTTTCACCGTAAAGCCTTTTTGAAATCGGACACAGCGGCTGGATTAACAAGAAGTGTATCTTTAATTGTATGTGTAACACTTGTATCTTATATCAATGTTTATGATGAGTATTTCTGTAATTTGATGTGGCTCTCTGCATTTTCACCAGATGTTTGTTTGAGACAATGCATTTCTGAACATAACACGCCAAATTCAAATGAGGTTTTTGGACATAAAGATTAACTTTATCGAACAAAACAAACATTTATTGTCTAACATGGATTCCTGGGAGTGCCACCAGATGAAGATCATCAAAGGTTAGTGATTAATTTTAACGCTATTTCTGACTTTTGTGACACCTCTCCTTCTTTGGAAAATGGCTCTATGGTTTTTTGTGGCTAGCCGCTGACCTAACATAATCGCATGGTGTGCTTTCACCGTAAAGCCTTTTTGAGCGGGACGAAACCCAAACACTGTTGTGCTGAAAATATATCTTCATAAACAAAAAGTCACAGGACGAACCCAAAGTGCAAAATATAAAGTACTCAGGAAATAGTAGGAGAGATTCCTCTCAGGAAAACAAGTAACATTTGCAATGGCAGAGGGAGTATGTATACAGTGATAGAGTGGGGATTGGAACCAGGTGTGTGTAATGATGACGAGACAAGTCTGGGGTTGACGAGTGAAGATTCGGCAGCAGCTGGAAGGCCGGCGACACCGAACGCCTGAGCTGGACAGGAGGGGGAGCCAAAGCGAAGGCTGGTGTGATAGCGTGCATCGCCAATGCAGCCAAAGGCCTACAGTGTGATGGCATTACTGGCCTTATGGGCATCTGTCATCCGAAGCAGAGAATAGCTAAACTCACACATTGTTTACATGTTGAGCTATAGGTTCTCAATTTAAAATGACACCAGAAGACAATATGAGGCAAACCATATACTAGATGTCTTTTAAGGGCTGCATTACAGGTAACATTTTATAAGGTTAATTTAATTTATTTTAGCAATGTTGCTTGCAAAATGATTGCAGTTTGGTCCCATAGAGCAACCATGTACTGTCTATGTATCCCTGACCCTACATAAGCTAAAGACTGGGCTAACACAGCTAACCTTTTAGGTCAATAATATTATGTTTTTATCAACATTTTGTTGGCTTATAATCGTGATAAATGTTACTAGCTAGTAACTAGTTATACCTAGGTAGCTTACAATGTTAGCTAACTTTTCTCAAATCAAACGTCATTGAGGCTAGCTACTTTTTGCTCCTCCTGCTAACCTTTACAGCCAAATATCACTTCAGAAACGTTAAAATAAAAAGATATTGATATGGCCAGCATTGTAGGCCATTTCTCCCCTCCTGCTGCAGCTTTAGCTCACCTTGAAATAACAGAAATGCTGTGAAAACCAGCATAATGAAAACTTTCTAAAATGTTTTGTCACCAGCTCCTTGTAGTTGGCCAGTGTTTCCAACTATTTTTCAGCAGTGGTGTAAAGTACTTAAGTAAAAATACTTGAAAGTACAACTTAAGTAGTTTTTGGGGTTGTGTACTTTACTATTCATATTTTTGACTACTTTTATTTCACTACATTCCTAAAGAAAATTATGTACTTTTTACTCCATACATTTTCTCTGACACCTAAAAGTACTCGTTACATTTTCAATGGTTAGCAGGACAGAAAAATGTTGTAATTCACACACTTATCAAGAGAATATCCCTGGTCATCCCTACTGCCTGTGATCTGGCAGACTCACGAAACACATGCTTTGTTTGTAAATGATGTCTGAGTGTTGCCCCTGGCTGTACGTAAATTTAAATAACAAGAAAATGTTGCTGCCTGGTTTGCTTTATATAAAGAATTTGAAAAGATTTATCATTTTACTTTTTACACGTAAGTATATTTTAGCAATTACATTTACTTTTGATAATTAAGTATATTTTACTGGGTGACTTTCACTTTTCCTTGAGTCATTTTCTATTAAAGTATGTTTACTTTTACTCAAGTATCGACAATTGTGTACTTTTCCCCCCACTGTTTTTCAGTGAGATCTGCTATTGGCACTTTGCCAACTCTTTTCTCTGTATACATAAATGATGTCGCTCTTGCTGCTGGTGAATCTCTGATCCACCTCTACGCAGACGACACCATTCTGTATACTTCTGGCCCTTCTTTGGACACTGTGTTAACAACCCTCCAGATGAGCTTCAATGCCATTCAACTCTCCTTCCGTGGTCACCAACTGCTCCTAAACACAAGTAAAACTAAATGCATGCTCTTCAACCGATTGCTGCCTGCACCTGCCCGCCCATCCAGCATAACTTCTCTGGACGGTTCTAACTTAGAATTTGTGGACAACTACAAATACCTAGGTGTCTGGTTAGACTGTAAACTCTCCTTCCAGACTCACATCAATCATCTCCAATCCAAAGTGAAATCTAGAATTGGCTTCCTATTTCGCAACAAAGCATCCTTCACTCATGCTGCCAAACATACCCTCGTAAAACTGACCATCCTACCAATCCTCGACTTCGGCGATGTCATTTACAAAATAGCCTCCAATACCCTACTCAACAAGCTGGATGCAGTCTATCACAGTGCCATCCGTTTTGTCACCAAAGCCCCATATACAACCCACCACTGCGACCTGTATGCTCTCGTTGGCTGGCCTTCACTTCATAATCGTCGCCAAACACATTGGCTCCAGGTCATCTACAAGACCCTGCTAGGTAAAGTCCCCCCTTATCTCCGCTCACTGGTCACCATAGCAGCACCCACCTGTAGCACGCGCTCCAGCAGGTATATCTCTCTGGTCACCCCTAAAGCCAACTCCTCCTTTGGTCGTCTCTCCTTCCAGTTCTCAGCTGCCAATGACTGGAACGAACTACAAAAATCTCTAAAACTGGAAACACTTATCTCCCTTACTAGCTTTAAGCACCAGCTGTCAGAGCAGCTCACAGATCTCTGCACCTGTACATAGCCCATCTTTAATTTAGCCCAAACTACTACCTCTTCCCCTACTGTATTTATTTATTTTATTTATTTTGCTCCTTTGCACCATATTATTTATATTTTAACTTTTAACTTTCTTCAAACTACAAATCTACCATTCCAGTGTTTTTCTTGCCATACATTATTTACTTTGCCACCATGGCATTTTTTTGCCTTTACCTCCCTATCTCACATCATTTGCTCACATTGTATATAGTCTTATTTTTTTCTACTGCATCATTGATTGTATGTTGTTTTACTCCATGTGTAACTCTGTGTTTTTGTATGTTGTCGAACTGCTTTGCTTTATCTTGGCCAGGTCGCAATTGTAAATGAGAACTTGTTCTCAACTTGCCTACCTGGTTAAATAAAGGTGAAATAAAATAAATAAATAAAAAATTTGTTGCTAGATGTCGTTTTGCGGCAACGGCACAGCTGTGGTCCCTAACATAGCGCTTTCGCCCCCTCTCCCACCGCAAACCCTCTCCCATTGTGCTTCTCTGCCTGTGAGTGCACCATTGCTGTGACTTCTGTTGCACAGACAGATTTTCCCACTCGTTTGCGGCAGAATTGAGTAGGAAAAGTTGCTAAATGCTATCAAAACCACAGAAACCCTCAGTGTCAAAACTCCCCAAAGGCAGCTTGAAAAGTAGCTGAATTTGTTGCTAGAATCTTTTACCAATAAAAGTCGCTGGAGGGGTCTGAAGTCAATAAATATAGCGACACAGTCACAAAAAATTGGCAACACTGTTTACATTTATTTTTCTCACGCTGTTGCTCCTACCACACTAATCTGGTGAACACAGTTGGAGGTCTGCCCAAGCAAGGCATTTGATTCGTTTGACGTGTTCCTATCCCTCTTTCGCTGATTTCTGCCATGGCACTTCCCCAGGCTTCCTGTTTTAGGGAAGAACATGACCCCCCCCCCACTTTCTGAAATTGTATATTTGCCCTCCCCAGTTTTATCATTCCACTGTGATACAAAACGTAGCGCCAGTGTGCTTTAGGACCATGCAGACGCCTCAGAGCGGTCGGGTAGGCTGTTTTCTGGTTTCAGCCAGGTGGATTTAGGACCACACAGATCATGCTGACAGGCTGGCTGTGTGAAGGCAAAGCCTCTGAAAGGCTGGCAAATAGGACAAGCACAGGATAGATGAACAGAGGCAGCTGCTGTCTGTGTTGTGCTTGTTCTCAGAGTTGTAAAAGCAAGCTGAGCAGAAACTGGCTACTCTTTAGTTGACTGATCTAGCTGGCAAAGTAATTGCTATTTGACTGAAAAAAAGTATGTATTCCCAGTGCTAATCTAGTACTAACTGACATGTTACATTAGCTAATGTTTCATCCTCTCTCGACTGAAGTGAACTACTAGCAGCTAGTTAGCTAACTAGTAGCTACCACAGCCAGTTCAGCTCTAGCTAGCCTCTAGCTATCTGTCAGGTAGCATTATCTAACAGATGTTGTGTGTATGTAGCATTAAATATGTATGTAGCATTAAATGTTAAATGTTTTTTCCCTTATCTACACACAATATCCCATAATGACAAAGCAAAAACAGGTTTTTAGAATACATTTTTTTACAAAAATACCTTATTGAGCTCAGGTGCATCCTGTTTCCATTGATCATCCTTGAGAAGTATCTACAACCATCTCTGCAGCACTCCACCAATCAGGCCTTTATGGTAGAGTGACGTGACGGAAGCCGCCACTCAGTAAAAGGCACGATAGCCCACTTGGAGTTTGCCAAAAGGCACCTAAAGGACTCTCAGACCATTGTTTTATTTATAGGGGACAATGAACATTAATCAACATCAATATTACAATAATGCCACATCCATGTAAATGTGCCAGGGTTAGCCAAAAGCTAATTTGCACCCATAGTCCCAGGGCAAGTAAGGGCAATTACACAAGGGGTCCAAAAAGGCAACAGTACAGGCAGGGAAAAGTCTGGTAACATCGTCCGGGAGATCAGGCAATAGGTTGATAACAGGAAATCTGATAAGCAAAAACTATCATACATGGGAGGAGTAAATTACAGGGAAAACCCAGCGCTCCGACTAGAAGTGTGTCACAAAACAAACAATACCTCACAATGATGGGGTGCAAAGAACTGAACTAAATAGTGTGTGATAATGACATACAGGTGTGTGAACAGGTGATCAGAATTCAGGTCATTGGGATCTGGAAAGTGAGCTGGGTTCAGGGTATCTATGTGTTTGAAAGTGTGAGCTGGAAAATGAGCTGCGTTCAGGGGATCTACGTGTTTGAGAGTGAGTTGGAAGCAGACGATACACTCAAACCCATGGGTATTGCATTCCAGTATATTGTAGCTCTAACAGAGGAGGCCGATTGACAAAATTTACTGTGGTGAAAAGGGACAACGCAATCCCCTCTATTTACTGCCCTTGTTATCCTGGAGGTGCTTTCCTTGAGCATGATATGCTGGCATAGGGGTGGAGGGGCAAGACCATGCAGGACCTTAAAGACAAGGCTTTCATCTACATACTGCTTAAAGCTATCCAGACCGAATAAATTATGTTTGTGAATGATGTGACAATGGTGGTAACGGTTTGGTTTGTTATCAAAAATCTTAAGTGTTTGTTTGTGGAGTGATTCAATTGGTTTCAGAATAGTAGTTCCTGCTTGTGACCAGCATGTCAGGCAATATCCCAGATATGAGAAGATCATAGCATGCATATATAGTTTGGCGGCCTCCAGAGGAGGGTAAGGTCTTAGAAACCTCAAATTGGATAATCCTAACTTGACCGTGTTAACCACCTTCTTCACATGTTTCTTAAATGTCAAGTTGGAGTCCAAAACACCAAGATACATGAAATTAGACACAACGTTTTAGGTTCTCCCCATTAACAAGAAAAGCTTGTTGGGAAGAATCGATGGATTTCTTAGAGAAGTACATACAAACAGTCTTGTCGATAATTAAATGCAGGAAAGAATCAGTCATCCATCCCTCAACTAGTCTCCCAGTCCCTGCCTAGTCTCCCTGCCGCTGAAAAACATCCCCACAGCATGATGTTGCTACCACCATGCTTCACCGTAGGGATGGTGCCAGATTTCCCCCAGACATGACGCTTGGTATTCAGGCCAAAGAGTTCAATCTTGGTTTCATCAGACCAGAGAATCTTGTTTCTCATGGTCTGAGAGTCCTTTAGGTGCCTTTTGGCAAACTCCAAGCGGGTTGTCATGTGCTTTTTACTGAGGAGTGGCTTCCGTCTGGCCACTCTACCATAAAGGCCTGATTGGTGGAGGGCTGTAGAGATGGTTTTTCTTCTGAAAGTTTCTCCCATCTCAAAAGAGGAACTTTTTATTTTATTTATTGTACCCCTTTTTCTCCCCAATTTTGTGGTATCTAATTGGGAGTTAGTCTTGTCTCATCACTGCAACTCCTGTACGGACTCGGGAGAGGCGAAGGTTGAGAGCTGTGCGTCCTCCGAAACACAACCCAGCCGAGCCGCACTGCTTCTTGACACAATGCCCGCCCAACCCGGAAGCCAGCCGCACCAATGTGTTGGAGGAAACACCGTACACCTGGCAACGTGTCAGTGTGCATTGCGCCTGGACCGCCACAGGAGTCGCAAGAGCGCGATGGTTCAAGAACATCCCTGCCGGCCAAACCCTCCCCAAACCCAGACGACGCTGGGCCAATCTGAATACTTATGTAAAGAAGGTATTTCTGTTTTATATTTTTAATTAATGGCTGGACGGTCTGGCTGAAATTTTATATAGAGAATGTCTTAATAAAGCCAATCAAAAGTTAAGTCTTTGTATTTTATTTGTAAGAGTTGTTCATTTGTTAGGCTATTTGTTAAAGGTGCAACACAATATTGATTATTGAATTATCATTGATCGAGTTCAGTCTTATCAATCGCTTAGACATATTTAATAATGTCTTACCTTGCTTTATGACTGGGCATTTTTGCTTACTTTTTGTTGTTCTAAATAAGCGACTGCTTGAAGGGCCATGGGTCATATTAGATTGTATAGAAATGCAGGAAAGGAGCTTTATATGCCCCAAAAATGGGAGGACCCCCAGAACCCCGCTTCTAAAACCAAAGTTGCACCCCTGCATTTCACCCTTGGATTTATTTGTGGTAATAGTAGGAGTGTCCTCTCCTCCAGTGTCGTGCCACCCTTACCCCTTCTCCTCTGTGTGCACTGATCCATAGTCCCGCCATCCATCGCTCATACATGTGAACACTGACACTGAGAGAACAGGGACTCTCCTGTGACCAGCCTGCCATATCTTGCCCTCTGCTTTCTACCCTAAACAATGGATCCTCTCTCTAATCCAACTAAGATCTCCCAGTGATTAATGGTGATAAGCTTCACTATCCTCTCAAACACACACATACACCATAAAGACTCCTGAAGCCCGGAGGCGTTTTTTCTACACTGATGTATGTGTGCGCTTCCATAATTCTGTTATAGACAAGGGATCTAGTGCATTACTGACCAGAGCGGGGGAACAAAGCAGATTGTATCAGGAGGAGCCGTGGACACACACAGTAAGCAGGCTGGCAGGCATCTCGCAACTCAGATGCCACCAGCCTTGAACCCCTACAGGGAGATTCTTACACAAGATTATCTTGACTCCATCTCACCACGCCAGCCAACAGCATTTACTTAGAGAAGAGAGAGAAAAGAGGAGAGAGCGAGAAAGAAAGGAGCTAATAAAGCTATGCATGTGCATTTCCTGGTAGCTTTAATGGTGAATGCAGGTCATAATTCACTTACGGGCACACACAAAGGCCCCAGAGCAATGTTTTAGTGCCTTTGTGCCTGTCCTGACCCTCCATTGGGGCCAGCGATGGAGAGATATATGGATGTGCAGAGTGCTACAGTATGACCATGACATTCCCTTGCGTGCAGCAGGGCAGTGTATCGTTATTATTACCACCTCTCTTAATTATTTTACCTTCCTACCATCCCCCTCTCTCTCCTTTCTTTGTCACTCTTTCTGTTTCACCTATGCTCTTTGTATCTCTCTATCTCCCTTCCCTTTACCTTCCTTATCCCCCCTCGCTCGCTCACTCGCTCTCCCTCCCTCCTTCCCTTCCTCTCTACCCCCCCCCCCCCCCTCTCTCTGGGGCACAGTAACTCACCTCAGATAGTGTAAATGTCTATCTCTGCTTGGTGGATGGAGGCTGACAAATTGGGGGGTGGAGCTGTATTAAATTACTCCCTTGTCCTCCACAAGCGTGTTACACAGGGTCAGAGCAGGGTTAGTTACTGCTTTAGAGTAATAATACACACGTGAGTGCTGGTCACACACATACATGCTCACACACCACAGATCTGACACACACAAACACACGCAACTCACAGGTCAGACTCACACGCACATATACACATAACTGCAGTTCAAGTGTCTGTACTACATATACACATCCATGCTGCAGGGAGTTAGATGTATGTAGGCTGTGCAGAGTGCAGTGGGGGATGGGGAGATGGAAGGGCTTAGGAGGAATATGTGTGTGTGTGTGTGTGTGTGTGTGTGTGTGTGTGTGTGTGTGTGTGTGTGTGTGTGTGTAGCCTACTGTGCGCACATTAGAATGGGAGAGAAAGAGGGATATTGGTAGCTCTGCTGGTGTGATAAAGGAGGAGAGAGAGTGATGGAGAGAGGGGGATGGATGGATGGAATGACACTTAAATTTCCAGTCAGATTATTCCACCTCCTCTCCCTCTCAAGCAGTATCAGTCTCTCTGTCTATGTGACCAGGCTAGTTAGGGAGAAGAGTGAGAATGACAGAGAGATATGAGAAAGAGATGGAGAAGAGTTATGAAAATGACAGATAGAGGGAAAGGGGAGAAAACGCTGAAAAGTTATGAGAATGACAGAGGGAGAGAGGATAATAGAGAGGTGAATGAATGACCAAGAGGAGAGGTAGAGAGGGAAATAGAGACAGAGATAAAAGTCCTTCATACTCTTTTGACTAACTTGTTTTATGCAGCACTGTTAAGGTTATCAGGTTCATTCATTCCAATGGTCCAAATATCATTAATTTCATTGACTGTATGAAATCATTTCTAATACATCACTAAAGACTGACCATAGTGTGGGAGGACATTCATCAGCCCCTCCTCCTGCTTCTCCACTGTTGTTTTCCTCCTCCTCCTCCATCCCTAGCTCCACACCACCCTGCTGGTGTTTCATTCACATATTTCCTTTTTGCCTCCCTAGTTTATTTCCTAAAGATCCCTCTACTGAGCGAGAGAAAGAAAGAGATTTTTTTTCACCTTAAGTCTCTATTGTCTTTCATTTGACAGACTATGAGACGGGAGGAAGAGAGAGAGAAAGTGGTGCAATGCACAGCATCACCATCATGAACAAAAACAACAACAAAGTCAAAAAGGAAACAAAAAGAGAAAAGCCAAAATAGGGGAGAGGGGCCATGATGACACACAACCTGCCAATGCAGCAGTGGTCCCTCTCTGGTGCATTTGGGCTGTGTGTTTGTGGGGCTGTTGTTGTTTTGATGTGATAAACCGTTGTGTTCAGGTCAATCTCTGCCTGGGGTAGTGCGCCACCCCTCTTTCTCTCTCCAACCCTCTCTAGTTCTGTCTCCTCTTCACACTCTTAACATCTGTGAGTCAGGTGTTTAGTCACAACGATAATCTGTGATAGTGTGTTGAATGGACGTAGGTAGGGGGAAAGAAATTGCAAACACAAATACAGTACCAGTCAAAAGTTTGGACACACCTCAAGGGTTTTTCTTTATTTTTACTATTTTCTACATTGTAGAATAATAGTGAAGACATCAAAAACTATGAAATAACACATATGGAATCAGGTAGTAACCAAAAAAGTGTTAAACACACTTTGCCTTGACAGCTTTGCACACTCTTGACATTCTCTCAACCAGCTTCATGAGGTAGTCACCTGGAATGCATTTCAATTAACAGGTGTGCCTTGTTAAAATTTTATTTGTGGAATTTGAGTCAATCAGTTGTGTTGTGACAAGGTAGGGGTGGTATACAGAAATCGAATCAAATCAAACTTTATTTGTCACATGTGCCAAATACAAGTGTAGACCTTACCGTGAAATGCTTACTTACAAGAAGATAGCCCTATTTTGTAAAAGACCAAGTCCATATTATGGCAAGAACAGCTCAAATAAGAAAAGAGAAATGACAGTCCATCAGTACTTTAAGACATGAAGATCAGTCAATCAGGAACATTTCAAGAACTTTGTGCAGTCGCAAAAACCAACAAGCGCTATGATGACACTGGCTCTCATGAGGACCGCCACAGGAAAGGAAGACCCAAAGTTACCTCCGCTTCAGAGGATGAGTTCATTAGAATTAACTGCACCTCAGATTGCAGTCCAAATAAATGCTTCAAGGAGTTCAAGTAACAGACACATCTCAACATCAAGTGTTCAGAGGAGGCTGCGTGAATCAGGCCCTCATGGTCAAATTGCTGCAAAGAAACCACTACTAAAGGACACCAATAAGAAGAAGAGACTTGCTTGGGCCAAGAATCATGAGCAATGGACATTAGACTGGTGGAAATCTGTCCTTTGATCTGATGAGTCCAAATTTGAGATTTTTGGTACCAACCACCGTGTCTTTGTGAGACGCAGAGTGGGTGAACGGATGATCTTCGCATGTATGGTTCCCAGCGTGAAGCATGGAAGAGGAGGTGTGATGGTGTGGGGTTGCTTTTCTGGTGACACTGTCAGTGATTTATTTAGAATTCAAGGCACACTTAACCAGCATGGCTACTACAGCATTCTGCAGCGATACGCCATCCCATCTGGTTTGTGCTTAGTGGGACCATCATTTGTTTTTCAACAGGTCCCAAAATACACCCCCAGGCTGTCTAAGGGCTATTTGACCAAGAAGGAGGGTGATGGAGTACTGCATCAGATGACCTGGCCTCCACAATCACCTGACCTCAACCCAATTGAGATGGTTTAGGATGAGTTGGACCGCAGAGTGAAGGAAAAGCAACCAACAAGTGCTCAGCATATGTGGGAAGTCCTTCAAGACTGTTGGAAAAGCATTCCTCATGAAGCTGGTAGAGAGAATGCCAAGAGTGTGCAAAGTTGTCATCAAGGCTAAGGGTGTCTACTTTGAAGAATATAAAATATATTTGAATTTGTTTAACACTTTTTTTTTGTTTACTACATGATTCCATGTGTGTTATTTCATAGTTCTGATGTCTTCACTATTATTCTACAATGTAGAAAATTGTCAAAATAAAGAAAAACCCTTGAATGAGTAGGCATGTCCAAACTTTTGACTGGTACTGTACATTACATCACATATAGATGTACAGAGCATTCGGAAAGTAATCAAACCCCTTCACTTTTTCCACATTTTGTTACGTTACAGCCTTATTCTAAAATTTATTAAATACACATTTTTCATCATCAATTTACACACAATACCCCATAAGGACTATTATTTTCTTCCTGCTAATTTATTTAAAAGAAATAACAGAAATACTTTATTTACATAAGTATTCAGACCCATTGCTATGAGACTTGAAATTGAGCTCAGGTGCATCCTGTTTCCATTGATCAGCCTTGAGATGTTTTTACAACTTGATTGGAGTCCACCTGTGGTAAATTCAATTGATTGGACATGATTTGGAAAGGCACACAGCTGTCTATATAAGTTCCCACAGTTGACAGTGCATGTCAGAGCAAAAACTAAGCCATGAGGTCGAAGGAATTGTCCGTAGAACTCTGAGACAGGATTGTGTCGAGGCACAGATCTGGGGAAGGGTACCAAAAAATGTATGCAGCATTGAAGGTCCCCAAGAACACAATGGCCTCCATTGATCTTAAATGGAAGAAGTTTGGAACCACCAAGAATCTTCCCAGAGCTGGCCGCCTGGCCAAACTGAGCAATTGGAGGAGAAGGGTCTTTGTCAGGGAGGTGACCAAGAACCCGATGGTCACACTGACAGAGCTCCAGAGTTTCTCTGTGGCGATGGGAGAACCTTACAAAAGGACAACCATCTCTGCAGCACTCTACCAATCAGGCCTTTATTGTAGAATGGCCAGACGGAAGCTCCTCCTCAGTAAAAGAGACATGAATGTCCTTGAGTGGACCAGCCAGATCTTGGACTTGAACCTGATCTAACATCTCTGGAGAGACCTGAAAATAGCTGTGCAGCAACGCTCCCCATCCAACCTGACAGAGCTTGAGAGGATCTGCAGTGAAGAATGGAAGAAACTCCCGAAATACAGGTGTGCCAAGCTTGTAGTGTCATAACCAAGAAGACTCGAGGTTGTAATCGCTGCCAAAGGTGCTTCAACAAAGTACTGAGTAAAGGTTCTGAATACTTATGTAAATGTGATATTTAAGTTTTTGGGGGGCAAAAACCTATTTTTGCTTTTTCATTATGGGGTATTGTGTGAAGATTGAGGGGGAAAAAACGATTTAATCCATTTTAGAATAAGGCTGTAACGTAACAAAATGTGGAAAAGTCAAGGGGTCTGAATACTTTCCGAATGCACTGTATGTATGTGGTGTGCAATGCTGGTACGCTACCACAGTCGTGGGTCTGCACTGTAATTTGCCTTAATGATGTTGATCAATGGAAATTTAATAGGAGAGCTGCAGGAAAACACAACCACTCTGTGCCGGTGGGCTATTACAGCCATGACATCACCTCACTGCAGTAGTCACACACAAACACACACAGAGGTATCATTTCACAGCCACTCAGTTATCTGGTCTCTCTCTGTCACGGATCCATCCCCACGAACCCAACGTCAATTAGTGTGGAGCAGAGGTGTGTGTGTGTGTGTGTGTGTAAAGCAGAGCGGAACATACAGAAGTAGGATATTAATTTGAGCCAGTTTGCGGCAGCAGGAAAATAATCCTGCAGCAACAGGAAATGTAAATTATAATGTGGATATAATTAATGGACATTTATGTATATGTAACAGTGTAGGTTCCGTCCCTCTCTTCGCCCCAACCCGGGCTCGAACCAGGGACCCTTGCACACATCAACAACTGACACCCCACGAAGCATCGTTACCCATCGCGCCACAAAAGCCGCGGCCCTTGCAACGCAAGGGGAAACCCTACTTCAAGTCTCAGAGCGAGTGACGTCACTGATTGAAATGCTATTAGCGCGCACTACCGCTAACTAACTAGCCATTTCACATCGGTTACACTCACCCCCCCTTTGACCTCCTCCTTTTTCCGCAGCAACCAATGATCCGGGTCAACAGCATCAATGTAACAGTGTAGGTTCCGTCCCTCTCTTCGCCACAATCCGGGCTCGAACCAGGGACCCTTGCACACATCAACAACTGACACCCCACGAAGCATCGTTACCCATCGCGCCACAAAAGCCACGGCCCTTGCAACGCAAGGGGAAACCCTACTTCAAGTCTCAGAGCGAGTGACGTCACTGATTGAAATGCTATTAGCGCGCACTACCGCTAACTAACTAGCCATTTCACATCGGTTACATATAGTTTGATAACAAAAATTGTGAAAGAGAGAGAGTCTATGCACATTTCTTGAAATCAGTTGTTTGTGCTGAAGCTGAAAATGAAATTAAAACATTTCTCAACAGAAAAAAACATCCCCTCTTAGATGGGCTTGATCTTGAAGTGTAATCCAATGAGACTGAACACGAGACAAAATACAAATGTTTCCTATTCACATCTCATATGTTGACTGACTACAATAATTGTATCTTGATACGTTAATAAATACATGCTGTGTTCATTTGAGCATGTTTACTTGCCTACGTACCGTAGATCACGAGCCCATAGTAAGTCAATAGGGCTAACTGGCTAGCTACTAGTACTGTTAGCTAGCCAGATTGCAACAAATAATTGTTAGCTAGCTACCCACGAAGAATTGACATCTATCTTGCATAATATTCATTTTATGTACTTTTTGCCCGTTCAACTATCTGGTTAGCTACATTATTACAATTTACATATAGCTAGCTGATAGTTATGAAGTAAAATGGTTGCTTTGTGTATATCTTGTTTTGTCTATATTGCCATTGTTGTCCTCCTGGCTGGAAGACGGTTTAGTGAATGGGTAAGTCCATAGTAAGTCAATAGGGTTAGCCACGAAGAGTTGATAGCTACCCACAAAACATGTACACCTACCTTGCATAACATCAGTTTTTAGGTTATTTTTGCCTGTTTAACTAGCTAGCTAGCCAAATTATTACGGTTTGCATATCTAGCTGATAATTATGAAGTAAAACTTTTGCTTTGTTGCCATTGTCCTAGCTAGAAGAGGGTTCAGTGAATGGGGAGGTGAAGTGTGAGGTAATGCAATAGGGGGAGTGGGAGTGCTTCTCAAATTTATTATTTTATGCATTCTCCACACTCTCATCCTCACAAGAACATATTCAAGAAAACGTTGTCCTAGAATGCACTCCGAGAGAGAGAGTGTAGAGCACGATAGTATGATATTGAGAGACACCTAATGTTTGCAGTGGTTTGAGATAATGAGAGAGAGGAAAGACAGAGAAATAGAGAGTGGGATAAAGAAACACGCAAGAGAGACCAAGGGCTTATTCAGAAAGACGTAGTCTGAGGAGCGGACTGGCAAAGAGATTTCTACTTTTCAATTTACATTACATTCTTGCCTTACCTGTCGTTGTGGCTGGCAACATGATATTCTTGCTCTTCAGCTCCAAATTTACCATAAACATCACAGTAGCCACCAGTCAGTAAGCATGCAAACTATTCAACAATGCAAGCAACTTTTCATCTAAAACATATTACACTCTTGTATAATGCAAGTGCAACCAAACCATATTACACTCTTTAATAATGCAACAATTCACATGCATGTGCAGACAATTATAGGGTTTATTTTCTTGTTCGTACACACATTAAATTAGCTTGTAAGACAATAGCACAATAGCACAACAAAATGTGGAGTAAGTCAAGGGGTATGAATACTTTTTGAAGGCACTGTAGCAAAGCTAGATAGCTAATGAACATATTTTCAGTCCCAAAGCAAGAACTATGACAACACAAAAACACAACTGCAATGAAATATGAAATGTTATATCACTTGAGAATAATGAAGCAAGTCCTGGTCTAATTTCTATATTTCCTAACCTTAGACACAGAGACCTGTGAAAGCTGCTGAACCCTGTCTGCGGACGAAGGTCTAAAAGAAAGTCCCAAGTCCTGGAGAGACTAAAGGGTGTAACAATGCTTCCTAGTAGGAATAGGAGGAATCAGGAGTAGTAGGAATCAGGAGCAGGAGAGCAAAGAAGTTCCAGTGGCACACAACGTTTAATAAGGTGGTCCCGAACTCACAATACAGACAAAGTGGGAAAAATACGCACAAATGTAGTTGCCACCAACAGGGAATAAACTACACACGGAGGAGAAACCTTGACTCCAAAAACAAAGTCTCGAAAGCACACGGTAAAATCTACCAAAAATAAATCGAAACTCCGTGGTGCAGGCACGCACCCCTAACATGCAATACACACAAATAATCCCGCACAAAACCTAGCATGCAGCGGGGTGTATATAAACCCACCGAAATCAAACTGAACACAGGTGTGAAAAAACAGACAGACACAAAGGAAAAGGAAAATGGGATCGGTGGCAGCTAGTAGGCCGGCGACGACGACCACCGAGCACCGCCCGAACAGGGAGAAGAGCCACCTTCGGTGGAAGTCGTGACAAAGGGTATATCTCAAATCTGTTATGTATGCTACTGGTTTACTGTTAGAATTGGTTGTAGGACTACAAAAATACTGTTAAAAGTATCAATGCATAGATCTTGCTCCTACAGATCTAGCTACTGGATGTGCAGGTTTCGACGTCCGGGGAGCAGTTGTTTTTGGGGGTTAACAACAACTACTCTACCTTTCTCGAGGGCAAAATGGCTCAAAGAGTCGAACCAGCGGCCTTTCAGTTACTGGGCCAACACTCTAAACCGCTAGGCTACCTGCCACCCATTGGTCATTGGTGTGGATGTAACAATCCCTGTATGACGGACCTAGGATGCAAATCCTGTCCACAATAGCACTTCATACCCTTAAAAGCAGCGTCCATTATCCTACAAAAAACATGATTTTGGATAGGCTAGAATAACAGTACTTTGGGTCTCAGGTCAGGTGACATCACCACCCGATGGCTACTAGGGCTTTGTCTCTGTATGGTTCTGTATTTATTTTCTTGGCAGAACACCATGACCATGCCTTGAATACATTGCTGGAGCAATTCCGCAGATTGTCTGTTAGGCAGCCAGCCATGACAGTAACCTCCCAGCGATCAGTAACCCCGCTGTCAGCAGCGTGTCTCTCCAGGCCTCCCCGGTTTCCCGAGAACCCCGCTTACCTCCTCCGGAACGCTTCGCTGGAGAGTCAGGAACCTGTCGAGCATTTCTCTCCTAGTGTTCCCTCATCTTCAAGCTGCAGCCCTCGTCCTTTCCCTCGGACCATCTGTAAATAGTCCACCCAACTACCTCATCCCCATATTGTTATATATTTTTTTCTCCTTGGCACCCCAGTATCTCTACTTGCCAATTCATCTTCTGCACATCAATCACTCCAGTGTTTAATTGCTAAATTGTAATTATTTCGCAACTATGGCCTATTTATTGCCTTCACCTCCCTAATCTCACTAGATTTGCACACACTGTATATAGACATTTCTATTGTGTTATTGACTGTACGTTTGTTTATCCCATGTGTAACTCTGTGTTGTTTGTGTTGCACTGCTTTGCTTTATCTTGGCCAGGTCGCAGTTGTAAATGAGAACTTGTTCTCAACTGACCTACCTGGTTAAATAAAAAAATTATAAAAAGACCAGGTTCATCAGTAGGTACGAGTACTCTGGTGGGCCATATGGATAATTTTCCTTCTCCCCTTACTCGTATCCCTCTCCATGCCATCCTGCGGTGGAATGACCAGTCAAAATCTCTCCGTGTACTCATTGACTCTGGGGCCAATGAGAGTTTCATGGACACTACCCTGGTGTCAGAGCTGGGCATCCCCACTCACTCATGGAAGACAGCCTTCAACACGGCTAGCGGACACAATGAATACCTGGTGATGCCATTTGGTCTGACCAACGCTCCTGACGTTCTCCGCGACATGTTGAACCGGTTCGTGTTCGTCTACCTTGACGACATCCTCTTTTTTTCCTGCTCAGCTCAAGAACACCTTCTCCACATCCGACAAGTCGTTCAGCATCTCCTGGACAACCAGCTTTTTGTGAAAGCAGAAAAATACGAATTCCATCTAGTCCCTTGGAAACATAATCGCTGCTGGTAATGTGCAGATGGATCCCGGAAAGGTGAGAGCGGTGGTGGATTGGCCCCAACCCACATCCAGAGTGTAGCTGCAACGCTTCCTGAGATTTTCCCATTTCTATCGCCATTTTATCCGGTGTTACAGCACCCTGGCTTCCCCCTTTCAGCACTCACCTCTCCCAACATCCCATTCATGTGGTCCCCAGCTGCTGATTGGGCGTTCCTGGCCCTTAAACACCGCTTCCCCACAGCTCCCATATTAATCCATTCGGACCCGTCCCGTCAGTTCGTGGTGGAGGTCGACGCTTTGGAAGTCGGAGTCGTGGCTGTCCTGTCCCAGTGTTCTGCCCAGGACCTTAAGTTGCATCCCTGCACCTTCTTCATCTTAACACCACAGTGAAGAATTACGATATGATAAATCAAGAACTACTAGCAGTAAAGATGGCGTTGGAAGAATGGAGGCACTGGTTAGAGGGGGCGGAACATCCATTCATTGTGTGGACGGATCGCAAGAACCTGGAATATCTCTGCACCGCTAAGCGTCTCAACTCCAGGCAAGCTCGATGGGCCCTGCTTTCACTCGGTTCAACTTTACCGTCTCCTACCACCCGGGGTCCAAGAATGTTAAGCCAGATGTGCTTAAACACCGCTATAGTCCCGCTGCACTCATCTGGGGAATAGAGAGCCAGGTCCGTGATGCGCAGCGTTCGGGGGGGCCCGGCTAACCACATGTTTGTCCCAGACACTGCCCGCTCCCCGTTCCTGGAATGAGCTCATTCCTCCACTCTTGCCTATGACCCTGGCTCCCATCGGACCCTGGCCTTTTTTCGACAATGCTTTTGTTGGCCCAACATGGTCCCTGACATCTCCACGTTCATCGCTGCCTGCACGGTCAGCGCTCAGAATAAGACTCCTTGGCAAGCTCCGGCTGGCCTCCTTCAACCACTTCCTGGCCCTCACTGTCCCTGGTCACATACCAGGGACAGTGAGGACTTCGTCACTGGTCTCCCTCCGTCTGATGACAACACCACTATCCTTACAATGGTGGACAGGTTTTCCAAAGCTTCCCTTTTCATTCCCCTCCCCAAGCTACCCTCAGCCAAGGAGACAGCCTAGCTCATGGTGCAGCATGTCTTGGATCCTTCGACTTCCGGTGGTCATGGTCTCTGACCGTGGTCCTCGGTTCTCGTCCTGGTTTTGGAAGACGTTCTTCACATTTATTGGGTCATCAGCCAGCCTGTTCTCTGGGTTTCACCCCCAGTGTAAGGGCCAGTCGGAGTGAGCCAATCAGGACCTGGAGACGACTCTTCGCTTCCTCGTCTTTGCCAACCCCACCACCTGGAGCCAGCAACTTGTGTGGGTGGAATACTCCCGCAACACCCTCTCCTGCTCAGCCACTGGTCTCTCGCCTTTCGAGTATTTTCGATGGGTTATCAGCTCCTGCTCTTCCCTGAGCAAGAGGAAGAGGTGAACATACCCTTGGCCCAGATGTTTATCCGCCGCTGTCGCCGTACCTGGAAGAGAGCCCAGTCTGCTCTTCTCAAGACCACCTCCAGGTATAGACGGCAGGCAGACCACCACCGGACCCCGGCTCCCCGCTATCATCTCGGGCAGAGAGTATGGCTGTCCACTCAGGATCTGCCCCTCCTGGTGGAGTCCTGCAAATTCTTCCCCCGTTTTATCTGCCCTTTCCCCATCTCTAAGATTCTTATCTCCTCTGCTGTTCGTCTTCTATTTTACCCGCACCCTCCGTATGCATCCCACTTTTAATGTATCAAGGATTAAACCTGTCTCACAGCCCTCTGTCTCCTCTTTCTGTCTGCATCTGGGTCTTATCCTGAGTTCTGATAAGGGCTTGTGTTCAAACTGTTACAGGGTCTGATGACAATACCAGGCATTTAATTCAGTGGTGAACACGGCAGGAGAAATGCCACAAACAAAGGTTTTGAATACGTCATGTGGCCATACAGTAGTTAGTGAGCTCTCTTGACACTGCACTATGCACTGCCACTAGCTATAGCTAACGTAAGTAATGGTAGCCTACTGTTACATTCCTATTTTCCACAGTGGTGCTGGTCCCAATACTTCTCTTTTCTTCTAGTACTCCTGATTTGTCAAGTTGGTTTATCTGTGTTGTAATGTTCATGCTATGCAATATTAGTTTCTATCTCAACGGTTACAGCCTGACTGGGTCTAGGCTAGATAGCTACAGTGTGCACATAACCTGTTGGTGAAAGTAATGGTAAGCTGCACTCGTTACTGTTTCACCTTGGCACTCAAAGGTGAAATAAAGGATGTGGCAGTCTAGCTCTCTAGAGAAAGTTCACACAACTCTACTTTGCTCATGTTTTGGTGAATGCTCATGTAATGTTGAATTTCTTATGTTTTTTCAGGATCTACTTGAAGGCGTGTGAGCTGGAAGGGCAGCTATCACCCGCATGGTTGATAAATAAGTGGGAGAACCGTAAGCAAAAATACACGGTACGCTACTGTATGTTATCTTGACATTTATTGCTGTGCTGTACTTGGCTAATAAAGTTCCCCTTTTCTCTGAGAGCAACAATACTTTCCCATCTATTTCCTATGCTTCATTGGCACATTCAAGTGTGAAGATATACATGTTAGAAAGGTGCAAGTATTCCAGAGAAATATACTGCAATTGGCATAATACCTTTTACAGGCCTTTACATGTAGCTAGTATGTTTGATGCTGAAAGCTATCCTTTTCCATATTTTTCAGGAGTTGAAAGCTCCCCCCACCGGAGTCAGCACAGAGGGAGGGGATCCCACAGCCACTCCATTACCCCACCTGTCATCTCCTCCCTCCCAGAAGGGTCCAGATGTGGAGACGGGAGAAGGGGTGATTGCCAGGGAGGCACGCCTTATGTCCATTTTAGAGGCCCTGATTAAGAAGTAGGACTATGTATTTTGTATGTAGCTATTCAGTTATTTTTATACTGTTTTTGATTAAGTCCTTTTTTTTATCCCAAAGTGGATTTCTGTTTTCTCATTGAAAAGTGTTTATTGTTTGTAATAAACATTTACTGTTGGTGTGTTTTACTTTCAACATTTCAACATTCAAAAATGTACTCGCAAATCTGAGCTATGTTGTTGCAGGTGCATGGTAACAATGAGATAAGTTGAAAGAAAAAATAAACCTGCACACTGCTCTTGCTAGTATCACTTTTTTATTGAAGCTTACGTGTCGGCTTCTTGGCCTTCGTCAGAGCTTTTTGCTCTACTAATATAAATAAACCATATTTTTATAATAATAATTGATTACATTTCTATAGCGCTTTTCATAACAATCTCAAAGTGCATCAAAAGCAAAAAACAAACAAGCAATACATCATCAGTAGCCTAGTTGGTTAGGTCAACCAATAGAGGCCAAGTCTTTTGAGTGCATGCACTCTCCAAAGATGCGTGGCTCCCGAGTGGCACAGCGGTCTAAGGCACTGCATCTCTGTGCTAGAGGCGTCACTACAGACCCTGGTTTGATACCGGGCTGTATCACAACCGGCCGTGATCGGGAGTCCCATAGGGTGGCGCACAATTGGCCCAGCGTCGTCCGGGTTAGGGGAGGGTTTGGCCGAGGTAGGCCGTCATTGTAAATAAGAATTTGTTCTTAACTGACTTGCCTAATTAAATAAATGTAAAAAAAGATGGAGAGGGACAGTTCATGGCTTGATCAGAGGAAGGCGGTTGGGGAAATGGTTGATGAAGATGATGTCTGGTGACCTTGTAGAGGGCTAGCTACTCTGGGGACCAGCCCGAGTCATGTAGCCACTGGACTTTTCAGCTGTGTAGTGGCTGATTCAAATCATCTGAAAAAAAACATGCTCCAACTAGGAATTAAAAGTCAAGAAACTTGGGCTTCATCCTAGAGCTCCAATATCTTTGACCTGAAGATTACAGACATTATGATTTTTCCCAATCTGAGCTCATTTTGTTTCCAAATTCCCAGTTGTAATGTTAAAAACATATTCGTTTTGTATGATCTACTATCAACATTGTACATTTTTTTTGGTGGTGGGGATGGGCTTCCATAGTTTTACTTGGCTCAGTGCAGCCAGCAATTTCAGAATGTAACAGGCTGTTACTGCAACTTCAAGTAAAAATTCAATAAAACAAGTCTCTAATATTAGGAAAATGTCTGTACAAAATCTTTGATCTGCTATTACCACACTGTCGGAGTGTTGGGCCGAATGAGACAATTCTGTTCTCGCTGCCCTGCTCGGAGGGGGGCAACTGTTGGGAGCATGTCAAGCGCTACTTCCAGAGGTAGCGGTAGAGACATAACAAGTTCGCAAGTTCACATTATTAAAAAAAGGGATAGCTGAGGGTATTCTCTCGAAACTTCTAGAGAATCTGTGTGAAAAAGGTCATAGTTCCTGACCAATAGGAGAGAAAAGAGAGAAAAGAAAGTGAGAGAGAAACAGAAAAAAAGACAAACAGTGAAACCTAGAGAGAGGTAGATAAGTTAAGTCAAACCCCATGACTTCCAGTGAGTATGCAGCAGACTGGTCTAATTGGCTGAATCAGTTGTCTAGGT
This sequence comes from Salmo trutta, assembly GCF_901001165.1. Taxonomy (NCBI): domain Eukaryota; kingdom Metazoa; phylum Chordata; class Actinopteri; order Salmoniformes; family Salmonidae; genus Salmo; species Salmo trutta. The sequence goes on along the minus strand of NC_042991.1, from coordinate 583,560 downwards.
CACATTTTGTTTTTTGCCCAAGCACTACACAGCTGTTTCAAATAATCTAAGCTTGATGATGAGTTGGTTATTTTAATCAGCTGTGTAGTGCTTGGACAAAAAACAAAACGTGCACCCGGGGACTGCCACGCAGAAGAAATATCAGCACGTGCAGAGAAGCATGAGATTGAACTTCACTCAACTTTGTAGCGTTTTCCCCATTAGTTAACACTATCAACGTTTCCCTTTACTGTGGGAATTGTGATCGAATCAATGCAATATTAGCCACTTTCAATACAACATACTGAAACAAAAAGAACTATGCAAGACTTAGTATTCAAAACTAATTATATAAGAGATTTTGTTGTAGGCAGAACGCATCGGAGTAGGATTCTATTGCATTGACAGGCACGACTCAAGCACCTACTCTACAAAGACCAGTGCACCATAACCAATCAGAGCTCCAGTAGACCTATATGCACATAGACCATTGTATGGATATGCCATTCACTTTGAACTGAACTGTTTTTACAGCATCAGCGGTCGCTTGTTTTGAGATCAAAGCGAGAGCTACATGTACCGACGTGTGCACGTTTGACCATTTGTTCATATCCTTTGCTAGTTAGTGAGTTATTAGCCCAGTTATAGATACTTTGTAGTCAGCAATAGGGGAGTGATTGATTCCTACAAGAGAACAAAACGTGTGCATTTCTAGACATTCTAGACAGCAAATCAGGTAAAGAGCTTTTTTTTGTCTTCAAAGGGCAGTGTTGTATTTTGAGACAGGCTTGCATGCAGAGGGTAGTATGCTTTGTCTGATTCTCTGTAATAATGGTATGGGAATAATAATGCATTTTATTTTGTAAAATATTTATTTTGCATCAAATAACACAACATTTTCAGTCACCTCGTTGTCTGAAGGACAGGTGGATAAACAGGTTAATGTCAAGCCCTGCATGCTTTTGGAATGTAGGCCTACATTGAACATGACACATTGGCTGCTATTGCAGGCTGAAAAATAGAACAGCTATTTCCATGTTAAAATGTTATTGGATGCATTTTCTCCATTGTTTTTGATGGTAGGCCACTCTGTTAGGCCTACATTACAATAAAATTGCCACAGTAGCCTGTTAAAACTAACTTATTAAAGCGGGTACAGCCTCAGTGTTCACAGTGAACGTGTGCCAGAAGTTTGCACTCAGCAGACCTGAAATTTGCTCAGTGATGAAAACAATTACAGGGAACATTGCTTCAGGGCATTTCTATTTAACTAAACTAACTCACCTCTGGCCTCATAGCTGAAATACTGACCTTTCTTAGTTAGCCAGCTGGAAACTTGACACCATAGAGATAAAAGTTTATATCTGACCGCAACCTTACCTTGGGGAGGTGGCAGGCATTGTGTGAGGGGTGGTCGGGGGGCTGCGTGGGGGAGATTTGGGCTGTGACTGATGAAGTGTTTACGAGCAACATTACTACACCAAATATGTTCTCTACATCCTCTTCTCCCTGTGATGCAATAATTATGGAAAAGTACCCATCCCAAGTCTCAGATGTCCAAGTGTACTTAAGGTTGTATTAATAGTAACTATTAATAACCAATATATTACCTATTCGTTCTGCTTTTCTAATTTCTAATAACCAATAAATGGCACATTCACGTATAGTTGTACATTTGAATACATTTTATAATCCTCTGTGCATTTTCAGTAAACCCAAAACATGTCATAAAGAAAATGAGCACTTCTGGAACCAGTAGAGTGTGTAGCTTCACCCAGGTTTATTTACATGCGCACCATTTGTTATACAAACTAGATTACAATTCAAAATGGAATACACAGGAAAAATACCCACTAACATCAACATCGTCGAGAAGAAGCGAGTGTACTACAGGGTTCAAAGAGCAGAGGTCATAGGTGACAGCATGGCAGGGGTGGGGCTAACGATGTGCAGAAGGTTCTAGGATCAAGAAGAGCTGTCATGACTAAAAGAGTAACTAGTGGCACTTCTGTCTTTTTATTCTGGACATGGGGGTAATTATTATTATTATTATATTTAACCTTTATTTAACTAGGCAAGTCAGTTAAGAACAAATTCTTATTTACAATGACGGCCTACCCCGGCCAAATGAGGACGACACGGTGCCAATTGTGCGTCGCTCCATGTGACTCCCAATCACAGCCGGATGTGATACAGCCTGGTAATACTGTGTGTGGATGGCATGTGCCATCATTATGGGGCTAAACACAGTAGCAAAGAATGAATTTGTGGAACATCTGTTGTGGGCTGACTGGGTTCTTTCTCCCCTTCTCTGTCTGTCTGTACACTATAATACAGGGGCATTTCTATAAGGGGTAAGGTGCAATGAAGAGTCATAGAAGTTCTAGGTTTGTTGGAAGTCACAGGTTCCAGAAAACAATGGGGTCAGAAGATTTCAAGTTTAGGGGATCTACTGGGACTCATAGAGATTCTCGACATTCCGAGAGAGCTGAGTGCACCACTGGTGTAGAACTTTAGGGTTTGGGGGTCATGCACTAAATTTCAGGTAGCACTGCTACAGTAGATTACCTACCCAGCCATGCACAAACACTCCTCTGCCCCAGCCTCCGGGTGACGGACATACATACACACGTTTGTTTGCACACTATTTTACAGGACAGACAGGCCAGGGCAACCCTCTGAGTAACTACCCCAGACACAGAAGGGGTACCAGCGGCCCAGATGCTGCTACAATAATGGTTTCCTGGTTCTCTATCTGGTTCAACAAAAGCATTGCTAATACTAGCGTAGTGTCTTCCCTCCCACCCGGCAAGTAATGTAAAGTTCTTTCTTCAACTCTACCTTCCGAGGCATCACAAAAAAACAAGGGTCAAGTACTACATGAGTATATAAGGACATAGACTGAGTATATATATATGCATTTCACACAATTCATAATGCATAAATACAATACATGCATACAGAGGGGGTGCTGTATGCGCCTTGAAGGATAACGAAGGATAACATATCCTTGTGAGATAAAATCAATAATTGAGATAAAAGTCCACAGTCACACACACACGAACACACACTCAGGAGATACAGGAGACCTGTAGGAGCACCAGGTGTGTCTGTGAGGGGTGTGGGTGTGCGCGCATCATGAATTCCACATGAGAAGAAAAAACTATGATGACAAAAAATGAAACGACAGGACCAAGTGAAGATTTTCCTCTTCTTCTTGAAAGGTCATAATTCACAGGTTACAGGTTCACGACACAAGCATTACTTTTTTGCCAACAAAGGACATGTTGTTGTGTGTCCTACCATGGAGATGTGACCTGGGTTAATGTTAGGTATGGGCTATCTCCCTCTTCCCCCTGAGTGATGGTATATGCAGATAATAACATGCCCCTCAAGCCCACAACTAAACAACAAGCGGAGCTAAAACACATATCCCTGCTCTTATTTTTCGCTATGTGTGTGTGCATGTGTGTGTGTGTTGTGAATTTGGCTGCCAGCATCACCTACATGTACATGTTTCAAGTAATTTGGCAATATACACAGATAGCTTATTGTTTTGCTCAAGAAAAACAAAATGGCTGCCAGAGGGGGTGGAGCCTGACTGTAGAACCTCCTGGCCTCTCAGCGCCACCCGGCTGTTGCTACTTCTACGGCTACGGCTCAGCAGGCTGCGTAGGTAAAACGCACGGATCGCTAGGGCCTGGACTCAAACACTGTTTACATCAAAGCACCTTTTATGGTGTGTAAATGTACACAACGCAAGAACATAGGTATTAATTTTGGCTACATATGCTGTACTACACGTCCTGGATGCAACCTTCCAATTAGCTAAGAAATAACGGCTAAACTCCCCCCTTCTCCTCGGCTCTTCCGTTAACTTGACTTTACATAGATCCATGACAGATTACTTTCGCCCCCCCCCCCTTTTTTTACAGTTACAGTCAAAGTCGGAAGTTTACATACACTTAGGTTAGAGTCATTAAAACTTGTTTTTCAACCACTCCATAAATTTCTTGTTAACAAACTATAGTTTTGGCAAGTCGGTTAGGACATCTACTTTGTGCATGACACAAGTAATTTTTCCAACAATTGTTTACAGACAAATTATTCCACTTATAATTCACTGTATCACAATTCCAGTGGGTCAGAAGTGTACATACACTAAGTTGACTGTGCCTTTAAACAGCTTGGAAAATTCCAGAAAAAAATATCATGGCTTTAGAAGTTTCTGATAGGCTAATTGACATAATTTGAGTCAATTGGAGGTGTACCTGTGGATGTATTTCAAGGCCTACCTTCAAACTCAGTTCCTCTTTGCTTGGGGAAATCAAAAGAAATCAGCCAAGACCTCAGAAAGAAAATTGTAGACCTCCACAAGTCTGGTTCATCCTTGAGAGCAATTTCCAAATGCCTGAAGGTACCACATTCATCTGTGCAAACAATAGTACGCAAGTATAAACACCATGGGACCACGCAGCTGTCATACCGCTCAGGAAGGAGATGCGTTCTGTCTCCTAGAGATGAACGTACATTGGTGTGAAAAGTGCAAATTAATCCCAGAACAACAGCAAAGGACCTTGTGAAGATGCCGGAGGAAACAGGTACAAAAGTATCTATATCCACAGTAAAACGAGTCCTATATTGACATAACCTGAAAGGCCGCTCAGAAAGGAAGAAGCCACTGCTCCAAAACCACCATAAAAAAAGCCAGACTACGGTTTGCAACTGCACATGGGGACGAAGATTGTACTTTTTGGAGAAATGTCCTCTGGTCTGATGAAACAAAAATAGAACTGTTTGGCCATAATGACCATCGTTATGTTTGGAGGAAAAAGGGGGAGGCTTGCAAGCCGAAGAACAACATCCCAACCGTGAAGCACGGGGGTGGCAGCATTATGTTGTGGGGGTGCTTTGCTGCAGGAGGGACTGGCGCACTTCACAAAATGGATGGCATCATGAGGAAGTAAAATTATGTGGATGTATTGAAGCTACATCTCAAGACATCAGTCAGGAAGTTAAAGCATGGTCGCAAATGGGTCTTCCAAATGGACAGTGACCCCAAGCATACTTCCAAAGTTGTGGCAAAATGGCTTAAGGACAACAAAGTCAAGGTATTGGAGTGGCCATCACAAAGCCCTGACCTCAATCCTATAGAACATTATTATTTATTTTTTTAACCATTATTTAACTAGGTAAGTCAGTTAATAACAAATTCTTATTTTCAATGACGTCCTAGGAACAGTCTGTGGGCAGAACTGAAAAAACGTGTGATAGCAAGAAGGCCTACAAACCTGACTCAGTTACACCAGATCTGTCAGGAGGAATGGGCCAAAATTCACCCAACTTATTGTGAGAAGCTTGTGGAAGGCTACCCGAAACATTTGACCCAAGTTAAACAATTTAAAGGCAATGCTACCAAATACTAATTGAGTGAATGTACGTTTCTGACCCACTGGGAAAGGGATGAAAGAAATAAAAGCTATTTCCCTCATTAAAATGCAAATCAATTTATAACATTTTTGACATGCTTTTTTCTGGATTTTTTTGTTGTTGTTATTCTGTCTCTCACTGTTCAAATAAACCTACCATTAAAATTATAGACTGATCATTTCTTTGTCAGTGGGCAAACGTACAAAATCAGCAGGGGATCAAATACTTTTTTCCCTCACTGTAAATCATTCGCTCTACTATTATTCTGACATTTCACATTCTTAAAATACAGTGGTGTTCCTAACTGATCTAAAACAGGGAATTTTTACTAGGATTAAATGTCAGGAATTGTGAAAAACTGAGTTTAAATGTATTTGCCTAAGGTCTATGTAAACTTCCGACTTCAACTGTAGATACACACAAACGATACCAATCTCTCTGTATAGTATTTGGCTAAGGATAATTGTACATCATTATTATTTTTATTATAAGTCATTTTAAAACTGGGACTAATCAATCAAACTCATGTAAAATGAAAACAACAAAACCTGAAGTGCATGGCGTTATGTTTATGTCATCATCGCTCCTAAGGGGCTATGGAGTCTTGTCATTTTGGGAGGTGTGCGTGCGTAACGTGTGTGTGTTGTCACTATTTTAAATGCAGATATTGTCTCCTTCCTTCAGTTGAATCAATACTTTTTTTACACAAACAGGTGTGGTGCAGATACAGTGATGATGATAAAAACAGGAATTTAAAACAAAACATTAAACATTTAAAATCACTGAGTGAAAACAGAGGGAAGATGTTCAAGGTAACTCACCCCAGAAACCACTGTATTAGATTTCACACAACATTACTTTTGTTTTTGTTTATCTTTTTTCATTTTTCAAACAGGAATTAGTTCACTGTACATTACAACCTTGCTTGCCACATTTCCTGGTTTCCCATCCCAAAACGCCTTCAAATAAACAAAACACAGTCTCTCTCTCTCTCTGAAATCTTTACAATTAATTTTGTCCGGACTGGTATTTTCTCAAAGGAAGATTGCATAATTCTGAGATGAGCTTGTTGTGAAGATTTCACATAGTTTTTATTTTATTTGTTTGTTTTGCAGGAGGCTTTGAGTAACTGACAGTAGCGTCTTGTGAGTCTGTGTCTTTGAAATCATTCATGGTTGGTCAGAGTGGGAGCAAAGGTAGGTTTCTCTAGAGGAGGTCTTGTGTAAACAGAGGGTTTTTATTCCACGTTGTGCTGATGGCAGGTTTGGCAAAAAGGACATTTTGTGTCTGATCTTCTCATGCTTTACAGTTGGGACCTGGAGAGAGGGAGATACGGGAAATGACATCAGATCTGAGTGAATGGGATGAATTTCTAATCATAATTCAATATCAGACTATTACCCAGCAAAAATGTGGGCCCAAATATTGTCCCCATGTAAATTTCTTGTGGACAGACTATGTAAACATAAATGGTACCGTAGATAAAGGGTGGTGTAAAGAGAGAGAGTGGAGCTTTTCGTTCCAGTTCCGATACTTATTCTATCTCTTAACACGTATGGACCCAGAACTTAATTGAGTGTCTGACCAATTACGCGTGTTGGGCTGGTGTGGGCTAGCCTGTGTTGGGCTGGTGTAGGCTAGTCCGTTTTGGGCTGGTGTGGGCATTGTGTGGTCTAGCCTGTTCCCACCTTGCCCACCAAATACCCTGGGCCAATGGGGTGGTTTTTGCTGGGTCATAGCTGACTAACAGTAATCCAAGTGACACAGTCCAAAATTACTTTCAAGGAACATGACAAATCAATAAACATGCTTTCACTATTCTCTGCTCGACAGCTAGAAACAGACAGAAAATCACATATTCCCAGTCCCGGTCCCATGTGGCTCAGTTGGTAGAGCATGGTGTTTGCAACGCCATGGGGAAAAAATTGTTTTTATGAAATGTATGCATTCACTACTGTAAGTCGCTCTGGATAAGAGCCTGCTAAATGACTAAAATGTAAAAATGTAAATGTAATATTCTCTCTCTCTGGCACTAATGGCAGTCCCAGATGTACACAGACAGTGACATGGACTCTGACCTGCTCCGCCACCTCCAGAGCGTGTCCTCCCTCTCAGCCAGGGACCCAGTTCTGAGGTCCCTGCTTGGTGCTGGTGAAGCTGCCAAGGTTGGCTCCGTTCAGGTTGGCCAGAGACTCAAAGTTAAAGTCCAGGCCATCTGCATCCATCAGCTCGTTTCTGATGATGGACTCCATGTCACACTCCAGGCTCCCGTTAAACATGTCCAAGTCTAGGTCAGTGGGAAAGCGGTCGGGGCCTAGTGAGCAGATCCCACCACTGCCACCAGCGCTCCCATTCAGGAAGAGAGACGAATCAATCTGCATCATAGAGGATCCGTTGGAACCAAGTCTCAGTGGAGAGTGCAGGAGCTGCTGCTTTACGTTGGCCTCGTTGTTCAGGCTCAGACTCCCGTTCAGGGTCCTCAGGGAGCCCTGGTTGTGGTTGTGGGGGTGTAAGAGACCTCCCTGCCCTCCCTGTCCAGCAACCGTGGTCCCAAAGGTCATCATGGGGTCGCTGCAGAGCATGAGGCCTCGCCGGGAGTTCTGGGAGATGACGGCAGCGGCGCTGGCCTGTGACATCAGCGGATCGGACTGGGTCATCATGACGTCGCTGTGGCTGTGGCCCTCTGAGTTGAGCAAGTCCTGCAAGGTCTGGCTGCCGAAGCGGGAGATGCAGGAGAAGGACGTCTGCTTATTCTCCTGGATGGTCTGCATGGGGGCGGGCCGCAGGGAGGAACCCGCTGCGAGGGGCCCGAAGATGGAATTATTGTAGCCGCCGCTGCTTGCACCATTAGAGGGGGATGCGGCGGAGGGAGAGGTGGCTGAGGAGGTGGAGCCCAGCCCGGCAGGCTTGGAGCCAAAGCTGAACCCGGTGGATCCTCTCTGGGTGGTCGGTCCGGTTGGGTTGGGGGCCAGAGTAATATTATCCAGCAGCTCATCCATCAGGTCATCCGCCAGCCCGTCGTTCAGGTTCATTGTTCCTGCCAGGTCTGCCAGGCGAGGCAGCTCTGCGGGCACTGCCTTCCCATTGGGCGTGGGGGCGTTCCCGGGCGACAGCGCCCTACCAGGGCTGGAGTATAGCATGGGCGACAGTGGCGGTTCATCGTCCGGCACCTCGTCCAGCTCTGGGTTGGCCAGGATGGGCGAGAGGCGCCCGCTCAGCGTGCTGGCGTTGGAGTTGGTGCGTGAGCGGAAGTCTGTCCAGGCATCCAGGTCCTCACTGCTCCGTGATGTGGGGCTGCCCGGCCACTTGGAAAGCCCTGAGGGGCTGTCTCCGCCCCCCTCGCCAGCCGCCACTGCCTGGAGGGCCGCCTTCTTTTTGGCTGCGCGGCCGCGGGCAGACTTGGTGTACTTGTTGCTGTTGTCCATGGAGACAGCACGGCGCCGGGGGGCCTTCCCACCTTTTCCTCCCTCCGGGTTTATCATCCACCAGGAACTCTTTCCCGTTCCCTCGTTCTGGACACGGATGAAACGACTGTGGAGGGAGAGGTTGTGCCGGATGGAGTTCTGTCAGAGAGATAGAAAAGAAAGAGAGAGAGAGAGTGTTAGAGAGTCCACTACAGTGCTCAAAATCATTGAAAAGTAATTAAGCAAACAATGCATGTAATCAGTATTGAGTATTCATATTATTTTTCATTTTCCAATCAATGATTGTATGAATCATGTTCATTAAGTCCAGGAACATTGATTTATAAACCACCCATTGAGTTTGTACTCAATGTTCTTTGAGACTAGCGCTGCTAGAAGAATAAAGCTTTGACTGTTCATTCCCTGCTGAATGGAACACCACAGATAGCAACACATGAATAACATGCAGCAACAATTAGCGTTGATGTTCCTATTGTTCCCATTGTAGTGTGTGTATGTATTGTAGGGTGTGTATGTGTGTGTGACTTAGTGTGCTCTATTATTAATCACAAATACGCACACACACACACACACAAAAAGACCCCCGCCACGACATTGCGTAACAGGCAGGTTTTGCAGTGTGTGTGTGTACTTGGCAGGGGGATTGTGAGTCATTGCTGGTGTGTATTGATCTGAGACAAGCTCCTTCATGTTCAGAACAGAGTTGGGAGACACACAGCAGGTTGTGCTTATTCATCATCAAATACTCAAACAGTTTGAGTTCTGGGAACTCAGTCGGGGTCTCAACTTACTGTTGAGAGTTAGAATAATAGAATACACAAGGTGCAATTCAAATGTTGGTTGTGTATCAGCAGTCACTTAATTAGATCATATCAGCAAACATTTTTTAGATTGGTAAGTTAGTCTAGCGGCAAGCTATCTAAACTTGTAGTAAGCATGGTTCGAATTACTGGCCGGGGTGGGGCCCATGGATCATCAGCTATCATATTAAAAACGTCAAACATTTTCCTCCACCCTATGGCAAAATATGTAGAATTGCAGGAAATTAGCTGTAAAACTGTAACATTTTCTCTCCACCCCATGGCAAAATGAGTAGAATTACATGAAATTAACTTTAAAAATGTAAATGTTCTATGCTGTCATGAGGGGGGCTGCTAAAATGTTTTGCTCACAAGATTATGATTTCATAATGGTACCAGTAAAATTAAAGGCACTATAATACCCTACCACTCACAGCGTCCACATGTCCATCGCGCCACACACACACACACACACACACACACACACACACAGAAGATAACACCCATCTATCCGTGGCCATGTGGATGCTTCAGCTGACATGCTTTCATATACAGTACCATGGCCCATTTATGATGGCGTAATGAACACACACTCTATAACCTCACATATCATCACCGGACAAGGGAAGACTGTGCAAGAACAAAGCTCCAGACTCTACTGGTCTATTGGATACATCCTCTACTCACAGGATGAATGAACATAACTACTTAATGATGTGCGTTATGTGTGGCTTACACAGAGTGATGGCTGTGCATGGTTACTCCACAAACAGTAAGTTTTATACCAAACATGTTTCAACACACAAAAATCAAGGTAATTTTACTGATTATAAATAAGGGGGCAACCCAAAAGAACTGAACACATTGAGGTACTGCAATGGATATTCATCCATGCCTCTTTCCAGTTTCTTTCCAAACATATAGTTCTCTACGGGCCCTGAGAGACAGTGGGGTTTTGATATGTGACCCGTTTCAGGAAACTAGGCGTATGTCGCAAGTCACGACTTCACAGGAGAGCCATTTGAACGTTTACATTTTAATTTTAAATCAAAATGCGTTTTTTGGCAGAAATGCCTTCTGGAACATGTGAACTTTCATGTGCCTTAATAACAAACTTTCCATCTGTATATATGAATACAATTGTTAAATTACGAGCGTAGTTAGTTTAGCCACAGAAAAAGCCAGCAACCTTCCCGCTAGCCATGATTGGCTGAGATAATGAGTGGGCTGGACATGCCGAGAGAGGAGTTCAGATTGGTCTGCCATATAGAAGGCTTCTGTCTATGTGAGCTCGTCAGTCTGTGTTGGTAATGCTGTCGAACACGGCTTTTAAAAACATGTATAGTGTAGTGGAGCTCCATGAGGAATTAGAGTATGATAGCTAAAGAGATGGAGAAAACACCTGTCTCCGGTTTACTTCTTCAAACTAAGGGCAACCGTGACATGGCTTCCGTGACAGGGAGACGCGTCCATCATGCATGATGATGTATATGGGTAAGATGGCTAGCTACATTTTCAGATATTACACATTTCTAATTTTGACAGAAAGTGGTTTCATTTCAAGCTAAATTGAACTGTTAGCTAGCTAGCTGGCTCCCTAGCTAACGTTACGCTTATGACATTATTATTCGTATCCCAGAACCGTTTGCTTTGCTAGTTAGAGCCTAATGTTAGCTAGCTACATGTCTTAAGCTAAAGTGTACAACACCCGTTGAATATGGCCGGTGTCAGTAAACGTCGGCAAAAAAGCATAATGAAATTGTTGCCAGCAGAGCTTGTTAGGCTGTTTTCATGTTATCCAGAGGTAAACAAATCATCGGTCAGAGCGTCAAGTGTGTGCTCCGAGAGCGAAACGAGATGGGAGGGGCTAAAGCTTAAGAGGCTGTGAACGATGCTGAATGGTTGTAGACAAAGAAGAGCTCTTCACTAGATACCAAACATTCAAAGGCCATTTTCTCAAAAGTGAGTTTACAAGTTTATCAATTTCAAAGCAGAATTACTTTCCCATTGTTCCTCAAAAATGCAGTGCAAAATATACCATTTTGTAGCCGTGAGTCTCTACTTTTATCCAATGTAAAAAACATTTCAAATTTTACTACATAATACCGAATCCAGGTGGTGAGTCACATATATAGATATAAACAACCTGAACACCATCCAAAACATATAATATGAAAGAAATGTATCTTTGCATGTTCTTTCTCTGCCCCAAAACAGAACAGATTATTGGGTTTGAAATCAGAGAGAACCAAAGTCGTTAGTTTTTTTCTGGGAATCCAAATATTGTTTTTCCCAACCAATCTCCTCTTTTCCCTTCCTCTCTTACAGTACACTGACAACGTGGATTGGATTGTTATTCTGTTTGGAAAAATGTGTAACGTTGTGTGTAATGTTGCCTTTGAGAGTTGTGTGTGAGGGCAATAGCGGTACTGAGTATGCTTTAAATGCCAGGATGTCATATTAATTTCGGCTTTTCATCTAGTAGAATGCATTGCACACTATTGAGGAAGAGAATTGTCTTTTCACACCCACGTGTTTTTGACAAACGAACGAATAGCAGGGAACAAGCACGATTGCGCATTAGATGATGCCTTCTCAGTATGGATGAGTGGCATGTTGACATTTGTTGCTTACTGCATACATTTTTACTAAACGGTAAGTTCTCAATAGTATGTACTATTAGTACACAGTATGTTGTTTTACAAAGTAGTAGGCAAGACTTCAGCCACGGTGTGTATATGTGTATGTGCGTGTAGGTCTGTCCTATGAAGTAAGATGAGGACAGATACCAAGGAAACCAGTGTTTACAGCCAGCCAGCCAGCCAGGCAGCATCTCTAGAGGCATGACGTAAGGCAGCTTTATTACAGCAGCTAAAAACAAACAGCCCCAGAACATACACACTCCCACACTAAGTGTTTACAGCTGCTACGAGCTAAATGAATGAAGGAAGAACGCTTAAAAAATTATTGAAATAACTAGATACATGAAATTATTAAGAGGGTGGGGGTGTGAGCAGAGAGGGGGATAACATCTATGGAGGGAGCGAGAGGGAGAGGGAACAAGTGAGGGAGGAAAAGAGAGGGAACAGAGTGAATGGAATCTCTGAGGTTCTCTCCCCCTGTAAACATATATCTGCCAGCTCCTGACACTTAATACATTCTCACTCCTTCTCTCCCTTCTTTCCTCGCAACACTGGAACTCTTTAATATTTCCTCTATTCCCCCCCTCTCTTTTCTGTACCACTAAAAAGTAATTGTTAAGAGAGGGTGTAATGTGTGTATGTAAGTGTGTGGTTTGTGTGTGTGTCTGTGTGCTTGCGACACTGCAGTGAGAGTACAGTATACTTACTACACTTGCTCCTCTGGGTTATTCACAAAGCCCATTAAGAAAAATGAGACAGTAGCTCTGATTCATATCTCTCTCTCTCTAACTCTGTCTCTCTCTCTGATACACACACGTAAAAACACACACACCTAAACTAACTACACAAATACACCCGTTATCCCTACTACTGACACGATGCATAAATACAATGTATGACTGCACATGTATACACAATGCTAACAAACGCTCATGGCCTTGAACACACACACAGCCCTCTACAACATCTCCTCAGTTGTCATCTCATCCCAGGGATAGCTACACTGTTATTCATCTCCTATCACGCCTGCTCCATAGCTAATGTTTTAACTGACAGATTCTTATGTATGTACGTACATATATATGTACACATATGTCTTGTCGTGTCCCATGTATATATACTGCTCAAAAAAATAAAGGGAACACTTAAACAACACAGCCTAGATCTGAATGAAAGAAATAATCTTATTAAATACTTTTTTCTTTACATAGTTGAATGTGCTGACAACAAAATCACACAAAAATAATCAATGGAAATCCAATTTATCAACCCATGGAGGTGTGGATTTGGAGTCACACTCAAAATGAAAGTGGAAAACCACACTACAGGCTGATCCAACTTTGATGTAATGTCCTTAAAACAAGTCAAAATGAGGCTCAGTAGTGTGTGTTGCCTCCACGTGCCTGTATGACCTCCCTACAACGCCTGGGCATGCTCCTGATGAGGTGGCGGATGGTCTCCTGAGGGATCTCCTCCCAGACCTGGACAAAAGCATCCGCCAACTCCTGGACAGTCTGTGGTGCAACGTGGCGTTGGTGGATGGAGCGAAACATGATGTCCCAGATGTGCTCAATTGGATTCAGGTCTGGGGAACGGGCGGGCCAGTCCATAGCATCAATGCCTTCCTCTTGCAGGAACTGCTGACACACTCCAGCCACATGAGGTCTAGCATTGTCTTGCATTAGGAGGAACCCAGGGCCAACCGCACCAGCATATGGTCTCACAAGGGGTCTGAGGATCTCATCTCGGTACCTAATGGCAGTCAGGCTACCTCTGGCGAGCACATGGAGGGCTGTGCGGCCCCCCAAATAAATGCCACCCCACACCATGACTGACACACCGCCAAACCGGTCATGCTGGAGGATGTTGCAGTCATCTTGGTGTTCTCTGGCAAATGCCAAACGTCCTGCACGGTGTTGGGCTGTAAGCACAACCCCCACCTGTGGACGTCGGGCCCTCATACCACCCTCATGGAGTCTGTTTCTGACCGTTTGAGCAGACACATGCACATTTGTGGCCTGCTGGAGGTCATTTTGCAGGGCTCTGGCAGTGCTTCTCCTGCTCCTCCTTGCACAAAGGCTGAGGTAGCGGTCCTGCTGCTGGGTTGTTGCCCTTCTACGGCCTCCTCCACGTCTCCTGATGTACTGGCCTGTCTCCTGGTAGCGTCTCCATGCTCTGGACACTACACTGACAGACACAGCAAACCTTCTTGCCACAGCTCACATTGATGTGCCATCCTGGATGAGCTGCACTACCTGAGTCACTTGTGTGGGTTGTAGACTCCGTCTCATGCTACCACTAGAGTGAAAGCACCGCCAGCATTCAAAAGTGACCAAAACATCAGCCAGGAAGCATAGGAACTGAGAAGTGGTCTGTGGTCCCCACCTGCAGAACCACTCCTTTATTGGGGGTGTCTTGCTAATTGCCTATAATTTCCACCTGTTGTCTATTCCATTTGCACAACAGCATGTGCAATTTATTGTCAATTAGTGCCGCTTCCTAAGTGGACAGTTTGATTTCACAGAAGTGTGATTGACTTGGAGTTACATTGTGTTGTTTAAGTGTTCCCTTTATTTTTTTGAGCAGTGTATATATTTACATATTTTCTTCGCATATCTTTTTATATATTTATTTTCTAAAAACTCCACCTAAAAACACTCTCCTGCAACCAGCCTCATCAATCAAATCTGAAATTTGAAATCCTCAACAGAAGCTAGCCAGAGGTTAGCCAGAGGTTGGCCAGTTCACTGGCTAACGTTGGAGTTCAGCTGGCCACGGTTGGCGATCATCAGCTATCCCTTAGCTCGAAAAGCGATCGCCAGTTTTGTACAGCGCAACTCTGACCAGAGCATACCGGACCTATTTTCTCTCCATATACCCGGATTTCTACCGCAGGCTCTGGACATCGACACCTGGATCTTGCAGCTAGCTAGCTGCTACCCGAGTGACTATTGGCTAACGTCCGTCCCGGAGCTAACATCAATTATTCTGGAGCTAGCCAGCTGAAGAGTTCCATCAGCCACTCCTGGGCTACAATCACCTATCCGGACCCGTTTTACTGCCGATGCGGAGCCCCATTGGGCCTTCACGACTGGACTACCGACGTTATCTGCCCGAGGGAGTTATCCAACTGGCCCCTCCGTCGCGACGTACCCTGAACGCCCATCTGCGGCCTGCTAATCGTTAGCTGTCTTATCGGCTGCTATCTGAATAGGTCTATCGGACAATTTTCTTGGGCCACTATAACTATAACTATTTTGCCAATTGGACTGGTCCCCCCCTACCACATGGAACCCCACTAATCTACAGACAGAAACGCACGAGGTGGCTAAAAACAGACCCCCCTCCATCTTCTGCCAGCTTGCTACCTATGGCCCGGCTAGCTATCTGAATCTCACTTGGACATTTATGATCACTCGGCTAAACATGTCTCTCCTTAATGTCAATATGCCTTGTCCATTGCTCTTCTGGTTAGTGTTTATTGGCTTATTTCACTGTAGAGCCTCTAGCCCTGCTCATTATACCTTATCCAACCTTTCAGTTCCACCACCCACACATGCTATGACATCTTTTGGTTTCAATGATGATGTTTCTAGAGACAATATCTCTCTCATCATCACTCAATGCCTAGGTTTACCTCCACTGTATTCACATCCAACCATACCTTTGTCTGTACATTATACCTTGAAGCTATTTTATCGCCCCCAGAAACCTGCTCCTTTTACTCTCTATTCTGGACGTCATAGACGACCAATTCTCATAGCTTTTAGCCGTACCCTTATCCTACTCCTCCTCTGTTCCTCTGGCGATGTAGAGGTGAATCCAGGCCCTGCAGTGCCTAGCTCCACTCCTATTCCACAGGCGCTCTCTTTTGATGACTTCTGTAACCGTAATAGCCTTGGTTTCATGCATGTTAATATTAGAAGCCTTCTCCCTAAGTTTGTTTTATTCAATGCTTTAGCACACTCTGCCAACCCGGATGTCCTAGCCGTGTCTGAATCCTGGCTTAGGAAGTCCACCAAAAACTCTGAAATCTTCATCCCTAACTACAACATTTTCAGACAAGATAGAACGGCCAAAGGGGGCGGTGTTGCAATCTACTGCAGAGATAGCCTGCAGAGTTCTGTCCTTACTATCCAGGTCTGTACCCAAACAATTTGAACTTCTACTTTTAAAAATCCATCTCTCTAAAAACAAGTCTCTCACCGTTGTCGCCTGCTGTAGACCACCCTCTGCCCCCAGCTGTGCTCTAGACACCATATGTAAACTGATTGCCCCCCATCTATCTTCAGAGCTCGTGCTGCTAGGTGACCTAAACTGGGACATGCTTAACACCCCAGCCATCCTACAATTTAAGCTTGATGCCCTGAATCTCACACAAATTATCAATGAACCTACCAGGTACCACCCCAAAGCCGTAAACACGGGCACCCTCATAGATATCATCCTAACCAACTTGCCCTCTAAATACACCTCTGCTGTTTTCAACCAAGATCTCAGCGATCACTGCCTCATTGCCTACATCCGTAATGGGCCAGCGGTCAAACAACCTCCACTCATCACAGTCAAACGCTCCCTGAAACATTTCAGGGAGCAAGCCTTTCTCATCGATCTGGCCCAGGTATCCTGGAAGGATATTGACCTCATCCCGTCAGTAAAGGATGCCTGGTTATTTTTTTTAAATGCCTTACTCACCATCTTAAATAAGCATGCCCCATTCAAGAAATTTAGAACCAGGAACAGATATAGCCCTTGGTTCTCTCCAGACGTGACTGCCCTTAACTTGTTGGGGCTAGGGGGAAGTATTTACACGGCCGGATAAAAAACGTACCTGATTTAATCTGGTTACTAATCCTACCCAGTAACTAGAATATGCATATACTTATTATATATGGATAGAAAACACCCTAAAGTTTCTAAAACTGTTTGAATGGTGTCTGTGAGTATAACAGAACTCCTATGGCAGGGAAAAACCTGAGAAGGTTTCATGCAGGAAGTACCCTGTCTGACAAGGTGTTGTTGTTCTTGCTTCTGTTTATTGAAGAGTCAGGATCTTAGCTGTAACGTGACAATTCCTACGGCTCCAATAGGCTCT
The DNA here is from genome assembly GCF_901001165.1 of Salmo trutta. Taxonomy (NCBI): domain Eukaryota; kingdom Metazoa; phylum Chordata; class Actinopteri; order Salmoniformes; family Salmonidae; genus Salmo; species Salmo trutta. Next base: position 566,189 of record NC_042991.1, on the reverse strand, counting down.
CAGAGCCCGGGAAAAACATGAACGATGACGAGGCAGCCTCAGGCTGAAACACATTATCGCCTTTTCCAAGTGGCCAATCAGAGGACAATGGAATTAGGCGCGTGCCTGGTTCGACCCTGTGCAGTATTTTCCTTCGGCTGTTTAGCTAATTGCAGATTCCCGGTCGGAATATTATCGCTTTTTTACGAGAATAATGGCATAAAAATTGATTTTAAACAGCGGTTGACATGCTTCGAAGTACGGTAATGGAATATTTCGAATTTTTTTGTCACGTAATGCGCCATGCGCACGACCATGATTTACCATTCTGATAGTGTCTAGAACGCACGAACAAAACGTCGCTGATGGAACATAACTATGGATTATTTGGGACCAAACCTACATTTGTTATTGAAGTAGAAGTCCTGGGAGTGCATTCTGACGAAGAACAGGAAAGGTAATAACATTTTTGTTATAGTAAATCTGATTTTGGTGAAGGCTAAACTTGCTGGGTGTCTAAATAGCTAGCCCTGTGATGCCGGGCTATGTACTTAGAATATTGCAAAATGTGCTTTCACCAAAAAGCTATTTTAAAATCGGGCATATCGAGTGCATAGAGCAGTTCTGTATCTATAATTCTTAAAATAATTGATATGCTTTTTGTGAACGTTTATCGTGAGTAATTTAGTAAATTGTTAGTAAATTCCCCGGAAGTTTGCGGGGGGTATGCTAGTTCTGAACGTCACATGCTAATGTAAAAAGCTGGTTTTTGATATAAATATGAACTTGATTGAACAAAACATGCATGTATTGTATAACATAATGTAGGTGTGTCATCTGATGAAGATCATCAAAGGTTAGTGCTGCATTTAGCTGTCTTCTGGGTTTTTGTGACATTATATGCTAGCTTGAAAAATGGGTGTCTGATTATTTCTGGCTGGGTACTCTGCTGACATAATCTAATGTTTTGCTTTCGTTGTAAAGCCTTTTTGAAATCGGGCAGTGTGGTTAGATTAACGAGAGTCTTGTCTTTAAATAGCTGTAAAATAGTCATATGTTTGAGAAATTGAAGTAATAGCATTTCAAACATTTTGAAAATCGCGCCACAGGATTCAACTGGCTGTTACGTAGGTGGGACGAATTCGTCCCGCCGGTCCCATAGAGGTTAACCAACACAAAAACATCCTGTGGCGTTCTTGATTAGCATCGAACAGCCCCCGTGATATGCAACTTTTCAGGGAAGTTAGAAACCAATATACAGAGGCAGTTAGAAAAGCCAAGGCTAGCTTTTTCAAGCAGAAATTTGCTTCCTGCAACACAAACTCAAAAACGTTCTGGGACACTGTAAAGTCCATGGAGAATAAGAACACCTCCTCCCAGCTGCCCACTGCACTGAGGATAGGAAACTCTGTCACCTCCGATAAATCCACTATAATTGAGAATTTAAATAAGCATTTTTCTACGGCTGGCCATGCTTTCCACCTGGCTACCCCTACCGCGGTCAACAGCACTGCACCCCCCACAGCTACTCGCCCAAGCCTTCCCCATTTCTCCTTCTCCCAAATCCATTCAGCTGATGTTCTGAAAGAGCTGCAAAATCTGGACCCCTACAAATCAGCCGTGCTAGACAATCTGGACAATTTCTTTATAAAATTATCTGCTGAAATTGTTGCAACCCCTATTACTAGCCTGTTCAACCTCTCTTTCGTGTCATCTGAGATTCCAAAAGATTGGAAAGCAGCTGCTGTCATCCCCCTCTTCAAAGGAGGGGACAATCTTGTCCCAAACTGCTACAGACCTATATCTATCCTACCCTGCCTTTCTAAGGTCTTCGAAAGCCAAGTCAACAAACAAATTACCGACCATTTCAAATTCCACCGCACCTTCTCCGCTATGCAATCTGGTTTCAGAGCTGGTCATGGGTGCACCTCAGCCACGCTCAAGGTCCTAAACAATATCGTAACCGCCATCGATAAGAAACAATACTGTGCTGCCGTATTCATTGACCTGGCCAAGGCTTTCGACTCTGTCAATCACCACATCCTCATCGGCAGACTCAATAGCCTTGGTTTCTCAAATGATTGCCTCGCCTGGTTTACCAACTACTTCTCTGATAGAGTTCAATGTGTCAAATCGGATGGCCTGTTGTCCGGGCCTCGGGTAGTCTCTATGGGGGTGCCACAGGGTTCAATTCTTGGGCCGACTCTCTTCTCTGTATACATCAATGATGTCGCTCTTGCTGCTGGTGAGTCTCTGATCCACCTCTTCGCAGACGACACCATTCTGTATACTTCTGGCCCTTCTTTGGACACTGTGTTAACAACCCTCCAGACGAGCTTCAATGCCATACAACTCTCCTTCCATGGCCTCCAACTGCTCTTAAATACAAGTAAAACTAAATGCATGCTCTTCAACTGATCGCTGCCCGCACCTGCCCGCCCGTCCAGCATCACTACTCTGGACGGTTCTTACTTAGAATATGTGGACAACTACAAATACCTAGGTGTCTGGTTAGACTGTAAGCTCTCCTTCCAGACTCACAACAAACATCTCCAATCCAAAGTTAAATCTAGAATTGGCTTCCTATTTCACAACAAAGCATCCTTCACTCATGCTGCCAAACATACCCTCGTAAAACTGACCATCCTACCGATCCTCGACTTCGGCGATGTCATTTACAAAATAGCCTCCAATACCCTACTCAATAAACTGTTGGTGCCATCCGTTTTGTCACCAACGCCCCATATACTACCCACCACTGCGACCTGTACGCTCTCGTTGGCTGGCCCTCGCTTCATACTCCCGTGGTCCCGTGTGGCTCAGTTGGTAGAGCATGGTGTTTGCAACGCCAGGGTTGTGGGTTCGATTCCCACGGGGGACCAGTACGGGGAAAAAAATGCATGAAATGTATGCATTCACTACTGTAAGTCGCTCTAGATAAAAGCGTCTGATAAATGACTAAAATGTCAATGTAAATGTAATACTTGTCGCCAAACCCACTGGCTCCAGGTCATCTACAAGACCTTGCTAGGTAAAGTCCCCTCAGATCACTGGTCACCATAGCAGCACCCACTTGTAGCACATGCTCCAGCAGGTATATCTCTCTGGTCACCCCCAAAGCCAATTCCTCCTTTGGCGTCTCTCCTTCCAGTTCTCTGCTGCCAATGACTGGAACGAACTACAAAAATCTCTGAAACTGCAAACACTTATCTCCCTCACTAGCTTTAAGCACCAGCTGTCAGAGCAGCTCACAGATCACTGCACCTGTACATAGCCCAAACAACTACCTCTTCTCCTGCTGTATTTATTTATTTATTTTGCTCCTTTTGCACCCCATTATTTCTACACTACAAATCTACCATTCCAGTGTTTTACTTGTTATATTTTATTTACTTTGCCACCATGGCCTTTTTTTGCCTTTACCTCCCTTATCTCACCTCATTGGCTAACATTGTATATAGACTTATTTTTCTACCGTATTATTGACTGTATGTTTGTTTTACTCCATGTGTAACTCTGTGTTGTTGTATGTGTCGAACTGCTTTGCTTTATCTTGGCCAGGTCGCAATTGTAAATGAGAACTTGTTCTCAACTTGCCTACCTGGTTAAATAAAGGTGAAATAAATACAAATAAAGAAATAGACATATGTATGTATGTATGTGTGTGTGTGGACACCAGCTGCAGCCAGAGCTCTGGAGCACAGAGGACTTTTTGTCCATCAGCAACATGTGGGAACAATTCATCACTGTCAGCAACTACGCTAGGAATCTACACACACACACACACACACACACACACACACACACACACACACACACATACACACACACCATTTTTAAGAGGCTTGTATGAGATAGTAATATTCTAGTAATACTGAGCTCTACAGTATCTATCACTAGGAGTTGTTTAAGTTGGTTTCATCACCCAGCTAAGCCTCATATATCACTCTGGTCTGACAGGATAGCCTGGGTCATTCTGGCCTCATCTGTGACTTGGAAGAAAAGGATGAGCGTTCTGTCCTGTCCTAAATCTCTCTGCCGGCCTCCAATCTCTCTACACCTCCCCGCCTATCCACTATTCTAACCCGCCCCACCTTCCCTTCTCCTCCCCTGCTTTACTGGTTCAAGCCAAGCCTGAACCATGCCTTCAGCCACAGGGGGTAGTGCTATCTCTTTCCTAAAAGACCTGCCCTACCCTCTGAGGTTATGTAACACATACACACACACACACACACACACACACACACACACACACACACACACACACACACACACACACACACACACACACACAGACTGAGAGCTCTTCACACCCTGTATAACAGGAAGTGTCCAGGTCGTGAGGTGAACATCAGGCTGGGAGGCTGGGCGGGGTCAAAGGTGAGAGTGCACTGAGGTCGTTGGTAACTCCTCTTACACCATTACTCCGCCTCCAGACCTGCTCTGTCAGCACTGATTGCTTGGGTTCAGTGACCTGAGTCTCATACCTCTGGGTGTACTTTACCTCCCTTGCGTCACTTGACAGACAGACAGACAGACAGACAGACAGACAGACAGACAGACAGACAGACAGACAGACAGACAGACAGACAGACAGACAGACAGACAGACAGGAGAGAGAGACTCCCATGTAAACCATATCTAATCTGAGTCTTATGTCAACATTGACCACTGTTGGGACAAACACACATACTGTACTTAAGTAATAAAACAGTAACAATCACTCTACAGTCGTGGCCAAAAGTTTTGAGAATGACACAAATATTAATTTTCACAAAGTCTGCTGCCTCAGTTTGTATGATGGCAATTTGTAAATACGCCAGAATGTTATGAAGAGTGATCAGATGAATTGCAATTAATTGCAAAGTCCCTCTTTGCCATGCAAATGAACTGACTGTCTCCTAAAGTTGATTCAGCTGCGGGATCGGGGCACCACCAGTACAGAGCTTGCTCAGGAATGGCAGCAGGCAGGTGTGAGTGCATCTGCACGCACAGTGAGGCGAAGACTTTTGGAGGATGGCCTGGTGTCAAGAAGGGCAGCATAGAAGCCACTTCTCTCCAGGAAAAACATCAGGGACAGACTGATATTCTGCAAAAGGTACAGGGACTCAGCATTGGACTGCTGAGGACTGGGGTAAAGTCATTTTCTGGGGCATCCAGAAAAAAGCTTGTCCGGAGAAGACAAGGTGAGCGCTACCATCAGTCCTGTGTCATGCCAACAGTAAAGCATCCTGAGACCATTCATGTGTGGGGTTGCTTCTCAGCCAAGGGAGTGGGCTCACTCACAATTTTGCCTAAGAACACAGCCACGAATAAAGAATGGTACCAACACATCCTCCGAGAGCAACTTCTCCCAACCATCCAGGAACAGTTTGGTGACGAACAATGATTTTCCAGCATGATGGAGCACCTTGCCATAAGGCAAAAGTGATAACTAAGTGGCTCGGGGAACAAAACATCGATATTTTGGTCCATGGCCAGGAAACTCCCCAGACCTTAATCCCATTTGAGAACTTGTGGTCAATCCTCAAGAGGCGGGTGGACAAACAAAAACCCACAAATTCTGACAAACTCCAAGCATTGATTATGCAAGAGTGGGCTGCCATCAGTCAGGATGTGGCCCAGAAGTTAATTGACAGCATGCCAGGGCAGATTGCAGAGGTCTTGAAAAAGAAGGGTCAACACTGCAAATCTTTGCATCAACTTTATGTAACTGTCAATAAAAGCCTTTGACACTTATGAAATGCTGTAATTATACTTCAGTATTCCATATTAACATCTGACAAAAATATCTAAAGACACTGAAGCTGCAAATTTTGTGGAAATTAATATCTGTATCATTCTCAAAACTTTTGGCCACGACTGTATAATGAGAGAGATATACAGGACTGGTCCTCTTAGGTTTGCAGGCTAACAACAAAAGTGTCACCAACAACAGGTAAAACACACACACACACACACACACACACACACACACACACACACACACACACACACACACACACACACACACACACACACACACACACACACACACACACACACGATTCCTCACAAAGACCAGTCAAAAAAAAGCCCATGATTTGGGGGATTTTCACAAAATGTAATCCATAGAATAGTCCTTTGGAGGAAGCATTGTTGACATATATTTGACATTTGTATCTAAAAGAGTTGTGCAAAAGAGGGATTAAGGAAAATAATGTTTGTGAGAAAGAGGAGAGATACATGTTTTTATGAGTGTTTTAATGAATTTTCTGATTTCCTATGTGTAATTTGTGTAATTGTAAGATGCAGGGCTCGCTTGCAAATGAGACCTTGGTCTCAATGGGACTCCCTGTTAAAATAAAAGTAAATAATAATAACATAGAGAGAAGGTGCGAGAGAGACAGAAAGAGGGAGAGAGGGCTAACTGTACGTTTTTGACACAAGGTGGATTATAAATAAACTACAGATCAGGCGCTGATACAGAGGACAGGAGAGTTACGACAAAGTTATTTATATTGTAACCCTCCATGCACACGATCCTTACCGCTCTCTCTCTCTCTCAAACACACACACACACACACTACACACTACACACACTACACGCACTACACGCACTACACGCACTACACGCACTACACGCACTACACGCACTACTCCCAATTCCAGCTGCCCTGAGTTCTGGAGAGTGAAGAGAACATTCCATTCCATTCAACCAAATGTGCTCTTTCCCGGCCTGGGCTGGGCATCACTCCACTTATTTGTGTGTGTTTAGGTTGTGTGTGTGTGTGTAAACTGGACAGACATCAAGAGGTCAGGATTGTGAAAGTGGTCACACTCCTCTATTATGGCTTTCTCCTCATTTTCTCTCTCTCCCTCTCGCTCGTTCTCTGTCTCTGCACATTGCATTTACATTTTACTAATATACTCCATTCACACAACAATAGTCCAACCCACAAATAAGCCCACATGAAATAATGTACACATGAAACAGGAAACTCTCAAACTGTCCACAGGTCTCTGTCACTCCAACAGGTTGGGCCCCTTTCTCTTTTCACAGTCCACAGGACATGATCCTTTAAGAATCATGGATCATTCTCCTGCCACTAAGAGGCCTGGCTAATGTGTTGGTCACACACAGGCATACATGCACACGCACACAGACACACACCCACTTTCCCGCCATTCATCCCGTCCTGAGCTCAGTTTTGCATAAGGCCACATGCTCAAAGACCTCCGTGTTTACCCTCCGTTTCCTCCAATCAGGACTGCCCTGAGAGGGGGTGTTGGCTGATCAAGCCCACCTTATCTAACCAATCAGAGCCCTAAAAATCAGGCATGGTCTGTCACATTGTCCTGGTGGCCCTCCTGTAGGTCAGTGTGTTTCATGATCCCAGTCACCTCGTTGCTGAAAACGTGCTTGACTTATGCTGTGGTGAGTTACTGCACACACCCACACATACATTTTCATTTACATTACATTTTAGTCATTTAGCAGACGCTCTTATCCAGAGTGACTTACAGTAGTGAGTGCATACATTTCAATTAATGCATTTAAAAAAAATGTTTGTATTTATTTTTTATCCATAAACAGAAATATCTACAGTGTGTGAATGTGTTCACAACATACACAGCACAGTAAACATACACACAGACCGTATGAAACAAAAAGCTCCCTTACTTTAGATTCCTTCTGTATGGCACAGAGTCTCAAATATACCCAAAGCTGAGAGAGTCAGCTCCTCTCAGCAGTAGAGAACATAACGCACGGTATCCTGTCCGTTCATTAGTGTACGGTTCAGTATAGTTCACTACGGGACGTTACAGTTGGCCTTGCTGTGCTTTACCACCAGAGTTCCCGTACAGAATGTCCCACAGCCAAGGCCCTACCACGCTTGCCAAGAACACACACAAGCAAGCATGCACGCAAGGATGGACGCACACACACACACACACAAAGCCTGCAGATCATCCTCACAGATATAGAGAGAGACAGAGAGAAAGAGAGAGGGGAGAGAGAGAGAGCAAAGCGAGAGAGGGGAAAGAAAGACAGACAGAGAGGCAAACCAACAGACACGTGCACCAAAACAAACAGATGGCTTGCTTCAGATGTAGAAAGACTTGAACAAAGATATATTTATTCTGTCTCTGGAACAGTATGTCTCTATTATGAGGCTCATCCAACAGTTCTCTGAGCAAGATCTGCTCAGTGGCCATCCACAACTCCCACAGTGTTTAAATAAGTCAATATCGAGAGCGGTATTTAAAGCCTGTTAACTTCTGATGTGTGCGGGGTGTGCCACCTCAAGACCTAGCACCATGATGTGAGCTGGTGGTGTGAGTATACAGCCTGTCCTGTTTACTAACCACCACACCATCTATTTCAACATTTCACATCTAAAAATAGAGAGCTCGATCAGAGTGCAAGTCAGCCTGGGTAATCATGTGATGGCCCTGGCCTATGAGTGAACTAAGAACACACACACACACACACGTACAGACTGAGACAGAGAGCATACTGGTCTAGAGAGAGAATGATAAACTATGTGAATAAATGCACTAACAAAAACAATAGGGAAGTCCATCAGAGGCACGCCGTCTCGGGAGCTTCGCACTGTAACCACACACACACACACACGTATGTGTAATGGGACTTTTCCACATGGATAGTTGATTAATGAGATCTGTGGAGAGTGTTTGTGTGTGTGTGTGTGTGTGTGTGTGTGTGTGTGTGTGTGTGTGTGTGTGTGTGTGTGCTCTGCAGATTCAGAGAAGCATGATTACTGTCCCATATGAGAGAGGGAGATGTAGATAGAGAAGGAGAGCACTTCATATTAGGAGAGAAAGGGGGTGAGGTTTCTGAAAGGAAGGAGGGAGGGAGAGGAAGGGGAGAGAGAGGAAGTCCTACAGCACATCTCCGGGGGAAAGGGAGAGAAAAGAAGAGTAGGAGAGAGTTGTACAGTTTGTATAGTCAGGAGAGAGGGCCTCTACCATTTGGAGGGAGAAAATGAAGGTGGAAGAATATAGAGGGAGATGTGAGGAAATGTAGTAGGGAATGTAGGAGGTCAAAGAAGCGAGTCAGTCTGTGGGAGGGAAGGAAGGAGGGAGGGTGTGTGTTTTTTATGTGTTTAGAGGTTTACTACCACTATAAACACTGCTCTGCCCTGGCTGTTTCACACGTCTGTGTGCGCCCCATCCCTAAATACCGACCACCCTCCTTTCCCTGTACCCCCGCACTGCTTCTGATTTACTAACCGCTTCCCGAAAAACGACAGCATTCCACCCCCCTCTGTGTCCTCTCCTTTTTTCAACCATTCCCGGATATTAGGCCTTGCTAATGCCATCTCCCCCACCCACACACACATACTAAAACATACACAGCCACACACACAGTTAAAATATACAGCCTCAGTCACACACACGCACACGTACACACACACATTGTTCAGCAACAGTGCCATTCTCTGACCCCCTCTCTGCGTTTCAGCACGTCCTCTCCATTCATCTTCATTATGTCACCCTCCCTGATTTATCCCTCCCTGTGTGTGTTTGTGGTCTTGTTCTTCTATCCTTGTGGGGACCTGAAATCCCCAAAAGTTGCATAAAAAATAGAAGAGCAAGGAAAATTCTCTCTCGTGGGGCCATTCCCTCCCCCCCCACAAGGATAGAAAAACAAGTGTGTGTGACATTGAGGTGTACGGACTCTTTGATCGTGTGTTTCCGTAACACACTCTCCTCTCACCTACATCAGGTGCTTTCTTTGTCCAGGTCAGATGGAAGGGTAGCAACAGCTGAAGTAAGGTATGCTGATGTTTGGTTCGGTTCAGTTCAATGACCTATATAACCTCCAGTTAGCTAGTACTGGAGGCAGTAGGCCAGAACTCCTCAGTTTAGTTGTCTCTGTATTTAAAACATGAATAAATCTCTATGCACACCAGTATGTATTTGACTGGTGGTAAGTGTAGCTCCAGTGTGTAGGAGGATACAGTCTTTGACATAACATGTAGTGTGTGTGTTTGACTGGGAGGGGTGTAGTGTGTGTGTGTTTAGGGGCTTGGGGTGCGTTCCTCTGATGCTTTAGCCGTGCTGGAGGCTGGAGGACCAGCTCATCTGGTAGAGATTAGTCTGGGGGCCCCTAGCTAGCTATCCTCCTGGGGCTCCGCTCTACTGTTACTGGGCCTGGTTCAGTCTAAAAACAGCCTGGACGTACAGAGTACACGAGCTAGAGCGACACACAAACGCACAGCTTTTTCAGGAACATGGTAAAGACATTATATGAATGAGAGGTTACCATAACTAAAAAAGTGTTGTCCTTGTTATCTGGTCGTTTTCATTCTTGCCCACACCTAATGGCTCATAGAATAATTATCTCTGTGAATGAGTTTAATCACATCTCTTTGAAAGATGGTTTATTTGATGCGCACTCAGGTTTGACTGGTCTGAGGCTTTCTCTGTACATGTGAAATGTCACAGCTGTAATGTTAAAGGGATACTGCTAGCAGATACTCATAGACTTCCAGTCATTACACTAATGCTAGTTAGCATTGGCTCACGAATCTACCTCTTTCTTCATACTGGATACAGACATAAAAATGGTATCCACGAGTTCATCTGACTCTGGGGAAGAGTTGAACAAAGATATTGCCAAAGCCAGGGAAAAAAACCCTTTAAGTGTCAGTAAGGGTCACTGATGGCTGACTGGTTCAGTTTATCTCAAACATGCCTGACCCTGACCTACATTCACCCCCTGCACAAGAACTTTCTGCTCCGTTTCAGTGTGTGTGTGTGTGTGTGTGTGTGTGTGTGTGTGTGTGTGTGTGTGTGTGTGTGTGTGTGTGTGTGTGTCTGCAAAGGCTCAATGTGTGCTGAGCTCAGCACTTTCAGGCCTGTCAGTTTCATTCCTCCCCCACACACACCAGCTGAGCAGCTGCAGGGGAGAGGGAAAACTTTGCAACAGCAAGCCTTTATCAGCAACACCCACGCACACATACAGCATTGTACATCCACGGCACTGTACATGCACACACACACATATATCCCGTTGCTGTCCCAGCAACAGTAGGCCTTTTCCTTAGTTCCTAGGCTACACCCTTCTGGAGAGGGTCACATGATTTCCTGTTCTACTGTGACTGAGTGCAGCGAGGTGAGGTGACTGTGGCTACTCTATTCTTTTCCCAATTCCTCACCCACTTTATCTCCATCTATCTTCATCCAACCCCCCTATTTTCTCCTCTCTCCCACCTATCTCCCTATCACTCACTTCCTTCACCCTCTGTTCCATTCATTCACTCTCCTCCGTCCTAACTCCTCTCTTCTCCTCCCTCCCTCTCTCCTGTGGCTATGTGACTGAATCGGTAGGAGATGAAAGACAAGCTTCACTCTCTGAGACCCAGTCTTAGAACCAAAGCTATTGTTCCATGACTCCATGACCTACTTCAGTACTACATTTACATTTACATTTTAGTCATTTAGCAGACGCTCTTATCCAGAGCGACTTACAGTAGTGAATGCATACATTTCATTTTTCATTTCATACATTTTTTTTTTTTTTCGTACTTGGCCCCCCGTGGGAATCGAACCCACAACCCTGGCGTTGCAAACACATATGCATACACAGTGTGTATGCATATGTGTGTATGTGTGTAGGCTACAAGGATCCATTTGCGTGTGAGCATATGTCTGTGTGTGTGTGTATGTGTGTGAGAGTCTTAGCTAAGCTTATTAATCACTGCCACATGACAGCAGAGAAAGCCATGTATTCCTGTTGTCGCTCCACTCTGCTAAGTCAGCTTATATCTGCAGGTCTCTCCCTTCATCTATCCATCCCGCACTTCTGTACTCTCTCTTTTTATATCACTCCACTTCTACAGCCCACACAGATGCTACTGGACTCCATATTTATTGTTACTGCACAATGTCTATTTATTTTTGCACTATCTATTGCACAATCCCCCGGCACGTGTAAATATCCTATTTTTATTCATTGAGCTTTTATTGTTATTTCATTGCACTGTGTACTCCATGTATATCATGTGTATATGACAAATAAACAAACTTGAACTTGATGTGTGTGAGTTTGTTTGAGAAAGGGTGCGTGTGTGTTAGTGTGTATCCCAAGGGAACTGTATGAACTGTATTTGTCCCTCTTCACCCACACACTGAACTTAATAACCCTTTGGTAGAAGGGCTAAATGATAGGGTATTCTGTCTCTCTATTCCCCAGGATTGAGAGGCTTAACCGGGGATACGGGAGGCCCTCTCCTCCATCCCTCTCTTTGTCCCTGCTCTCTCAGGCACTCACAGCTTAGTGACACTCTGCATCATACAAGACAAAACACACATGCAGATGCAGACACACACAACACACACACACACTACTTACTGTTCACGGTTATTTTGAAACCCCGGCACATACATACATACACCACATATGGCTACACTTGCGTTCCTGAACACACAGGCCCACACACATTGCTTCCCCCTCCCTCCCTCCCTCCCTCCCTCCAGTAGAGCTCTTTTCCCCATACACAGCACTTTGTCTTTATATTGGCCCACTATTAATAGACTGTATGGATCACACTGCCACTGGCAGCTTCCCTACTACCCCTCCTTTCCTCTACTCCAATCTGCATCCATCGCATCCATAGCAAACAGGGCAGGTATTAAGGGTGTGAAAGTTTTATTTTCTGTTAAATAGAAAACATATTTTTATTAAACATTGACCTGTGTGTGATCCTTACCTCTCTCTCTCTCAAACACACACACACACACACACACACACACCACACCACACCACACCACACCACACCACACCACACACACACAGAGAGAGAGAGGTGACTCTGAAAAGCTTTGAGGCTCAGTGAGTCTCAAAGAGGTGTGTGCGAAGGCCTTGTAAACCAGAGACTAAAAAGAAAGAGTGTAAAAAGAGAGAAAGAAAGCGCTGACAAGCTTTTTGACTGAGAGAAGGCTTTACAGACAACAGCTTCTGATGTGTAGGAGCATTGGGCCAGTAACCGAAAGATTGCTGGATCGAATCCCTGAGCTGACAAGGTAAAAATCAGCCCCTGAGCAGGGTGCTGATGACATGGATGTCGATTTAGGCATCCCCCGCACCTCTGATTCAGAGGGGTTGGGATAAATGCAGAAGACGCATTTCAGTTGAATGGATTCAGTTGTACAACTGACTAGGTATCCCCCTTTCAACATAGACTTTGTTGCTGGAATGGTAACCCCTGAGTAAAATGGTAACCCCTGAGTAAACTTTTGGTTGTCCAGACTGGGTTATCTCTTTTGTTCTATTTTGCTTTGTTTTCCTACAGTCAGACAGATAGAGCCTCAGAGTAAAAGGTTGCCATCAGGCCCTGTTGTATTTTACAGTAAACTGGGTCACTCTCTGGCTGACTAACACACTGAGTGTGTAAAGTCAGGATAAAGTTACCCGGCGCTAAGTGTGTGTGTGCCTGCCAGCCTACTGAAAAATACAACGCCAGCCACACTGGGGGAGGGGTCTGTGTGTGTGTGTGTGTGTGCGAATGACTCAGACAGGCAGGAATGTACTGTACTACATTGGGAAAGGGGAGGCATTTCATATGAAGTGAGTGCAATGTACGAGGCTAAATGAGGGTCTTTTAATTTAAAATAGTGAGGAGAGTATACATTTGCAGACTTGATGAGTCTTTTTCCTGTCTGGGTTAGACTACCATGGGTACTGCCTAGGGACCGGAGCTGAGGGGGGCAAGTGTGTGTGTGTGTGTGTGTGTGTGTGTGTGTGTGTGTGTGTGTGTGTGTGTGTGTGTGTGTGTGTGTGTGTGTGTGTGTGTGTGTGTGTGTGTCTTGGGTAGAAGGAGTAGAGGTAGCAAGGAGAATTTGGGTTAGTGTAAATAATTCAGCTCCCAAAGCTTAGCAGTACAGCAGGCAGTAGCCATGAACAGTCTGTCTACCAACTCCTTCTCAGGCACTTCACAAGAGGAGGGGGCTGTGCCATAAGGGGGACTGGGAGTAAGAACGCCATGAAGGCCATCTGGATGTTGCTGATTGGAGGAGGCAAAAGAGATCCCTGTGTACGGAATGTGGGAGAATGGATTTTTTTTTTTTAATTTAATCTTTATTTAACTAGGCAAGTCAGCTAAAAACACATTCTTATTTACTATGACTGCCTACCAAAAGGCAAAAGGCCTCTTGCGGGGGAGGCTGGGATTAAAAATAAAAAATTAATAAAATATAAATATATGACAAAACACACATCACGACAAGAGAGACAGCACAACACTACATAAAGGCAGCAACACATGACAACACAGCATGGTAGCAACACAACAGAACAACAACATGGTAGCAACACAACATGGTAGCAGCACAAAACATGGTACAAACATTATTGGGCACAGACAACAGCACAAAGGGCAAGAAGGTAGAGACAACAATACATCACACAAAGCAGCCACATATGTCAGTAAGTGTGTGCATGATTAAGATTTGAATGAAGAGATTGAGATAAAACTGTCCAGTTTGAGTGTTTGTTGCAGTTCGTTCCAGTCGCTAGCTGCAGCGAACTGAAAAGACGAGCGACCCAGGGATGTGTGTACTTTGGGGATCTTTAACAGAATGTGACTGGCAGAACAGGTGTTGTATGTGGAGGATGAAGGCTGCAGTAGATATCTCAGATGGGGGGAGTGAGGGCTAAGAGGGTTTTACAAATAAGCATCAACCAGTGGGTCTTGCGACAGGTATACAGAGATGACCAGTTTACAGAGGAGTATAGAGTGCAGTGATGTGTCCTATAAGGAGCATTGGTGGCAAATCTGATGGCCGAATGGTAAAGAACATCTAGCCGCTCGAGAGCACCTTTACCTGCCGATCTATAAATTATGTCTCTGTAATCTAGTATGGATAGATGGTCATCTGAATCAGGGTTAGATTGGCAGCTGAGGTGAAAGAGAAGCGATCACGATAGAGGACACCAAGTCTAGATTTAACTTTAGACTGCAGCTTTTATATGTGCTGAGAGAAGGACAGTGCACTGTCTAGCCATACTCCCAAGTACTTGTATGAGGTGACTACCTCAAGCTCTAAACCCTCAGAGGTAGTAATCACACCTGTGGGGAGGGGGCATTCTTCTTACCAAACCACATGACCTTTGTTTTGGAGGTGTTCAGAACAAGGTTAAGGGTAGAGAAAGCTTGTTGGACACTCGAAAGCTATGTTGTAGAGCATTTAACACAAAATTCGGGGAGGGGCCAGCTGAGTATAAGACTGTATCATCTGCATATAAATGGATGAGAGAGCTTCCTACTGCCTGAGCTATGATGTTGATGTAAATTGAGAAGAGCGTGGGGCCTAGGATCAAGCCTTAGGGTACGCCCTTGGTGACAGGCAGTGGCTGAGACAGCAGATTTTCTGACTTTATACACTGCACTCTTAGACACAACATTGCTTAGAATCAAGCGCAATGGTGACATCATTGAGGACCTTTAAGGTGACACATCCGTAACCTGAGCGGAAACCAGATTGCATACCCGAGAGAATACTATAGAGATCACAAAAGCCAGTCAGTTGATTATTTTCCAACACTTTTGATAAAGAGGGCAAAATAGAAATAGGCCTATAATAGTTGGATCAGCTTGAGCTCCCCCTTTAAATAAAGGACGAACCGTGACTGCCCTCCAAGCAATGGCAACCTCCCCAGAAAGGAGAGACAGGTTAAAAAGGTCAGAGATAGGCTTGGCGATGATAGGGGCAGCAACCTTAAAGAAGAAAGGGTCTAAACCATCTGACCAAGATGTTTTTTTGGGGTCAAGTTTATGGAGCTCCTTTAGCACCTCAGACTCAGTGACTGCCTGCAGGAAGAAACTTTGTCGCGGGGCGGGGAAAGAGAGGGAGAAGCATCGGAGATAGTCGCATTAGAAGGGGTGGGAGATGAGGAAATGTTGGAAGGGCAAGGAGGCATGGCTGAGTCAAATAGGAATCCTGACTTAAGTGGTGATTAAAGAGCTCAGCCAGGTGCTTCTTGTCAGTAACAACCACATCATCAACATTAAGGGACATGGACAGCTGTGAGGAGGAGGGTTTATTCTCCAGGTCTTTAACCGTTTTCTAGAACTTCTTGGGATTAGACCCACAGAGAGAGAACTGCTCCTTAAAGTAACTAACTTTGGCCTTCCGGATAGCCTGAGTGCACTTATTTCTAAATTGCCTGAACGAGAGCCAGTCAGCCTGAGTATGCGTGTGCCGAGCCTTTTGCCAAATGCAATTCTTGAGGTGGAGAAACTCTGCAAGATCACGGTCAAACCAGCGGCTAAACCTGTTTTTAATTCTAATTTTCTTTATGGGGGCGTGTTTGTTAACAATACCACTGAAAATATAAAAAAAGAATGTCCAAGCGTCTTCGACAGAGCTGATTCTATACCAATTTACAGATGCCTGGTCATCAAGGAAGGCTTGCTCATTAAAGTTTTTTAGCAAGAGTCTATGACAAATCAGGACAGGTCGTTTCACTGAGCAGCCATTACAAACACAGGCTGTAAAACAGTGATCACTAAGGTCATTACAGAAAACACCAGACTGATACCTTTCAGGATTATTTGTGAGGATAACATCGAGGAGAGTAGCCTTTTCTGGGTGTTTGGAGTCGTTCCTTATGGGATTGGTAATAATCTGAGAAAGATTTAGGGAGTCCCATTGCTTTAGGATTTGGTCAGGTGGTTTAAGCATGTCCAAGTTTAGGTCACCTAGCAGGACAAATTCAGACTTTGTGTAAGGGGCCAGGAGAGAGCTTAGGGCAGGTAGGGTACAGGCTGGTGCTGATGAAGGACGATACCACCCAGCAACAATCAACAAAGAGCTATTTGAAAGTGTAACGCTTAAAACCAGTAAATCAAATTGTTTGTGGACAGACTTGGCGGAGACAACCAAGCACTGAAGGTGATCATTGGTAAAGATTGCCACTCCCCCAACTTTGGAAGATCTGTCTTGCCGAATAAGGTTATAACCAGATAGGTTGACATCAGTATTCAAAACACTCTTCCTTAAGCATGCCTCAGTAATGACCAACACATCTGGATTGAAGCTGTGAACCCACACTTTCAATTGATCCATTTTAGGTTACGAGAGCAGAAATCAGTGAAGCAACGATCAGAGCACAGTCGGAATTGGGGCTAGCAACAGTAGATGGGCCAGAGTGTAAATGCTCATTTCCAGATATCATCGACAGTAATACAATCAAGGCACGGCATAGGACAGTGAGAGCTCTGCAGTGCTGATTTATGACATCTGAATGTACAGTTGTGGCCAAAAGTTTTGAGAATTACACAAACATTAATTTCCACAAAGTTTGCTGCTTCAGTGTCTTTAGATATTTTTGTCAGATGTTACTATGGAATACTGAAGTATAATTACAAGCATTTCATAAGTGTCAAAGGCTTTTATTGACAATTACATGAAGTTGATGCAGAGTCAATATTTGCAGTGTTGACCCTTCTTTTTCAAGACCTCTGCAAAGCCACACTGGCATGCTGTCAATTAACTTCTGGGTCACATCCTGCCTGATGGCAGCCCACTCTTGCATAATCAATGCTTGGAGTTTGTCAGAATTATTGGGTTTTTGTTTGTCCACCCGCCTCTTCAGGATTGACCACAAGTTCTCAATGGGATTAAGGTCTGGGGAGTTTCCTGGCCATGGACCCAAACTATTGATCTGTTGTTCCCCGAGCCACTTAGTTATCACTTTTGCCAAATGGCAAGGTGCTCCATAATGCTGGAAAAGGCATTGTTCGTCACCAGTCCTCAGCAGTCCAATGCTGGGTCCCTGTACCTTTTGCAGAATATCAGTCTGTCCCTGATGTTTTTCCTGGAGAGAAGTGGCTTCTTTGCTGCCCTTCTTGACACCAGGCCATCCTCCAAAAGTCTTTGCCTCACTGTGTGTGCAGATGCACTCACACCTGCCTGCTGCCATTCCTGAGCAACCTCTGTACTGGTGGTGCCCGGATCCTGCAGCTGAATCAACTTTAGGAGATGGTCCTGGCTCTTGCTGGACTTTCTTGGCCGCCCCGAAGCCTTCTTCACAACAATTGAACCACTCTCCTTGAAGTTCTTGATGATCCGATAAATGGTTGATTTAGGTGCAATCTTACTGGCAGCAATATCCTTGCCAGTCAAGCCCTTTCTGTGCAAAGCAATGATGACGGCACGTGTTTCCTTGCAGGTAACCATGGTTGACAGAGGAAGAACAATGATTCCAAGCACCACCCTCCTTTTGAAGCTTCCAGTCTGTTATTTGAACTCAATCAGCATGACAGAGTGATCTCCAGCCTTGTTCCTCGTCAACACTCACACCTGTGTTAACGAGAGAATCACTGACATGATGTCAGCTGGTCCTTTTGTGGCAGGGCTGAAATGCAGTGGAAATGTTTTTGGGGGATTCAGTTCATTTGCATGGCAAAGAGGAACTTTGCAATTAATTGCCATTCATCTGATCACTCTTCATAACATTCTGGAGTATATGTAAATTGCCATCATACAAACTGAGGCAGCAGATTTGTGAAAATGTATATTTGTGTCATTCTCAAAACTTTTGGCCACGGCTGTACATCAGATGGCAACAAGATCATATTGTACAGCAATTTCATCAGGTAACATAAATACAAAGCCGGAGAGAGGTGGTTAGAATAGGATAGGAGGCCAAAAGTCTGTAGGATGTAGAGTTTTCAAGGAAAAAGAACAAGCTGCTCTCCCTCTCTCCTTCTGCTCTCTCCATTCTCAAAGGTCTCTCATTCTATGCCCCTCTGCTTTTCTCTTTCAAGGACTGCCCTTCTCCTCTACCTCTCTCCCACTCTGACAGACAGAGAACGTCCACTGCAGTTCCTATAGTGGTAAACAGTCTATAGTTTTCTCCAGTGATGTTCAGATTGCTGTGTGTGTGACTGAGACTGACTAACACACTGTACTATTGCACCCAGCAGTGCAGCAGGGCACAGCACATTGTGTCATTCCCCTCCCCCACCTTCCCTTACTTCACTCTCCTCCTCCTGCCTCTCTTCTCTTTAACCCCCTTCTTCTTTCCCCCTTTCCTCCTTTTGCCTCAGTCTCTCTTAACTCAGTTTAAAAAACGGAGAAGCTGTAACGCAGCCAATTAACACAACAGGCCAGTTCACAGAGCCGTGCAGAGGAATGGAGGAAGGGAAGAGAGAGAGGGAACGAGAGAGAAGCAGAGCTTACATAGCTACACACTGACCTACATACGTTTCTACCCAGCTGATTGAGTCTTACGCTGAGGCCTCCGGCCAATCATGGGCGGGGAGAGTGTGCCAGCCAGCCAATTGCGTGGGCCGCCCTCCACGGAGCTCTCACTGTCTCCGGAGTCTGTACAGTTTTCAGTAATCACACACGGAGAAAGAGTGAGAGAGAACGAAGGAGAACTCTACAGATGAAAGAGGCAGGAAAAAGAAAGGGAGTGAGGGGAGGGAGGGAGAGAGAGAGGTGGACAGAGAGGGGGGAAAAAAGACCTGGGAAGCTCAATGTAGCCCAGACAGACAAATATAAATGGATATTCCTCTCTCTTTCCCTCTCTCCCTCTCTCTCCTACGGCAGTAGTGCGACTGGCTGCAGACAGACAGATGAGGGCTAATTTGAGCTAATGCTAAAGAGTGGATTTACCACCCTATATCTGTCCCTGTTCCTTTCCCTGCCCACAGACTAAGCTAAGGCTAGCCTTTTCTGGCCTAGCACAGTCTGTGCCCTGCCCTCCCTGGGTCTTAGAGCTTTAATGTGGGCCTTGAAGATCATTAAGACACACAAAAAAATATCAACTATTAACAGAGTGAGCCAAGAATAGTTTGGGCTCTCATTAAAAACAGCTAGTTTAAATGGGTTCATGTACACTATGATGACAAAGTGGTTTGGTAGGTTCCAATCCGTACACATACCATACATTGGTTTCTCCATATCTATTCCTGGCATCTAGACCTTACTGACTGTGCGTACGAGTGTTTGTGTATATCTGTGTACAGCCCATGGGTACAGTAAACAGGTTATGGTGTGTGCGTGCAGACTGTATGCAGCCAGCTTGTTACATGACAAGGCTGTCTGTGTTTGGTGTTCAAAGTAAGCTGAGACTGACAACAGAAACTTCTGACTCATCTCACTGTGCACACACACACACAGAGAGAGAGAGAGAGAGAGAGAGGAGAGAGAGAGAGAGAGAGAGAGAGAGAGGAGAGAGAGAGAGAGAGAGAGAGAGAGAGAGAGAGAGAGAGAGAGAGAGAGAGAGAGAGAGAGAGAGAGAGAGAGAGAGAGAGAGAGATGCAGACAGACACACTGTACACAGCTCAGTCAGCATAGAGCACACATCAAACAGCATGCTGGCTTGTCTCTGGATGGCATGGCACACTCTCTACACAGTACCCACACACACTCCTCAATGTTGTGAAACCACCGCAAGACAGACTGGTATGGACGGTACTCAAAAGTCACACTGGGGCCCATAAGAGGTGGCACTATCACCTAATAACATCACTTCATTCAGTTTGTCTCTCTTTGTCTAGGCTATTTCCCTCTTTCCTTTGCCATGCCATCCCTCTTTCTACCATTGTACAAATGTTTCTCTCTTACATGCTCTCCATCTCTTTCCCAAACAAAATATTTCATTTTTATTTATTAAAACCTTGAATAACACTAAAACCAACCTCCCTTTAAGCAGAGGCATCCTGTAATTGAAGCTGAATGAGATTGCAGATAAATAAAGAGAACCATCACAATGATAGAGAGTGAAGGACAGGACCAACAGTTTGTTGATGAAGCCAGTGTGCTGCTAGTTGAATAGGAGAGGTTTCATCTGGCTAGGCAGGGCAGGGGCTCCTCTGGCACGATATCTTGTTCTGTTCCCTTTTCTATTTACAAAGAAAAAAACAGGCATCTTTCTGCTGCGGCTACAAAAAAAGGCACAAAAGTCGGATAAGAAAAGGGTAAGAAAAACAAACAGAAGGAAGGGGAGGGAGGGAGGGAGGGAGGGAGGGGGAGAGCAAAAGGCACACTAACCCATATTTAAAAAGAGACTACACTAACTGTTGCAGTAAGAGCTCTCCATCAGGACTGACAACAATACACAATGCCACTGTGAAAGGGCAATCCTCTGCAACTGTAATGCACTACTACCGTAGAAGTGCCACTTTGCAAGTGCCAGCTTCTGTATCATGGTAAAAAACATCACGACAGACAGACAGACAGACAGACAGACAGACAGACAGACAGACAGACAGACAGACAGAATAGAAACAGCTGGTCCCATCTGAGTCCATTAGAGAAGCCTTGGTATTACCGGGACAGTAGACAAGCTGGCCTAACAACAGGCTCCGTGTCTGGGTAGAACAACGTCCAATGTGCCTTGGGGCTCTGGAGCGATTTCATGCCCCCATAAGCAATGAACCACACACACACACACACACACACACACACAGACCCCTCTCTCCTTTCTCCCTGGAAGGGCTCAAAATTGTTTTATACATTGGTAGCACTGGTGCTCTCAACTTCAAAAAGTTAATAGCACCACATGAAATTTAGGAGACCCAGAAATAATTGTTTTAATTAATTGAGATACAGCCTATATTGGGCCTATAGGAATTCTATCTACTTTTGAAGCACATGTTGTGCCCTAGAAACTGTCTCTTTAAAAACATCAGGTTTGTGATGAGGACATGCAAGAGGACATGTCATTCATTCATTTCTATGATCATTGATTTCCTGAAGAAGCTATCCCTTTTTCCTTTATTTCTGTGCCTCCAAATGTTTAAATATATTGGTAAAGTTACCAGGTTGTTAGCTAGCTAGCCAATGAGGTAACATGACTGAACAAAGTTTAAACAAATGGTTAACGACGTCGACGTGCACGTTTTTTAGATCTGCCCACAGCATGGTTTATGCAGTAGCGGTGCATGGGTAAAATCATTGGGGAAGCCAAGCTAGGGAAAAAAGCTACATTTTAACCTGTGTGTTGTGATAATTGCATTGTTTGCTGTTAGTTCATATTCCTTGCCACCGTGATATATAGGCCTATGGCCGAGACAATAAGAAGACACAATGGCAGAATAAATTCAAACACACCTTTGTTTCATCACAGAGCAACATCTGTCCAGTGGAGTCCACAAAGCATGTAACAAACAGTTACATGACCTACAGCATGGTCAATCAAGTTAATGTTTCCAACATTTTAGGACTACTAAACAACTATTGATTAAGCCTACCGGAGAGTTACTGCAAGTCGTGAAGAAAACAGCTGCCTACACTATTCCAGCACCATTTCAACTTCAACATGTCAACATCACTAAATGACCTATGCTTAGTGACAACTAAAAGATTACAAAAACAATTTAGTCCAATCAACGTAAGCTAAATATCATGTGGCTGCCCATGGTTACTGATTTATGTGTGTGTGTGTGTGTGTGTGTGTGTGTAAGTCTAAAAAACATGTTGACTCACCCTTCTTGTAGAGAAATGCCAATGCCATCCTCCTCTCTTTCATGTTGCCAAACAGCCAACATTTGCCTACTACATCTAATTACATATTGAACATACATCCTCTCAGACCAGATGCACAATGTATGAATTCATGGTTGGATCAGAGTCGCGTTAAATCATTGGCCAGTACAGAGAATTAAGTAAAACCACAAGTCCAAATCCCTATCTCCGTCCATGGCTAATTTAGGAAAGGGACAATTTTAGCTAGCTAGCCACCGGAGGACAACAACACAACGAGATGCAACAATGAAAGTTTTTTTCTGTCAATGACATGTGATGTGATTGTTGTGAAGCCAAATCCAAACTGGCTTCCCCTTTTTTTGGTACGCCAGGACCATTTACAGTTGAGCTCACACAGTTTAGCTCAACGCTGATTGGCTATTATTGCATTTTTTTTTTTTATCAAGGGGGCCAACTACTCGCTGGCTTCCCTTGCATTCAATGCTACTCGCAGCAACAATATCATACTCTTTTTGACCAGACAGCATCAGATAGATGGGCTACACATACAGAGACAGAGGGGTGCTGTTTCGCTCGCTCAGATGCTTTCTGTGTTGAGATACATTCAACCTCTTACAAATTTAAGGACAATTATGAAACACAGAGAGATGAAAGAT
This sequence comes from Salmo trutta, assembly GCF_901001165.1. Lineage (NCBI taxonomy): Eukaryota > Metazoa > Chordata > Actinopteri > Salmoniformes > Salmonidae > Salmo > Salmo trutta. Next base: position 543,102 of record NC_042991.1, on the reverse strand, counting down.
ACATTATTTTATGTTTTATTTTCATTTTGGGGGAAACCAATCATCCCTTGGCATCCATGAATACACGCCACTGGGTTTATGAATGTGAAATGCTGTCCCGGTGATCCGCTATAAGAAGATGAAAATGTTGGGCCGGTAATATGGGTCAGATCCTTTGACCTGGTTGCGCTAGAGGCAAGCCATGTTCACTGTAGTTAGTATTTGTGCAACCATGACGCTAACGAATCTGCACTCGTTTCTCTACGGCGCTCGGGAACAATGGTACAGCGAAGCCATAATTACAACAACTATTACCTGTGAGTTTTCTAATAGTCGCACAGTGCTCCAAAAATAAAACTCCTGTTCGCACAGAAAAAGTGTGACCTAATTGGGCAGAGCCCTGATTACTTTAGAGCCCTGATAAATTAATGAACATCCACCTGTGAAACGGTCGTTAAGAACGTTCCACAGCTCATCTGCGTGAACGTGCCTTAGGCATGCTGCAAGGAGGCATGAGGACTGCAGATGTGGCCAGGGCAATAAATTGCAATATCCATACTGTGAGACGCCTAAAACAGCGCTACAGGGAGACAGGACGAACAGCTGATCATCCTCGCAGTGGCAGACCACATGTAACAACACCTGCACAGGATTGGTACAACCGAACATCACACCTGCGGGACAGTTACAGGATGGCAACAACAACTGCACAAGTTACACCAGGAACGCACAATGCCTCCATCAGTGCTCAGACTGTCTGCAATAAGCTGAGAGAGGCTGGACTGAGGGCTTGTAGGCCTGTTGTAAGGCAGGTCCTCACCAGACATCACCGGCAACAATGTCGCCTATGGGCACAAACCCACCGTCGTTGGACAAGACAGGACTGGCAAAAAGTGCTCTTCACTGACGAGTCACGGTTTTGTCTAACCAGGGGTGATGGTCGAATTCATGTTTATCATCGAAAGAATGAGTGTTACACCGAGGCCTGTACTCTGGAGCGGGATCGATTTGGAGGTGGAGGGTCGTCATGGTCTGGGGCAGTGTGTCACAGCATCATCGGACTGAGCTTGTTGTCATTGCAGGCAATCTCAACGCTGTGCGTTACAGGGAAGACATCCTCCTCCCTCATGTGGTAGGGTCATCCTGACCTAGGTAGGGTCATCCTCCCTCATGTGGAGGGTCATCCTGACCTGACCCTCCAGCATGACAATGCCACCAGCCATACTGCTCGTTCTGTGAGTGATTTCCTGCAAGACAGGAATGTCAGTGTTCTGTCAAATGAAAAACCAAAACCTTTTCCTGGGTTTGTGCAATGTCAGTAAACCCAGTCAGGCAACCAACCTCACAGGGCTCATCATATTGCTGGCTCATGTCTCCTCTCCTCTCTCTCCAGGCATCATACTGTATCTCGCTGACCCATACCTGTGCAAACACACAGGTGCACTGAGGGCTCATAAGGATTAAGAATGATAACACTGCTCCTCTTCAGCTCTGGGGCATAGGAATATGACCTCTTCACCTGGACGGACCTACATGGTTTGGTAAAATTATGAGAAGCATGAAGCATGAATCCATATCCACAATTTTGCAAGAGTAAAATAAAGATTCTGTCAGTTGATAATACTGTGAGCTAATTCAGAAGAAGTGAGGTGGGAAGGAGTGCTGATTGGTAGTCTTTCCGATTTTGTCTGGATCTCAATTTGCTTGTGGCTACATTGAACCACACAGCGATACATGGAATGCACTGAAGCATGTCAACATTGGAAACACCAAACCTCCTCTCTGTTTTAGTGTTCAATGGCTGAGCACGGTTTCACAATGGCCCTCCTTCATCCATTGAGCCCACCACTGTCACCTACCACCCTCTCTACCTCCATCTCCACCCCCCAGCCCAGCACAATACCCTGGGACACTGTGGTTATTTCATGAAGAGAGGGGATTAGTGGTTAGAGCCTAGTGGGCCAGCCGTAAGACAATGCCTACAGAGCAGGCCCAATCAGTCTGTAGCTAACCCTGACTCTGACCCCCTGACTCCCAACCAAACAACCAGAGAAACTGGGTCTGAGGAGAACCAAAACAACTCAAGACAGAGTACTACACAACTGGAGCTGTCTGAAAAGCAGAACCAGAAAGTCGATGACATCATCATTCTACTGTTTTAACAACAGATATTAGCTAACTCTGGACCACGACCCAGACCTCCTTTAGAGATCATGAGTGTCATAAACATTTCACAAATAAACAGAACCTCTACTAAAAACAATCTCCCAATTTGAGGACATTACTATGTCTTGGTGACAAGCAGGTTAACTTGGTTTTAAAGGTCAGACCCAAACCTTGCGTATTGTCCTTGAGGTAGAAGTGGCCAGAGCCCTGATTACACAGATCTAGGATCATATTACCGTAAATTCCAGACTATAAGCCGCAATGACGCGGCTAATATATGGATTTTTCCCGCTTTCACATTTAAAAAAAAAAAAAAAAAAAACACATTCTGTGACGTGCTCAGTTTTTTGGCGGCATGAAGCTTTCAATAGACCAATGAAATTGCCGAACGGGTTAAGGTCAAACAGTGACGAGAGCGACAATGAAAACGATCCAATATCGGATGAAGCAATTCTGAGGCTATTCAACTCCGACACCGAAGGAGATGACTTCAGTGGTTTCAGTGCACAGGAGGAGGAAGATAGTGACCAATGACTTTCTTGGTAGGCTACTGTTTACTGCAAATGTTTTATTTTTTGTTACAAGCCGTGTTTCGTTAAAGCCTATTTATTTTTGTTACAAGCCGTGCTTCGTTAAAGCCTATTTATTTTTGTTACAAGCCGTGTTTCATGAGCCTATTTATTTTTGTTACAAGCCGTGTTTCGTTAAAGCCTATTTATTTTTGTTACAAGCCGTTTTTCGTTAAAGCCTGTGTAAAGTTAATTTGTTTCAATGTACCGGTAGTCACCTGCGGCTTATAGACATGTGCGGCTTATTTATGTTCAAAATAATATTTATTTTTAAATTCAGTGGGTGCGGCTTATATTCAGGTGCGCTCAATAGTCCGGAAATTACAGTACCCTACCGCCCCAATCCTAACTGCAAAATGAGTGGAACAAAACAATAATATCTGACCCTGTATCAGTGGTTAGAGCTAACTTCTGCCTAAACAGTCCTTAGCAAATCTGGTAGTGTGTCCACTGCTGTTAATTCAAAGGCATGGATTTATATGGTCAGAGACAAAGCTATTTACATGTAGATGCAGACTTTGGCATGCACACACACACACCCAAGCGCACACATACACATACACCATAAATGGGAGGGTTGGCTCCATTTAGCGCCAGCCATGGCTTCCCACATGGAGGACACAAACAGTTATTCTAGCATAATCAAATTTTTGGAATTCTAATCAATCTGGAAAATCCTGAGCTGAGGATGGATGAGCAAAGGTCGTTCGGGGGAATGGAAACGGCAAGGGGCGCACCTCCATCACTCTTGTCTCCTGACCCACATGAATCACGGCAGCATTGGGGAACAACAGATACCCTCATCAGATCACACACAGCATTGTAACCCTACGCTGCTGCCAGAGAGAGGAGGGTGGGAGTGAGGGAGTGAGACAAAGCAATTATTTTCTGTGATTAGATGGCAGCAAAGCCATGTCTCCTGTCATTAAAGTATATTTTACCCTCGCACTCTGTCTCTCTCTCACACACTCTCCCTTCCCTTTCTCTCCCTTGGCTGGGTAATGGCAGCTAGGTGGACTGGTGTAATACGGAGAGACAGGCTCGGAAGAAAACAAATAAACGTTTAAAAACCCAGGCTTATAGTGGCAAGACAAATTCTAAAATGGTAACTTAAATTGACTCAAGGACTAGGGATTGCTGGAACGTCGGAGTGTGAGTATGTACCTGTGTGTGTGTGTGTGTGTGTGTGTGTGTGTGTGTGTGTGTGTGTGTGTGTGTGTGTGTGTGTGTGTGTGTGTACCAGGGGGCTATTTGGGGCCCAAGCAGTAAGTGCCACTATTGGGTTAAACTCCAGATATTAAGTTCCATTATTGGGTTAAACTCCAGATATTAAGCCCACCAATGTTAAGTTCACCAACAAAAAAAGTGACAAATATTAATCAAACAACTATTTTTCTTTGGCAATTGATGAGATGATAACTGATTAAATAGACCCAGGAAAAAAGAAACATTTTGACGGAAACGAGACCAGACAAAATGATCTCTGTGACTAAAATCTAACTAGTAAGTGAACTGGACAATATGTTTTGAGAGATTTTCTGTGTTATTCGTTTGGTCCAATCAAAAGCATACATGACATTAGCAGAATTGTAAGGCTTTCTCATTGCAATGTTGGTATTGGTGGAAAATAAATTCCATGCCCAGGTCATTCACAACTCACGAGTCACCTCTCTTCCCGGCAACCATTCTCCAATCTACTCTCCCGGTGGTACAAACTCCAGGTACAAAAAGGGCCTACGTGACGTTTGGAGCCACTTTACCTAGAAGTGTCGATTCAAACAAGACCGAATGCAACGTTTCCACAGGAGTTGACAGTGTTTGTTCCCACAAGATGACGGGGAAAAATATTACCTACCTCAAGAGACATCTGAAAGCACATCATCCCAATATACAGTGCATTCGGAAAGTATTCAGACCCCTTGACTCTTTCCACATTTTGTTGCGTTACAGCCTAATTCATCAATCTACACACAATACCCAATAATGACAAAGCAAAAACAGGTTTAGACATTTTTGCAAATCTATAAAAAATTAAAAACTTAAATATCATATTTACATAATTATTCAGACCCTTTACTCAGTACTTTGTTCAAAATCAAATAAAATGTTATTGGTCACATACACATGGTTAGCAGATGTTAATGCGAGTGTAGAGAAATGCTTGTGCTTCTAGTTCCAACAGTTCAGTAATATTTAACAAGTAATCTAACAAATTCACAACGACTACCTTATACACACAAATGTAAAGGGATGAATAAGAATATGTACATATAAATATATGGATGAGCGATGGCCGTGCGGCATAGGCAAGATGCAATAGATGGTATAGCATACAATATATACATGTGAGATGAGTAATGCAGGATATGTAAACATTATTAAAGTGGCATTTTTTAAAGTGATTAGTTTATTAAATCCATTTTTTAAAGTGGCCAGAGATTTGAGTCTGTATGTTGGCAGCAGCCTTTCTATGTTAGTGATGGCTGTTTAACAGTCTGATGGCCTTGAAATAGAAGCTGTTTTTCAGTCTCTTGGGTCCCAGCTTTGATGCAACTGTACTGACCTCGCCTTCTGGATGATAGCGGGGTGAACAGGCAGTGGCTCGGGTGGTTGTTGTCCTTGATGATCTTTTTGGCCTTCCTGTGACATCGGGTGCTGTAGGTGCCCTGGAGGGCAGGTAGGCTGTGTTGGGCAGCGATTACAGCCTCGAGTCTTCTTGGGTATGACGCTACAAGCTTGGCACACCTGTATTTGGGGAGTTTCTCCCATTCTTCTCTGCATATCCTCTCAAGCTCTGTCAGGTTGGATGGGGAGAGTCGCTGCACAGCTATTTTCAGGTCTCTCCAGAGATGTTCGATCGGCCTCTGGCTGGGCCACTCAAGGACATTAAAGACTTGCCCTGCAGCCACTCCTGTGTTGTCTTGGCTGTGTGCTTAGGGTCGTTGTCCTGTTGGAAGTTGAACCTTCGCCCTAGTCGGAGGTCCTAAGCACTCTGGAGCAGGTATTCATCAAGGATCTCTCTGTACTTTGCTCCTTTCAAATTTCCCTTGATCCTGACTAGTCTCCCAGTCCCTGCCACTGCATGATGGTGCTACCATCATTACACAACAAGTTGGAAATCTCAAATTCAACGAGTGGTTTGGAAGGAATCAGTGACAATGGCTGTGTGGTCCCAAATCTGGGACTAAGGGGCTCTTTTCCAAATGTAAAATGATAAACATTCAACATTGGACATGCTGTGAATGAAGCATGATTTGGTTATAATAGTTATATTGACTAACGTTAAGTCTGTCCTAGCTTGCTCATTGTCTTAATCGAAACTACGGATTGCCTCTTATCCACTTGTCGTCCCCTTATGCCGTAGTTTGTACATCTCAATATTCATTAGAAACCACATTTGTTTAAGCAAGTCAGGCATATCAGCTATGTTTTTTACAAGGCAGTAAATGAGGCTGAATGAACTGTTTTGCTGCCAGACGAGGCTCCGCTGATAGCCTGGTGTAGCAGTGGTAAGATATTTGGACTGCTGTTGAGACAGCTTTATGTAGGCCCTAACAGTTTGTGGTCATTGTTTTTCACCGTTATAGTGCAATTAATGTACTGTTTAGTGTTGTGTTGTGTTGTGTAGTGGCTTTGCTGGCATGCATTCCACTTGTTTTTTTTTGCCCCACCAAGATTTACATGCTTAAATCACCACTGGATTACAGTATAGCTACAGTATGTCAAGGGTTGTGTTTTTTTAATCTGCTGCAGAGTAATGTGTTCTTCTGCCAACTTGGCTGTTAGGAAGAGAAACATGCGATAGGATGTTATGCTGGTTGGACATGTGCACATGGAAGTCAGTGATTTCTGTTTACTATAGTTTAATGAGGCAACTGAAAAATGTGATGTGACGGGCCTCCCGAGTGACTGCATCACAGTGTTGCGGCGTCACTACAGCCTGGGGTTCGACCGTAATGAGCTACAGAGGGTAGTGCGTACAGCCCAGTACATCACTGGGGCCAACCTTCCTGCCATCCAGGACCTATATACTAGGCAGTGTCAGAGGAAAGCCCAAAAAATTGTCAAGACTCCAGACACCCAAGTCATAGACTGTTCTCTCTGCTACCGCATGGCAAGCGGTACCGGATCGCCAAGTCTGGGACCAAATGGCTCCTTAACAGCTTCTACCCCCAAGCCATAAGACTGCTGAACAATTAATCAAATGGCCACCCGGACTATTTACATTGACCCCCCCCCTTTGTTTTTACACTGCTGCTACTCGCTGTTTATAATCTATGCATAGTCACTTTACCCATACCTACATGTACAAATTACCACAACTAACCGGTACCCCCTGTATATAGCCTTGTTATTGTTACTTTTTATAATTTTTTACTTTAGTTTATTTGGTCAATATTTTCTTAACTCTTTCTTGAACTGCATTGTTGGTTAAGGACTTGTATGTAAGCATTTCATGGTAAGGTCTACAACCTGTTGTATTCGGCGCATGTGACAAATAAAGTTTCATTTCAATTGATCCCAGACTGTGTCAAAACTGTCTGTGACCAGGAGTCCCATAGGCTGGCGCACAATTGGCCCAGCGCCGTCCGGGTTTGGCCCGGGGGCTTTACTTGGCTCATCGCGCCTGCAGGCTGACTTCGGTCGTCAGTAGAACGTTTTTTCATCCGACACATTGGTGCAGCTGGCTTCCGGGTTAAGCGAGTGGGCGTTAAGAAGCGCGGCTTGGCGGGTCATGTTTCGGAGCCTCTCGTGAGCCTGTTGGGGAGTTGCAGTGACGAGACGAGATCGTTATCACAAAATTTGGGGAGAAAAAGGGGGTAAAAATGACAACATCAAAAACAAAAAATGGTGATGTGACTAAAATGTAAGGGTATTTAGTTGACTAAAATGGCCGACAGTTTTTGTCACTTTGACAATAACTAGACTAAATCCTTATACAAATGAAGACTTAATGATATCAGTCAAAATGACTAAGACTAAATCTAAAAAGAGTTCAATAATTAACACTGCCCTATACCCATGCCAAACCATTCATTCTACCCCCCATATTCCCCCTCCTCCAAACCCCTTTTAAACACCAGCACCCACCAGCCTGTGTGTAATTAATCAAATATGAGAATATGCCTGTCTAAGTGAAGCACTGGGGTGAGGACCACAGGAGTGTACCAGGGAAGTAGAGGAGTGGAGCAGAGTCGACCTCAGCATTGCGTGACTTGTGCACATCACACTGCAGAGCGTTACATCACTCCAGACCAGGGATTTAAAATGACACATTATTCAGACCATCACCATGGCGCCACAGACTCACATTGCACAGACGCTACTTAGAGGACTGGGAGGGAAGGAGGGAGGCAAAAGAGGGAGAGAGAGAGAGAGAGAGATCATATCCAGAGCTTGCGTGAAAACACAACAGAGTGTGCATGCAAACACAAACACACACACACAGTGACAGGTTCAGAGGGGAAGGTAGTAATTTGAGGGTCATTAAAGGAGCCTGTGCTACTCCTCATGGTAGGCCATGGTCTCTATTCTGCTCCTGCCCAGTAACACTTCCTGTTAAGCACTGCTTATTTCCTGTTTCATATAAACAAACCAGCTATATCTAGGAGGGGTGGACTGTATAGTCTCCAAGACATATGTAAACAGGGTGAATTGAGACTCACTTGTTGCAACTGTTTGAGATGCACCATTTTTACAATTGGGCCTAAATACGGCAGCACAGGGATACATCTCTGCTTGTTAAACCATGCTTGTTACTATGATTAAATGAATTATAATAGATTAGACATACTGTAAGACCATGTGCCGTGCATAGAGGGCATGCAACAAGACACACACACACACACAGCTAGCCCCCTCATTTGGCTAGATGTAAAACAGTGAAGTGAGCAAAACAAGTTGTCCACCATAGCACTTCTCCTCACTACAAGCAGAGCCCTTGAAGTCTGCTGTAGCCTCTAATAAATGAAGATAAATCTCCTACAGCTCTCTGTCTTTGCACTACTCTCCCATTGTTAATCTCCGTGACTCGATTCCATCTTTTTGTTGTTGCATTCCATTTTGGAATGCATCTTAACTTTGGTCGATAGCAACAACAACAAAAAGATGGAATCGAGTCATGAAGATTAACAATGGGAGAGTAGTGCAAAGACAGAGAGCTGTAGGAGATGTATCTTCATTTATTAGAGGCTACAGCAGACTTCAAGGGCTCTGCTTGTAGTGAGGAGAAGTGCTATGGGGGACAACTTGTTTTTGCTCACTTCACTGTTTTACATCCAGCCAAATGAGGGGGCTGGTGGTGTGTGTGTGTGTGTGTGTGTGTGTGTGTGTGTGTGTGTGTGTGAGTGATAATGAGTGAGCAAATGAGAAAAGGGGAGAGAGAGATGTGAGAGGGGGTAAGCTTTCCCTTTAGCCAAGAACATGCTCTTAAAAATGTATACAGTGATCTGAATTAATCCAGAGAGCATTGAATGATTGAGAAGCAGCTTTGAACAGAGCAGATCAGAAGAGTGTGACATGGGTTAGAGTAGAGAGGATCGGGAACATTGGCCTGACAACTCACACTAAATTATTAATCTGTTCTGTCATTTGCTACATACTTTAGTCTGAGACTACCATCATTGAAATCATTTGTGGTGACGAGGGGTTCGAGGGGCGTTGTACAAAACAAAGTCATCAGCAATTGGATCGTCTCTAACCAATGATGACATTTCAAACCACCGCTTTACCCACGTGTGTTCTGGCCCAACCCATCAGTTTCTTGACCAATCAGACTGCCCCGAATGTGTTCGCATTCGTTGAAGGGTCGGGGAGGTACTGTCACGGCTGTTGTAAGAGACGTACCAAGGCACAGCGTTTGTTGAGTTCCACATATTTATTTAAAGTGAAACTTCTTAACCAAAACAATAAACAAGCAACATAACGTGACTACGTGGTAACACAAGCACCAACAACATCCCACAAACACAAGTGGGAGAAATGGCTACCTAAATATGATCCCCAATTAGAGGCAACGATTACCAGCTGCCTCTAATTGGGAACCATACAAAACACCCACATAGAAATTTTGAACTAGAACACCCCCTAGTCACGCCCTGACCTACTACACCATAGAGAACCAAGGGCTCTCTATGGTCAGGGCGTGACAGGTACTCAGCTCCAGACACATTGTGGAGAATAAACTAACGTACGAGGGCGTGGTATTTGGCTGGAGAAAGGAGTCTGGGTAACCAGGCAAGGAAAAATTACTGCACTGAACAGTAAAAATTATCCTTTTTAATGTGCCCTTGTCAGTCAGTTCAAATTGCAACAAATGGGGGGGGGGGGGGGGGGGACGACTCACATGCACTGTACACAAACGGTCAGCTCTGTAAATGTCAAGCCCTCTCACTACCTGACCTGTCAATAAGAACTCATCATCAGTTAGATCATTGTCCCTGCCCCTCTTCAGCCATACACCATCATGACAACACAATTACATTATAGGCCTACTCTGCTACAGAAACAACAGTCATTAACATAGATGTAAACTGTCAAATGGTAATGTAACATGCAGCTTGTCCCTGGGGCAGACAATTAGATGGCACCATTGATTAGAATGTGAAATAGAAAGTGGGTCTGTAATGTAGATGCAGGTACACTGTTCAGAGTGTGAAACTACTCGGAGGAGAAGGAGAAAGAAGCCCTGGAGCAATTAGTTCCTATAAACGAATGCCCCTAACCCCCTCACCCCCAAAACACCCAGAGTCCCTTATATTGGGGGTCATTGCCAAAGGGCAGCTGTAATACAGCAATTTGAAACAAAGGTTGTTAAATTTACTCTCTCCTCTCCCTCCTGCTTTATTTAATTTTGCTTTAAGGAGTCTTTACAGAGTTTCGTGGATGGCGCTCCCTCAGCCAGGGCGCACGCACATGCAAATCTTAAATTGTTTCAAACTAGTGGTTGGTTACATTTTTCTTACAACCTCGTTATACCTATACTAGCGTCCCATATCATTGGTGGTTCTATGCTGCTGGTCTTATAGAAGCCATGACAATATGCTATCAACCTGTCACATTGCTAAATCACCACAGTGGCATTGCATTTCAATGCCTTTCTATAGAATAGACATTCCTTGTTATTGCCTGTCTCTATTGACTCCAGACTGAAAGCTTGTCTTTTGTACACAAACACTGACAGCAGAGAGGTGCTGTCAGCACCATAACAACCTCTCCAAAGCATACTCCCATCTTCACAGAAAACATCTGATAAAGGCCTAATGGCTTTTGTTCATCCCCTGCTTCAATTTCTCTCCCTCCCTCAATCCCTCCCTCCCCAAGTGGCATCCTCCCACGTCTTGATAGGAGCACTAATAATTTTGGGTCTGGAGAATAAACACATACACCATAGAGAGGGAAGGGAAGTCCATTAAAATGATAATCACCATCTATCTCTGCTAGTTTATTAGGGTACGTTTTCATATACTGAATGCCTCCTGACCAAATGGAGGTTGGAGGTGAGGTTTGATGCAGTCTAGGACAGACATTACTGCAACTACTGCAATAACACAGTAATAAATGACTTTGTGACAAATGAATGGATGAGTTATATTTTAATTGTACTTCAAGAATGATGTTCCCTCCAGCTTAATACAGCATACACACACACACACACACACACACACACACACACAGAGAGAGAGAGAGAAAAAGGCACACGCACACACACACTTACCTGTGCTTCAGGCATGTTTACAGGCCCTATTTTGGTCTCTCTCGCTCTCCCTTTGTTCTGCCATACCATAGCTACACTTAGCACACACATACAAACAAATCCTAGAAAGTGGAAACTAGGTGAGTGTGTGTTTAAGATAATTAACATGTGTCTGGAATGTACTACACAGTGCATATGTAAGAACTGCAACATTGGGGGGATTTCCTTCAAATACATTTGTGTGTATATGTGAGTTTTTATGCGTGTTTTTATTTAGCAACAGTGTATGTACAGTGGCTTGCGAAAGTATTCACCCCCTTGGCATTTTTCCAATTTTGTTGCCTTACAACTTGGAATTAAAATGGATTTTTGGGGGGGTTGTATCATTTGGATTTACACAACATGCCTACCACTTTGAAGATGCAAAATATTTGTATTGTGAAACAAACAAGAAATAAGACAAAATAACTGAAAACTTGAGCGTGCATAACTATTCACCCCCCCCCACCAAAGTCAATACTTTGGTAGAGACACCTTTTGCAGCAATTACAGCTGCAAGTCTCTTGGGGTATGTTTCTATAAGCTTGGCACATCTAGCGACTGGGATTTTTGCCCATTCTTCAAGGCAAAACTGCTCCAGCTCCTTCAAGTTTGATGGGTTCTGCTGGTGCACAGCAGTCTTTAAGTCATACCACAGATTCTCAATTGGATTGGGTCTCCCCTTAAACCACTCAGGTGTTGTTTCAGCAGTATACTTATGGTCATTATCCTGCTGGAAGGTGAACCTCCGTCCCAGTCTCAAATCTCTGGAAGACAAACAGGTTTCTCTCAAGAATTTCCCTGTATTTAGCATCATCCATCATTCCTTCAATTCTGACCAGTTTCCCAGTCTCTGCCGATGAAAAACATCCCCACAACATGATGCTGCCACCACCATGCTTCACTGGGATGGTATTCTCGGGGTGATGAGAGGTGTTGGGTTTGTGCTAGACATAGTGTTTTTCCTTGATGGCCAAAAAGCTAAATTTTCATCTCATCTGACCAGACTCCTTTCTTCCATATGTTTGGGGAGTCTCCCACATGCCTTTTGGCGAACACCAAACATGTTTGGAGTATCTGTCCTATGGACAGATACTCCAATGTCCGCTGTGGAGCTTTGCAGCTCCTTCTGGGTTATCTTTGGTCTCTTTGTTGCCTCTCTGATTAATGCCCTCCTTGCCTGGTCCGCGAGTTTCGGTGGGCGGCCCTCTCTTGGCAGGTTTGTTGTGGTGCCATATTATTTCCATTTTTTAATAATGGATTTAATGGTGCTCCGTGGGATGTTCAAAGTTTTGGGATATTTATTTATAACCCAACCCTGATCTGTACTTCTCCACAACTTTGTCCCTGACCTGTTTGGAGAGCTCCTTGGTCTTCATGGTGCCGCTTGCTTGGTGGTGCCCCTTACTTAAAGGTGTTGTAGACTCTGGGGCTTTTCAGAACAGGTGTATATATACACTGAGATCATGTGACAAATCATGTGACACTTAGATTGCACACAGATGGACTTTATTGAACTAATTATGTGACTTCTGAAGGTAATTGATTGCACCAGATGTTATTTAGGGGCTTCATAGTAAAGGGGGTGAATACATATGCACACACCACTTGTCCATTATTTAATTTTTTTTTAAACAAGGTTTTTTTCTTTATTTATTTCCCTTCACCAATTTTGACTATTTTGTGTATGTCCATTACATGAAATTCAAATAAAAATCTATTTAAATTACAGGTTGTAATGCAACAAAATAGGAAAAACGCCAAGGGGGATGAATACTTTTGCAAGGCACTGTATGTATGTGTGTGTTTGTTTAACTCCCTGCTCCACATAAGTGACATAACTGAGCCTGAGAATGGACCTCTGCTCTGGAGCTGTTGAGGGGGTCTGAGCTGCCTGGCTGCTTGTTGCATCAGGCTTAAGTATCACAGGGGACCAAAGTTCACTGGAGCAGCTCTAAGAACACAGACACACACACCTTAACCACACACACACAGTCATATGTGCACACACACACACACACACACACACACACACACACACACACACACACACAGAGAGAGAGAGAGAGAAAAAGGCACACGCACACACACACTTACCTGTGCTTCAGGCATGTTTACAGGCCCTATTTTGGTCTCTCTCGCTCTCCCTTTGTTCTGCCATACCATAGCTACACTTAGCACACATTTCAACAGCAGCTCCAAACTTTGACGTACCTCAACTCCTCCATGGAGTTGAACAGAGACTAGAGATTTTGAAATTAAACTCTGACTTGCTATGCATGATACATCAAAAATGTACATTCTTAAACCTTTACTGTCCTCTATTGTTGCGTGCCTTTCTTTGTTTGCTGAAATCCATACTTTATCAAATACAACCACCAACTGTTTCCTTGTTGAGATTCAATTGGAACATGCACATTCGTGCTGAGTTGACATTTTAGAGCAACAACAATGAAGAAACAGTCAGTGGTTGTATTTGATTAACATTTTTTTAAAGTATGGATTTCAGCACAGCGACTTGAAGGAGTCAGAGGTTCATTTAAAAAACTCTAGTCTGCGATCAACTCCATGGAGGAGTTGAGGTATTTGGCAACTCCAAACTAGACCTCTCCCTCCAGACAGGAGTCAAGCTGTTACATTCCCTGTGGAGCAACCATAGTTTACCCTGGAATTGTTAGCAAGAAAGACTGACTTTCAGTGGCGTTTTTATCAAGAAAATTTTGGTGGGGCAAACTCCCCAAAAATATATTTGGGATACATGCCAGCAAAGCGACTACATAACACAAAACTAAACAATACATGAATTGCACTATAACGGTGACAAACGGTGCATAAAGCTGTCCCAACAGCAGAGCTTTCTTTTCAGCACCATGGAGTGAATGCTTACCACCACTATACCTGGTTATCAGCGGAGCCTAGGCTGGGAGCAAAACAGTTCATTCAGCCTCATTTACCTCTATAGCTGATAGGGCTGACTTGCTTAAAACTTCTTCTTTGGTGGGTCCCCTGCGGGACGGTTGAGCTAACATGGGCTAATGCGATTAGCATGAGGTTGTAAGTAACAAAAACATTTCCCAGGACATAGACATATCTGATATTAGCTAAAATCTTAAATTCTTGTAAATCTAACCGCACTGTCCAATTTACAGTAGCTATTACGGTGAATAACATGCTATTGTTTGAGGAGAGTGCCGAGTTTTGAACATTAATTTTTAATAATAAACAAATTAGGCACGTTTGGGTAGTCTTGATGCAACATTTTGAACAGAAATGCAATGGTTGATTGGATCAGTATAAAACTTTGCACATAGACTACTGCCATCTAGTGGCCAAAATCTAAATTGCACCTGGGATGGAATAATACATTATGGCCTTTCTCTTGCACTTCAAAGATGGTACAGAAAAAATACAAAAAAAAACGATTGTTTTTTTCTTTGTATTATCTTTTACCAGATCTAATGTGTACAAATGTGGTTTCTACTGACAATTGAGATGTACAAACTATGACATAAGGGAATGATAAGAGGATAAGAGGCAATCCTTAATTTTGATTAAGACATTAATGAGCAAGCTAAGACTGACATAGTCAATATAACTATTTGTTCAGCACATTTGAAATGTACAGCGACAGAAATCAGAACATGGGTCGTTCTTACAGTATTCTCCCTGTACACCAAGTCAGTACCGAAGGATAAATAAAGGGAGCATATAAGCAGACAATGAAAGCTCTTACTATATTCAATGATGACATTTCTCTAAAACAGGCTATCGGCTACATGTGCACCACCAAGTCAGAACAGTAGGCTGAATTATGCGGGGGAAAGGGACCAAATGGGCTACTAACATCATTCTTTCGATGATAAACATGAATTCGACCATCACCCCTGGTTAGACAAAACCGTGACTCGTCAGTGAAGAGCACTTTTTGCCAGTCCTGTCTTGTCCAACGACGGTGGGTTTGTGCCCATAGGCGACGTTGTTGCCGGTGATGTCTGGTGAGGATCTGCCTTACAACAGGCCTACAAGGCCTCAGTCCAGCCTCTCTCAGCATATTGGGGACAGTCTGAGCGCTGGTGGAGGGATTGTGCGTTCTTGGTGTAACTCGGGCAGTTGTTGTTGCCATCTTGTACCTGTCCCGCAGGTGTGATGTTCGGATGTACCGATCCTGTGCAGATGTTGTTACACGTGGTCTGCCACTGCGAGTACGATCAGCTGTCCGTCCTGTCTCCCTGTAGTGCTGTCTTAGGCGTCTCACAGTATGGATATTGAAATGTATTGCCCTGGCCACATCTGCAGTCCTCATGCCTCCTTGCAGCATGCCTAAGGCACATTCACGCAGATGACCAGGGACCCCGGGCATCTTTCTTTTGGTGTTTTTCCAGAGTCAGTAGAAAGGCCTCTTTAGAGTCCTACGTTTTCATAACTGTGACCCGTCTGTAAGCTATTAGTGTCTTAACGACCGTTCCAGAGGTGCATGTTCATTAATTGTTTATGGTTCATTGAACAAGCATGAGAAACAGTGTTTAAACTCTATACAATGAAGATCTGTGAAGTTATTTTGATTTTTACTAATTATCTTTGAAAGACAGGGTCCTGAAAAGGGGACATTTCTTTTTTTGCTGAGTTTATACATTTTTCTATTGTTTGCAAACTGATTTGTGACACATATTGATGCTAAAATAGCATGCAAAACAGGCAACAGGTGGGGCTCAAAACATGACTGATTGGTCATCACTGCTGAATTTTTACATTTCCCAACTCACTAATAACTGTGGTCAATGACAGATGGATGATCTACATGACTGCACTAAATGTGATTGATTATCTACATCAGGGGTCTCCAACAGGTCAACCACGAGCTACCAGTAGCTCGCAGCTCACCTATGAGTAGCTCGCCAAACAATTCCAAAAGTACATGCAATTTGTCATGTGTTCCATGCCAAACTGTCATAAACAAATCTCACAAGTAAGCTCTCCACAATGAATTTCAATAGAAAACTTGTAAAAATAGACAAGATCCTGGAGAGGTAAATACCTGTCTATTTATGGAAAAATTTCCCTGATTAACTCCTTAGTCATATCTCAGTTTACTCACTTACTTATGGCGCTGCCTACTCCTGATGATTCGTTTTTCAAATCATATGAGCAAAACATATTTTGCTTTATCTCGGACGCTAAACCAGACAAAATAAAGCATGCCTATCTATATAATGAATATGAATTGGGTGGGTTGAGATTATTAAATATAAAAGCACTAAACCCCTCTTTAAAAGCTTCACTTATTCAAAAGTTTTACTTGAACCCTAAATGGTTCTGAAGTAGATTACTAAGAAAAGCTCATCCAGATTACCATGTCTCATTTGATTAATTGAAAATTATACTTTTTTCAAAGTATCACTCTTTTAAAACAAGCATTGCAGAGCTGGCTACAATTTCAATTTCATCCCCCTGAAAAGATAAAACAAATATTACAACAAATATAATGGCTGAACTCAAATGTGCTGGTTGATAAAATACCTTTATTTATGGGAATGATGTTTGAAAAGGGTATTTTGTTCATAAATTATATTGTAAATTGGAATGGTAGAGTTATGTCCTTCATGGAGTTATCAGATTTGTACGGGAAGGTCTGATCAATCCAAGAGCACAACCAATTGATTAAAGCATTACCCCAAAAATGGAGGAGGCAGGTGGCAGCGGGAGGAGGAAGGGAACTGGTCTGTCTGCTCAATATAAAAGATCAAAACTTGCGGAGAAATAAAAATAGCATAAATAGGAAAGTATTCCAGTTTCATTTGAGGACAAGGATGTTGACAACTGTGCCATACAGATTGCAAAATAGTTGGGAAGGGATTTTTGATGTACCGATTCCATGGTACAGGGTGTATGAGTTGATATATAAAACAACATAAGATTCAAGACTTCGTGCTTTTCAGCTAAAATTATTATATAGAATTCGTGCCACCAACAAAATGTTGAATATTTAGGGCATAAAATCATCGAAGCTCTGCAGATTTTGTTGTGAGGATACAGAATCAATAGACCATTTATTTTGGTATTGCCCTCAGGTAGCCTGTTTCTGGTCTCAGGTTCAGGAATGGCTGAAAATGCATAGCATTGATCTAAAATTGACCCTAGAAATAGTACTGCTAGGAGATCTGGAGAGACTGGGTCAGTCAATTACTAATATACTAATACTCTTAGTAACAGTATTTATCTTCAACTCGCAATCTGTGGATTCTATTCGATTAGATAGAAATTGTACATTAAACATCACAGCATAGTTGAAATATATATGTTGCGTAGAAATCCGAAGACGGTGGCCAGCAGAGATAGGTGGGATGGGCTGAGGGAAGCTGAGGGTTGGGATGTGGAATTGGAGACAAGTGGGAGTGGAGTTGCTGTGCGGGAGATAGAATGATGTTCAAAGATAAAAGTAAAAAATAAATCAAAATAAAACATAATAAAAAGTACGTTGGAATGACACTGAGGCAGTGTTTTTACAGCTAATGCTGGTTTGCCTGAGGCTGATGCCGTGCAGGTGTTTGTACACATACATATACACACACACTATCATTCAAATAAATGCATACAAGAACACACACATACATGTAATAGTGCCAGACATGCACACAAACATATACAGTTGGCATTGCGGTTATAATTTTAGTTGTCCTTGATGTCCTTTGTTTTCTTTTTATATATATTTTTTTTGCATTGTTGTTTGCTGTTTCTCCTGTCTTTTTCTTTTTTCTCTTTAGTTCATTTTCTTGGTTGTTGGTGCATTGGGGGGTTCTTGGGGGTGGGGAATGGAATTAATTGTATCTTATTTTTAATTTTTCTTCTTGGGGGTGGGGGGGATGTGGGAGGGGTCTCGAATGGTTGAGGGACAGCTATTGGGGAACTGTGGAGGGGATCTTGGAGGGTTCAGGTTAATGTTTTTTGGCCTGGTGTGAGATCTGTCAACGTGCCCTTGAGCAGGGCATTGACCCTGGATGCTTCTGTGTGTCGCTCTGAATGGGAGTCTGTTGGATGACTGGTGTGATGTAGTTGTTGAGCGGCTTCACTGCAAGTATATTTTATGTTTTGGATATTCAATAAAAAAAATGTCCAAAACAATCTCACAAGTATCCAACACCGCAAGCTCCCAGCTACTAGCTAATCAAAACAACTGACATTATACCACCCCTGCTTAGCCACTATTGGCTTAAATATCCAAACCTAACACAATATCTGCCAATTAATTTCCAGCAATATCGCCCACCTGTATGTGTGGTGTGCACATATGTGTGGTGTGTCTATCACTCCGTGTGTAGCCAGTTGATGTGATATGTGTGGGTTGACAGAAATTCTTTCCCCAAAACCTTCTCAATTAAATGTTAACTGCAGAGTAGGCTTACCTGGCAGAAGTACTGTATTAATGAGTAAGTATATAATTTGTATCTATTATTTGCTATTAGCAAACTTTGCCGTGACATGAGCAGCAGCAGTACAGAACCATCGCTAGACCAGCACATTCCTCACTCCCTAGACGCACAATTAAATGGCCAGATGCATAATTAAAGGGGAATTACACTGACAAATAAATATGTTTGTTTTCTGTCAGACCAGCACATTCCTAAATAGATACCACCTAAAACAAAATATATTCTGATCTGATTTAACCATTGACACAGAATTTTGTTTTTTCTCTATGAACAATTGTAATTTTCAGAGTGAAAAAAATACAAACAAACAATGAGAAAACAGAATTTGGGAAAATATAAATCCCCCAAAAAATCACAGATTTTAAATGGGCCCCCTTAGAGTTGTTTATTAACCATTATTTTTTACCAGGTATATTGACAGAAAACACTACTTTCTCTTGTACACAAAGGATCCGGGGAAGAGTTGCAAGGGAGAGGAAAAGAGAAGAATGTGCCTACTTGAAAGCTAGAAAAAAAATGTGCAGCTTGTTACATACACTTTTTTTTAAGTAGCTCTCATGCTAGAAAATGTTGGAGACCCCTGACATACATAATGCAAGTATGTTTTTTGGTACTCTATATGCCTATGCATGTGTCAAGAGCCTTGAATGGGAAAAATGTATCATTGATATCCTTCATCATAAGACATGACCCAGAGTCTGCTGAGTGACGTCATTCAGTGAGAGGAGAGAAACCAACAGGGATTATTAGGATCTGCTGAGCAAATCTACTAAACAAAGCTAGCTCTCCCATCTGACCTGTATGAAACCTAAGATGACAAACTAACCACTCTGTCCTGGGCCCAAACTGACAGTGAAATCACAAACTGAAAGAGGGTGAAAACACTATGGTTGCCTTGTGAACACCTGCCACTAAAGCTGGACTTTAGTTTCATTGGATGTTTTCCTAATGCCAGTAGCCATTCCATGTCGATACCTTAAAGCTGGTGTCGTTGGTTGTCTTATATTGAACTGTATTGGCCTGGCCGGCTGATTGATCTGTGTGATCGAAACGCAAGATTACAGAACTATAAAAGGCATAGCCATGGGGGATCATGTAGTAACGCCATCTATGTCCATGCATCCTGACTCTTCCAGTTTTTTTTAATGTCCACTGAAACATGAGCAACCTAACCGCCAGGCCCTCCATGCCCAAAATTCCATGAGCGGCACATAGGCCTACTCCAGCTGTAGCCTTTGCCGCCTGAGCACAGATAACTCATCCCCTCGTGAGAATATATGGCCTTTTTCGGCCAACGAGACAAGTTCCACCGGGCCCTGACACAGTGAGTTTCGATCCATGACGTCATGTGTCCCATCCCTCGGCACTTTGCGACCATAGCGTCTCCATTGAAGGTAGTCTTATCCCAGGCTGTTCACCCGAGCTCGCAGCATTCCAAGTCGTTATGTAATTCCCCAACGGCAAGTTTAACAACATTGGCAGTAGACCTACAGTAGCCTACTTGACCCAGAAGATCGCAGGCATTAGCCTAAGATGTACAAAACAAATATATAACTATCATTTTGAACTGACTGGCTGGCTGGAGCTGGTGCCATTGACGTTGATGGCCATGCAAGTGGCATGTTGTTCCTCTTCGTCGTCCTCTTCCTCGGGTATAATGTCAGCGTCGTTGCTCTCTGGTTACCCAGCATTGGACTTGGGTCGGGGCAATGGTCAGGTGCACAATCATGTTTTGTTCTTTACTCTCAAATGTTGATTAATTAATTAATTGATTGACTGATTGATTGATTGATTGATTGATGTAGCCTAATTGTATCAATCTCTGTGCGTCTTAAACTCATTTGGTTAAAGTCTCTCTAAATAAACTACAGACTGCTTGCTGATACAAAGTTCCGTATTGTTTTTTGTTTTTCTCAATTCCAAATGCGGGAAATAGAGAGAGGGAGAGAGACAGAGTGTGTGTGGTGTGTGTGTATGTTTATAAACAAAGCCAGGGAACATCCAAAAGCACAAACTCTCTAGACATGTGTTTCTTGTTATTGTTTTGATGACAGGGGAAGAGAGGAAGGGGGAATGATTGAGGAGATGAGGAAAACGTTTGTGCTTACCTTCCACCCAGCTGAGCTGTTACTGTCACCTTTGTCTTTGAAGTATGGCACACATCTCACCATCCACTCATAAATCTGAGACAGAGTCAATCTCTTGTCTGGCGTGCTGCTTATGGCTTTGGTTATCAGGTCAGCATATGAGAGATTCCCCCACGCGTTTCTGCGCGACGAGGACTTCCGTGCAGTCTGCGCCCCCGGGCTGCTGGTGCTGAGTGTGCCAGAAGTGGCGGTGGGGGACTGGGAGGGGAGCGGGGAGCCTCCATTTTCCTGTCTGGACAGCAGTCCTTCGGCCGTAGGGCTGTTGCTGTTCTGGTCGTCTGCTCCCAGGCTGGAGCTGGTGCCATTGACGTTGATGGCCATGGAAGTGGCATGTTGTTCCTCTTCGTCATCCTCTTCCTCGGGTATAATGTCAGTGTCGTTGCTCTCTGGTTTCCCTGAATTGGACTCGGGTCGGGGCAACGGCCATGTGCACGATCGTGGCCGTTTTTGTGGCTCGAAGTCTGGGTCTATGGCCACGTCCAACTCAGTGTGAATGCTGGGGGCTGGAACCTCGGCCATCTCTCCTTCAGTCACTCGCACGTCCCTGCTGCCCGCTGATAAGGTCAGTAGATAAGTAGTGGAGAGTTGTCAAATTCGCATTCCATGAATGCGCGCCCCCGCCTTTGTTGCTATTCCAGACCAGCCAGTCCCCAAGGGTCACTATCAACTCCGCGTGAATTGAGAAAATCCTATAGTAGCAAAAAAAGCACCGCTATGCTGATCAGGATATATTTTAAACGTAGTACTCGTGGACTATTATAAATGTCTTAGCGCCATAACTAATAAACGATGACTATTCTCCCTGGTTCCATATGCAAGCCACAGCGACTTTACATTTGACAATCGCAACAGTTCAAAACGGGTTGCTGCATATTCGTCGTATTTCTCCTCGCCTGCATATTCGTCGTATTTCTCCTCGCCTGGAGCAATGTTAATAACAGCAGTACAGTGACTACAGTTCGTTCACGAGTAATCTACTGTGTAGCACGAGTTCGTTCATCAATGAGCGGATTAACACACTCCTACCTTGCGCGTTCCAGATCAAATCCCGCATTGATGCAAGGCAACTGAATACACCAATTTGAACCTCCTTGTCAATAGCCACGGAGAACCTGGTAAAACGTCATCACACTGAAGCTGTCTGCCACGGATAAAAGCGTACAGTCACTGCGTGCTATGGTGATGGCAGCGATTCATTCCTGCATAGTCCTATCTCTCCTGTCATTGCTGCCATCTTGCCAAATTCCCTTTCACTCTCAAGTCCTTTTTAAAATTAGACTGGATACAGGAACGCTGCGTATTGTTGTCAGTGTGGCTAGAGAAAGGAAAAGGAACGGAAAGTTCGAATAATATCTCCGTTTCTCAAAAGTCGCCTTTACTGACGAACGCAGCGCAGTTGGTATGGAAAACGAAACGCCACATCATACTCTCGGTTACAGTAGGCCCGATCTCTTCTGCTGCACACATACACACATATCTATCTACTTAGCACATTCCGTCATGTGACAGCCCTCAACAAGCTCAAAGTTATACAGCAACAGCAGCAATAGTGGTGGCTAGATAAGACTAACGTTACCACTGTAAAGGCCACCCCTTTCGCCTTTTAAAGAGACACCCTCCAAGATACAGTAGCCTATGTGCGCACAGGCATATCTAGGAAAGCAGTTTGTGGAAGGGACACATGTCTTGGCATGTAGAGGGATCCAGAAATAGACAGACAGATCATAAAAATAGTATTGTAAAATGATAAGAACACAAAGAAATTCAACGGTGGATAGAGGACATTTACATTGAATTCCAAATAATCATATTGCTCCTTTTGGAAATATAATTCATAGGCTAATGACAAAGGCTACATTATGACAATAGTTGTTAAGGTATGGTTGACATATGTATCATTATTTCCCCTTCCGCTGTGGTGCACTGTTACAATGTAACAACTGACATAGGCCTACACATGTGTAACAATTTAGGCAAATGCAAGTAGGTGTTTATTTTCCTTGTGTTGGGTATTAGCCTATACTTCATTAATAACCTAAATGACATGCATTCTACCAAATATTATAATAAAATAGTAGTCTAAGTCAAGTTAAGTCATGTTATTTTAATGACAGTATCTTTAAAGTTTAGATCGCTTGTCCCTTTAATCCGTGAGCATGGGTGTCAATCAATGTGGACAGCGTGCGCAGAACACGCCCCCTTCAAACCAGATCGACCTCTTCAAACACATGACGTCATTCATTTTATAATCAAGAGAAAAGGGAAGACATGCTATGGTTATCTGTCCTGTATGTGATACTTCGGAGTGGTTGCCCCTCCCCTCCCACCTCCCGCCTCCAAGACTGTACCAAAACACCAGCATTAGTCAGCCTACATCTTTGTTCCAGAGAAGATGTTGTGTAAGGTTCGCGTCCGCCTTGCAGGGATACGCGCTCTCGATTTATGTACAGGAATGCGCGCATTCCACCTGTGCGCATTATTCATCAATGAATTCTTGGAACGAGTGGCATTGATTAGAAATGGATAACAATCCTATATACTAAATCAGACAAAACACACACATCCTGCAAGGCATTGGTTGTGTTATGGCTTTGAATTTTACATGGAAAACATCAACACCATTTCATGTATTATTATAACAAACGAAGTAGATACAAATGCATGTATACTGACTATTTCAATTGACTGACTTCCTTCTATGAACTCAATAAAATCTTTCAAATTGTTGCATGTTGCGTTTATATTTTTGTTCAGTATACAAAATTAACACAAGAACGAATGCACAAATGCACGTGTGCTCACATATAAACATGCTCCTCTTTGTTCCTCCTGTCCCAGCTATGTATATAAAGAGGAATGGCTGATACAGCAGTTTGGTGCCTGCAGTTAGCTACTGCAGTGGAGGGTTAAAGACACACTCCAGCTATATTTGAACCTTTCCTGTTGAAAAACAATATCCCAAGTATAAATAGAGTAATGTACACCCACTTAAGGGTAAGAAAAATACATTTGAAGCAAAATAGTGTTTTTTAGACAACTGCAAACTTCAAGGAGTTAGTCTTATGCTCTTATGTCATCGGCCACCCCCCTTGCTTGCGAGAAGGGCTCTGACCCAACTTGGTACAATGTCTTTGGGCATCAGAGAGAGGAAAGGGACACAGGAGGTGGATGAATGAATGCTTCTGTAGGCTGTTCTTAGAGAAGAGAGAGAGAAAGAGAAAGAAAACAGGTGGAGAGATAGGTCAACACAGGTGGAGAGATAGGTCAGTGACAGTGTTGCCCACCCGGGGTGTATTCAAAATGATCACATCACAGCAATGTCAGATGTGTTGCCTATTAATGTGAGGCTGTGTCATTCATCTCAGGCCAAGGACATGTATACTGTAGCTGTTTTAAGTGCGTAGTTCCATTGTCTGCTGTCACTTCTATCCCCCTTCACCTGAGATGCATTCAACAAGGCTCGCGGCTCGCTGCGAAGGCTCACGGCAAACTATTTGTTTTCAACAGAGTTTGTTCAACGTTTTGAACTGACATTACTCACCACATCACAAAGACCTCCATTCAATGCCCCTAAGAGAGCGAACACACCAACAAGATTGTTGGTCTACAGAGTAGGGGGCCGTTTGTTTAAGTGCTCTCTGCTCTGCGCTGTGTGTTATAGGGGTCACATACTGTCGGTCTATAGCAGGAACTTTGATGTGGGTGGGGGCCACAAAAAAACGGAACTCATCACGGGGGGGGGGGGGGGGCGCAGTGGCTCGTGGGTCCCCCACCTTGCGAGCAAAACATTTTAGTGGTCCCCCTCATGATTTCCTGCAATTCTACACATTTTGCGATGGGGTGGAGGCAAATTATTTCCGTTTTTAATATGATAACTGATGATCAATGGGCCCCACCGCGGTCGATAAATCGACCATCCTTACTCTAAGATTAGATAGCTGGCCGCTAGACTAACTTACCAATTAGCTGATATGGGATAAGTAAGTGACTGTTGATGCACAACCACATTTAGAAATTGCACCTTGTGTATTCTATTATTCTAACTCTCAACAGTAAATTGAGGCCCCTACTGACTTCTCAAAAAAAACTATTTTTTAAAATTGGTCCGCAGGCCAACAAAAGAGGGGCCGCGGGCCACAAGTTGCCCACCCCTGTTGGTGTACAGCAGGGGCCTACGCACTTAAAACAGCTATATTAGTGACTCTTTCTCCACCCCTGTGTGACATCCACCCCTTTATCTTGTCCCCTACTACAATCAGTCAGTGGCTAGTGTAATGTGGCTAGTGTAATGTTGCATACACAAAAGAGGGCCACCATTTATGTTTCTGCCTGATGTTTTCCCAAACATTGTAATGCTCTGATTGGATTAGAGCCCTCGGGAATAGACCGTGATTTATTTTCCCTTAATTGAGAGTTATGGTGGAATAGACAGCTAACAAACTGACAGTAACACACCAAGACACAAACACATGCACGCAGAAGGGGCATGCACACACACACACACATTTACACAATTCCAGTGGCCTCTAGATATGTACCAGGGAGCTGGCACAAATACGATGATCATATGATCATAACATACCCAAACACTACACAGTACACACACTTTAAAACTCAATTTACTATACTGCATTAATACTGTGACATTGATTGCACACAATCTTATTTATGCCAGGTGGCTCAGACTACAGGAGTCTTGAGGGCAGGAAGCCAAAATTGCATATGATTCTGTAGGTGTACTGGGCACTGATACTGCTTCACTAAGACAGGGTAGGTTGGCCCATGCTGGACAGGCTATTGTGCACTAACAGGACGACGTCATTAGAAGCGTTAACAACTAATCTTTGTCATCACTTACCCATCATTTGCTGCCATCTTGTGGCAGAAATGTATAACGTCAGCCCAGCATTTCAGTCGGTTTCTCTCTTCAGCTCGTTCAAGCCATGCCTGCCATTTGAATGAACCCGGAGGCATCCAACACATCTAACATAAGAAAAAAAGTAAAAGTCAGGGGCATAGCCAGAAATGTGTTGGTGGGTGGGCCTGCAGAAATGTGCATGTCATTTTTTTATTTTAGTCATTTAGCAGATGCTCTTATCCAGAGCGACTTACAGTTAGTGCATTCATCGTAAGATAGCTAGGTGGGACAACCACATATCACAGGCATAGAAAATACATTTCTTCTCATTAAAGTAGCTATCAGTAGAGTCAGAGCTAGAAGATGAGGTCAAGATGAGGAAGAGGATTATTTAAGATAATGTTTGATGAGGTAGTAATAAAAAATGTATCATTTAATTATTTGTTTTGGCTCAATCTGATTGAGTGGGCCTGGCAGGGCATTCCTATGTCCCTGAGTTAAGTAATACCATGTTTTGCCTTTGCAGTTTCATCCCTAAAAAGGCACAAGACCCCTTTCTTTTCACCTTTAGTTTATTAAACAGTAGGCGCAAATAAATCACATTTTGCATTTTTACAGGGCAGATGTCTGGTTACATAAAGTATCAGCACACACAGTAAGTACATTGTTTATTTTCCAGTGGCACAATTCAATACCAACCACATGGTGGTGGTAGTTATCCACTAAGAAATACACTTTTCCGTCCTTTCAGCTCTCACCGATGTGGGTTGGCCCTTATCCTGTTCAGCTTAGCTAAATATACCTCCCTCTGTTTTAGGAAGATTAATATTGGGCTTGAATGAGTTTCTCTTGTTTCCCTGTCAGTTCATTTTTAGGTACGTGAGGGGGATGTCAATAATAAAAGCCAATTTATGGTCATTCTGGCGTCTGCTTTGCCGTACTACATTTACTGTGATGTGGCCTCTGCATCATACTTCTTGTGCTTCGCGGAGCAGGGCTGTTGTGAAGGAAATTGTCAAGGAAGTGAGTTTCTGTTTATACCGCCCACACCTACCGTTAACCAATCATGTGGAGCCCTCCACATTATTACAACATTTGGGAGGCGCACGACAATGCAGTACGGACCTTGATTTGGCAGCCGCAAGCCTCTGGAGGCACCGCAATTGGTGTCACACCCGGACCACATTTTCTGATCAAGCATAAATCAGCTATTAAAACCTGTTAAACTGACCCCCCCGGTGGCATTTTCTAAATTACGCATAATATTTTATACTACCCTCAAAGTAAATTTAGATTTCAAAACTATAAGTCTCATAATGGAGTGTCCCTTGACTGAACATTTCCCTAATGCCCACTTGAAATGTTGGAACCCTTGGTGTACACTGGATAAAGCCTATGAAGTAGTAGACATTGATTGCTATATTGCATTTCGTCTTAGTATAAACTCTAATAGTGCCATTTATGACACCCAATATTTCTTCCTCTTAGAGAGGTAAGAACTGTGGGATTCAGATAAAGGTGTCAAAAACAATTTGACTACTACAGAGCCTAGATACAGCAGACCAAAAACCCCAGATATTTAAAAAAATATATGTTTTTCACAATAAATGTTGGTTTTTTTAAAACAGGGAGTGGGAGTGCCCACATTTGTCCCCACGTTGGGGAATTGTAACAAAGACGCAGGGAGTCAGGAAGCAGGTGCAGATGGTGAGTTTAAACATGGAGCATTACAAAACAAGAGAAGCCTCACGTGGGCAGCGTTCCACACCTCTGTGCGCCGGAACTACTCGCCAACTGCAGGGGCCTTGGTCTGGCTCGGAGTCCACGGAGCCAGGGCCAGCTGATATCCCAAGATGCCCTGGAAGGGAGTCAGCCCGGTGGATGAGTGAAGGATTTCTTCCCGTATTCCGCCCAGGGAAGGAACCGGGCCCACTCCCCCTGCCGTTCCTGGCAGTGACTCTTTAGGAAACTCCCCAGCTCCTGATTGGTCCTTTCCACCTGCCCATTAGACTGAGTCCGGCACCCGGATGTGAGGCTGACCGTGGCCCCCAGCTTCTCCATCCCAGACAAACTAAACAACTTCTTTGCTCGCTTTGAGGACAATACAGTGCCACTGACACGGCCCGCTACCAAAACCTGCAGGCTCTCCTTCACCACAGCCAACGTGATTAAAATATTTAAACGTGTTAACGCGGCCCAGATGGCATCCCTAGCCGCGTCCTCAGAGCATGCGCAGACCAGCTGGCTGGTGTGTTTACGGACATTTTCAATCAATCCCTATCCCAGTCTGCTGTTCCCACATGCTTCAAGATGGCCACCATTGTTCCTGTTCCCAAGAAAGCTAAGGTAACTGAGCTAAACGACTACCACCTGTAGCACTCACTTCCGTCATCATGAAGTGCTTTGAGAGACTAGTCAAGGATCATATCACCTCCACCCTACCTGACACCCTAGACCCACTCCAATTTGCTTACCGTCCCAATAGGTCCACAGACGATGCAATCACAATCACACTGCACACTGTCCTAACCCATCTGGACAAGAGGAATACCTATGTAAGAACGCTGTTCATCGCTTACATCTTAGCATTTAACACCATAGTACCCTCCAAACTCGTCATTAAACTCGAAACCCCAGGTCTCGACCCCGCCCTGTGCAACTGGGTCCTGGACTTTCTGACGGGCTGCCCCCGGGTGGTGAGGGTAGGTAACAACATCTCCACCCCTGTGATGCTTGTGCCAGTGGAAGCCACTCAGCCGAGGAGGAGAAAATATGATTCTGTTCTATTTTTCAAGTGTTGCCATCGTTGTTGA
Source organism: Salmo trutta (assembly GCF_901001165.1). Lineage (NCBI taxonomy): Eukaryota > Metazoa > Chordata > Actinopteri > Salmoniformes > Salmonidae > Salmo > Salmo trutta. The sequence continues at coordinate 514,409 of NC_042991.1, read as the reverse complement.
CCAATCACAGTACAAAACGTAGCTTGCATGGTGATACATCAGCACCACAGGAGGCTGCTGAGGGGAGGATGACTCATAATGATAAGTTTGGAGCAAATGGAATGGCATCAAAAACATGGACACCATGTGTTTTCTGTATTTGATACCATTCCTCTAGCTAGCTGGCTAACAGTGTAAACTGATAGTCACGTTTAACAATAAAAATCATTGTTTTCTAATACTTTTTTGGATAAATAATTTCTGTTGCATGTAAATATGTTTTTATGCATGCTTATGGTGTTATAGCGATTATTTTTCAGCACGTTGATAATGTTTACTTATTTCATTGCTATGGTTACCGGCAACCGTCGCATTCGGCGTGTTCAAGGGGATCACTTTTGTCAAATTGGTGACCATCGTTGGTCACCGCCTTTTAAAGTGTTGCATCATGGTTATAAAAATTATCTGACTTAAGACTACGTGTCGACTGCTAGAACTTTACAAAAATAATGTCATGCAGTTTTTGATGAAGTCTCCAAGTCATTGCAGTTGGAGCCATCACCTGCATTGTTGGAGGCACTATTTGTCAACCAATCATTAGGGTGTTTTTGTTTGACCCATGCGAATGTGGCCAAACACATGAATGAAACAGGAACAAACTTTGCTGTGATACTAAAGCTACAGGGATACAAATGAAAGTGACCAATGAATTGTACACACTTCATGTTTTCAGTTTGTGAGTGTGTGATATGCGGGTTGTAACGATTTTGACGTGAGGTTATCATTTATAGGGGTGCCAGGTAGGTTGTGCCTACCAGAGAAAATATTGGTTTCTCCTTTTAGTTTGGGAGGGAATGAGTCCCATCTGGTCCGTCAAGTCTACACCAATACAAAGGACTCATGTAAAAGTCAGGATGGAAATACACTTTTCATAAACCCTTAAAACATTGGAAAGAACTTACAAAACAACTGTATTCTTTTGCGTGGTTGTATTACAGTTTTTCTCAGTCGCTTTGGTGCATTTTTCACATCATCCCTAACATGTGCAAAATAATAAGTGCATTTCTCAGAACAATTTGTACAAACTGCAATATACAATATATGTGTTTCTAAAGCTAGTCAGTCACTAAAAATCCTTAGTACATCTCTCAAAAGTAAATATTCATGCCAATGATCATGTCAGTGTCATCAGAATGATAAGTCATTGAGTCATTGTTCACGAACAAGGTCGTCAAAATGTTTAGGCATGTTGTCAATGGAACTGTGTACTTTGACAGTATTACCTGATGTAAACTTAGGCTACAGTTTGGATGACAGTTACTGTATTGAAAATGCACAAGGCTGCACTTCTATGGCATATATCAATTTCAACAGTACTATTTACATATTACTGTATTTGGGTTATTGATTGAAAGAGACTGGACAACCCAAGGGGCACAAAGGAAAAAAAACTAAATTAGAAAGAAACACAGGAAACCACCCCTAAGGCACAGCAGGGTCATCTGTGTGTGTGGCTGACGATTGTACACCTTCCACCTCCATGCTGAAAATAACTCCTCAATTGGGTTAAGGAATGGTGAATAAGGTGGGAGGAATTCTATGAGCATCCTCGGGTGGGTCACAAACCATTGCCTTATGATGTTTGATCGATGGAAACTCACATTATCACAAATGACCACATACTTTGGCAAATCCTCTCTAAACAGACCCCATCATCATCAGGGATGAGTGCCCTGTAGAGAGTCTCTAAAAAGTTGAGTAGATGCTGGGTGTTGTATGGCCCTATAAGGGGGATATGGGTTAGGACACCATGCTCTGAAATAGCAGCACACATGGTGATATTTCCTCCCCGTTGGCCTGGCAAATCCACAGTAGCTCTGTGACCGATGATATTCCCACCCCGCCTTCTGCATTTGGTCAGGTTGAAGCCAGCCTCATCCACGTATACAAAGTTGTGAGAGGGTTCACTTGATTCCAACTCCATTATACGCTATATCCCAGAACACACAGTTGCATTTGTTTTGGTAAGGAAGAGTGACATAAAATGTACATATATTGCATGTTCCTTCCACAGCAATGGAAATGTGTGCAGTTTATGCTTACTGTACTATGTATCACTATAAAAATGTTGCTGTAAAGTAGTTACATAGATATATGTTTTACCTGTACATACTGGTACCGTAGCTCCTTAACTCTGTCCTCATTCCTTTGGAATGGTACACGGTACAGCTGTTTCATACTCATCTGGTTTCTATGCAGCACCCTGTCGATGGTTGAGATGCTAACCGTATGGATGTTTTCAAAGACATCGTTGTCTTCTATAATGGTCCTTTGTATTTCCCTGAGTCTCATGGCATTGTTTGCTCGGACCATGGTGCAAATAGCCTCCTCCTGTTGAGGTGTGAAAAGGCGTCCTCTGCCAACGGTTTGAGGTAATCTTGCAGTCCTATGTGGGGAAAAATGCAGTGATGCATCGCACACTTTTAGATAGTTTTTGTCTATGCGAACACACATTTTACTGCAAAACATACAGGTGGGTGCATGTAAGGTGCAGTATGTATCTGTATAGAGTATATTTCTGTATGCTGTGAAATACAAGTGGACTACTGTAATATGAAGCATTGTAGGAAGTATACAGTATACTGCTTATATACAGTAACTGTGCACTGTACATTGGTGGACATACCTGTTCTCTCTTCGAAATGTTTGAACTATTGAGGACACGGTTGATCTCCCAATATTCGTCTGCACCCTTCGACCCGCCTCAGCCATTGTAAGGCCATGATTGACAACATGGTCTACAATAGTGGCCCTTATGTCATCAAATATGCACCTATGTCCTCTTCTGCCTCCTCTTGGCTGTTGACCCTGTTCGTTTCCTGGTCCATCCATTATTGGAAATTTGCAACTCTGTGTTGTGGTGTGTCTATATATGCTTGCCAATTGATTCTTCATGAGATGCACCTTTGAGCAATTTAGACAACTGGTTGATTGTTGGTTGAACTAACACTTTACATTCCTTCATGAGTGAGGGTCAATTTCACCTGCACCATTCATCAATTCACGTTTTTGTACAAAAGGTCTAATAGAAATGTGTAAAACTATGCTTGACAGTTTATGACAAATAGTTCAACAATTTTGCATGTAATGGCTTATGCAAGGAACTAATGCCTAGATGTTTTGAGGGGTAAGACTATTCAACAGAGAACCATCTACTATATTTTGATCAACATGACATGAGCAATTGAAAATGTGGAAAAAAGCTGACACTTGTACATCATCAATTGCAATATGTACAAAAGCAATTGCAATTTGTTCAAAGGTGCAGTAGTTGGTTGTTGGGCCGGCCTCCCAACAACCTGCCCACTTGACCCTATCCCCTCCTCTCTTCTCCAGACCATTTCCGGAGACCTTCTCCCCTACCTCACCTCGCTCATCAACTCATCCTTGACCGCTGGCTATGTCCCTTCCGTCTTCAAGAGAGCGAGAGTTGCACCCCTTCTGAAAAAACCTACACTCGATCCCTCCCATGTCAACAACTACAGACCAGTATCCCTTCTTTCTTTTCTCTCCAAAACTCTTGAATGTGCCGTCCTTGTCCAGCTCTCCTGCTATCTCTCTCAGAATGACCTTATTGATCCTAATCAGTCAGGTTTCAAGACTGGGCATTCAACTGAGACTGCTCTTCTCTGTTGCTCTCCGCACTGCTAAAGCTAACTCTCTCTCCTCTGCTCTCATCCTTCTAGACCTATCTGCTGCCTTTGATACTGTGAACCATCAGATCCTCCTCTCCACCCTCTCCGAGTTGGGCATCTCCGGCGCGGCCCACGCTTGGATTGCGTCCTACCTGACAGGTCGCTCCTACCAGGTGGCGTGGCGAGAATCTGTCTCCGCACCACGCGCTCTCACCACTGGTGTCCCCCAGGGCTCTGTTCTAGGCCCTCTCCTATTCTCGCTATACACCAAGTCACTTGTCATATCCTCACATGGTCTCTCCTATCATTGCTATGCAGACGACACACAATTCATCTTCTCCTTTCCCCCTTCTGATAACCAGGCGGCGAATCGCATCTCTGCATGTCTGGCAGACATATCAGTGTGGATGACGGATCACCACCTCAAGCTGAACCTCGGCAAGACGGAACTGCTCTTCCTCCCGGGGAAGGACTGCCCGTTCCATGATCTCGCCATCACGGTTGACAACTCCCTTGTGTTCTCCTCCCAGAGTGCTAAAAACCTTGGCGTGATCCTGGACAACACCCTGTCGTTCTCCACTAACATCAAGGCCGTGACCCGATCCTGTAGGTTCATGCTCTACAACATTCGCAGAGTACGACCCTGCCTCACAAAGGAAGCGACGCAGGTCCTAATCCAGGCACTTGTCATCTCCCGTCTGGATTACTGCAACTTGCTGTTGGCTGGGCTCCCTGCCTGTGCCATTAAACCCCTACAACTCATCCAGAATGCCGCAGCCCGTCTGGTGTTCAACCTTCCCAAGTTCTCTCACGTCACCCCGCTCCTCCGCTCTCTCCACTGGCTTCCAGTTGAAGCTCGCATCCGCTACAAGACCATGGTGCTTGCCTACGGAGCTGTGAGGGGAACGGCACCTCCATACCTTCAGGCTCTGATCAGGCCCTACACCCAAACAAGGGCACTGCGTTCATCCACCTCTGGCCTGCTGGCCCCCGTACCTCTGAGGAAGCATGGTTCCCGCTCAGCCCAGTCCAAACTGTTCGCTGCTCTGGCACCCCAATGGTGGAACAAGCTCCCTCACGACGCCAGGACAGTGGAGTCAATCACCACCTTCCGGAGGCACCTGAAACCCCACCTCTTTAAGGAATACCTGGGATAGGATAAAGTAATCCTTCTAACCCCCCCTTAAAAGATTTAGATGCACTATTGTAAAGTGGTTGTTCCACTGGATATCATAAGGTGAATGCACCAATTTGTAAGTCGCTCTGGATAAGAGCGTCTGCTAAATGACTTAAATGTAAATGTAAATGTAAAAACCACTACAGTGTCCGACTTTCAGCTGTCGCAGATACAACTTCACTCGTCGACTTTCGTCTACGGTCGGTTTCGTTAAGCTTACTGCTCGAACACACCCATAGACTTAGGGCTTGTGTGTGAAGGCCACTTTGACTAGAGGGACAAGTTGTGTAATCGGCGGGGTACTAGGTGATACTCCTTTGGCTGTTTGAAAAGCACTTTAGTTCTTATCTCCCTGACTGAAGGTCTGTTGTGAGGAGTTTTGGCTCATCACGTTATACTCCAGTCTAAAGGGGTAGAATTGATTGATCGCTCCTGTACCAATTGTCTGTGTTTTGTGAGGTATTTGGGCTTGTTTTATTGTACTTCAGCCTGAAAGAGAAGTTGTTGTTGGTTACCTGTCCCCTCTATGTGTTTTCAGGTCTTTAGAAGTACTTTACTGCGATCCTCACTTTGTGTGTGTAGTGTTAATGCGGTTCCTTTGGGTCCAGTACATCTCCGTCTGCATCTCGGTCAGTCTGGACTGAGATGGTCCTCTGGAACGTAAAGATCTCCTCCTCTGCTGTGAACAGAGACAGGTTGGTGGTCATGTTTGTGTCAACCCGATTGTTTGTGGTAATGGTTGTACAAACAGGACCGCAGAACAGAGTCATTAACACAACCACAACCTCAAACAGTGGGGTTAACACAACTACAACCATTACCACAAACAATCGGGTTGACACAAACATGACCACCAAGAGGGTTTAACACAAACACAGCCACAAACAGAGGGGTTAACAACACAACAACAGAGATGTTTATATCAGGGATTGTGTTTGTGGTCATGTTGTGATCTTGTTGTGGTTGGAGCGTGGTCCACCCTGCTCAGAACCAGGACGTCGAGTAGCAGGCGGTTGCGGTCGTCCTTCCTCCCTCCAGAGGAGCCTCAGCCAACAGAACCACCCTCACCTGGGACAGAGGGACAATGGAATCGTAACAACACTAAGAACTGCAGTGATTCAGTGACACCTACTGTGAGAGAGTGTGGATATATAAAATTACGGGGAATGCTATTACACGTACTGTACTTTCACAACAATACGGCACACCACAGTACGAATGTTGCTGTTTTAGAGCTCAGAGATTCTTGAAAGATGGGACAATCTCAATTTTTTTTGACAAATATTTGTCTTAATATTAACTAAATTTGATAGATCAAAATATCAGCTATCACACCATGTAAAGGAACAACATCATTTTTATTATTATAAAATGCAACTAACTGGACACCGTCAGACACCATACAATTATTGTGCAACAAGTGTTTATTGGCCTCGATTGTTTAATTCTAACATGATATGTAATACAAATCTTCAAACCTATTTTGTTTTGTTTTCTAGCACTATTAAGTGCTCCAGGGCTAATTTCGTTAGCATTTTGGCATGTTTGTCTTGATTTAGAACATAAAACAACATTTATGTTATGGCTGTGTACGGGAGGCGAAGTCAGGTGCAGGAGAGCAGAGTAGATTTAACAGGCGCACTTTTATTCCGGTCAAAAAATAGGCACAAAATGACATCAAAGTGCCCAAAAGAAAACACGGATCATGAACAAAAGTATAGCGTGTGAACATCGCCCATAACAATAAACAATTACACGCAAAGACATGGAGGGGAACAGTAGACTAAATACATGCAGTGTGATTAGATAATGAAAACCAGGTGTGTATGGAAACAAGACAAAACAAATAGAAATATGAAAAATGGAGCGGCGATGGCTAGAAAGTCGGTGACGTCGATCGCCGAACACCGCCCGAACAAGGAGAGGAGCCGACTTCGGTGGAAGTCATGACAATTTATTAAGCAAACATTATCCATTAGGTCTAGCACAGCAAATTCTTCAATTATTTAAGCATATGTTGCAGAACAGTGATTCAAATATTGTTCCGAATATTGACCAAAAACTATTGACTCCATCAGTGACGGAGGTGGCAACAGATACTGAAAACAGACATTTTTTGTCTCTAAAAATAAAAGTTCAATACAAACATTTGTAAAATATGGAAAATGATTAATTAGAAAATCCCCAATAAAAACATAACCATTCTATCAGATCTTTCAGCACTCTGACGGCGTTGATGTTAGACAAAAATCTGACGGAGTTGATGTTTTTGTCACACCCTGATCTGTTTCACCTGTCTTTGTGCTTGTTTCCACCCCCCACCAGGTGTCTCCCATCTCCCCCTATTATCCCCTGTGTATTTCTACCTGCGTTCTCTGTTTGTCTGTTGCCAGTTCGGCTTATCCCGGCAAGTCCTCCATTACCAGCGTGTTTCGTTGTTTTCTGTGCTCTAGTTTTTGTTTTCCTAGTCTTCCCAGTTCTGACCTTTCTGCCTGTCCTGACCCTGTTCCTGCCTACCGTCCTGTACCTGCCTGACTCTGATTTGGATTACGACTCTTTGGCTGCTCCTTGTACTATAATAAACTCTGAGACTCGTACTATCCGCCTCCTGTGTCTGCACCTGGGTCTTAGCCTGAGCCTTGATAGTTTTAAAGAGTTGACAAAAATTGAATTTTTATTCTTCATTCAAGTGGTATAAACAGTAGCAATTTAGTTTTTCTCAGTTGCTTTATGACTCTAAAACCTTGCGGGCGGTGCTTCAGGGTGAGGGTGAGCATGGGGATGTGGCAGATAAACACTCTCAAACGCCTATGCCATCTTGAGGTAGTGACTGGCATCCACTGGCTGGAACATACAGAGACAGGGATAATAAGCATAAACACATACAGATGCGTGCATGAGTTTACTATCAACCCACTCACACACGTATAGTACAATATGTATGTAACCTTTGTGAAGGTTGTATTTTGCCAGTATTGGGCTTTAACCCTGACAACGGGGTGCAACCCCCCAGTACATTTTCTCTGAGTGGAGTAGAACGGGGAACAAGAGATGAAGGCTTGGCCCTGTAACGGTCCTTCACAAATTCATTGTACTACCCAGTGTGTGTCATGCTACGGGAGGGTTGTATCTGTCACACACGTGCACACATAATTCTAATTATTTTTGTATGTGTGTACACTCATACACTAGACTGTGGTATGACTTGGTGAAAGAGCAGCTATTAATGTTGTTAATGGTCCCACTCACGCATGCATAAGAGTATATAGAAACACTTATAGGCCAATGCTATTCTCTGCTCAACAACAACTGTCAACAATAGCCTGTAGTCATTGACATTGAAAAGAGCACAGAGGAATTATAATAGAATTGGAGTGGTTAGGAGGCGGGAGCATGGTCGAGAGAAGGGGGAACAAGAATGAGGAAGAGAAAAAAAGAGGTAGGCACAAACGGAAGGACACAGAATGAGGCAGAAAAAGAGAGAAAACGTACAATGAGTGGATGAGATGAGGAGAGAGAGAGAAGGGGGAAGCGAGGGCAAAAAGAGTGAAAGAATAAGGAAAAATAAAGAGATATGGTTAGAAAGAGAAAAGGTAGTAGAGAGTAGTCAATAAATAGAGAAGAGAGAGATACAACAACAAGCAGGAGAGAGAATGGAGTTTATTTTTTTATTTCACCTTTATTTAACCAGGTAGGCCAGTTGAGAACAAGTTGTCATTTACAACTGCGACCTGGCCAAGATAAAGATAAAGCCCAGCGTCGTCCGGGTTCAGTGTAGGCCGCCATTGTAAACAAGAATTTGTTCTTAACTGACTTGCCTAGTTAAATAAAGGTTCTATAAAAATAAACATTTAATTAAAAAAGGAAGAGAGAGAGAGCGATGAGAAAGAGTAATAAACATATAGAGCAGATTGTTATGTAAGTAACTTACTCGATCACACAGTAGTTACCTGTCCCAGACCTGCTGTTTTCAACTCTCTAGAGAGAGCAGGAGCGGTAGAGATATTCTCAATGATCGGCTATGAAAAGCCAACTGACATTTACTCTTGAGGTGCTGACTTGTTGCACCCTCGAAAACTACTGTGATTATTATTATTTGACCATGCTGGTCATTTATGAACATTTGAACATCTTGGCCATGTTCTGTTATAATCTCCACCCGGCACAGCCAGAAGAGGACTAATATGAAATGAATAAAGCTGAAATGGCCACATCAAACGCCGCGAGGAGGGGGAAGGAGCTTTTCACTCCATCTCCAAAGAACGGGATGTTAGGCTTTCAACACAAACCTTAGCCTTTGAATGCAAGGCGGAATGAGTCTATGTGTGTGTTTTAACTCTTGTTCAGGTTAAGAGGGTTGCGATGTGTTTTTTTTTTGCATACACTGAAAGACGAAGGCACTTCAAATCTCCTGATCACCAATGAGCAACGTTATTCATACTCTCTGTATGTATGTGTGTGTGTGTGTGTGTGTGTGTGTGTGTGTGTGTGTGTGTGTGTGTGTGTGTGTGTGTGTGTGTGTGTGTGTGTGTGTGTGTGTGTGTGTGTGTGTGTGTGTGTATACAGGCAATGAGAAGAATAGGGCTCAAACTTAATCATTCTGGATTTCTCTACTCCTTTATCCATCCCTTTCTCTTTCACTGTAGACTAGTGTCCTTACTCTCTGTCCTTACCTTCTCTTAACTCACTCTGCCTTTCTCTGTCTCTCCATCTTCTGTTGCCTCTCTCATATTGCACGCAAACTGGCAGAACAGTTGTGTGTGTTTTGTTAGGTTGATGTAAAAGTATCCTAGCTGCCATCACTCTGTGTACTTTGTACTCAGGGATTGTGTAAACGGGAGGTGTGTGTGTGACTCCATGGATAGACAGCTCATGAGAACCTCTCGTGTTCAAAGTGAGGTGCCTCCACTCAGCACTGATCCTTCCAGTTGCGAGGGGGGAGAGGTTAGGGACACGTGAAAACAGCAAACTCCCACAACCACCATCACAGAGGGGCACCGGGGCTTAGAGTGAGTGAGTGTGTGTGTGTGTGACCTCCATACTGTCCAACACAGGGCAATGGATGTACAGAGTGAAGGGAAAAGAAAGCACACACATCCAAGCATACATACGTACGCACACACGTAGTAAACACACTCATGTACGCACGCAGGCCCAATCACACACTCTCTTACATATAGTAGAGGATCCCTGCTGTCTTCTCTAGTAGACCCCAGAGTCTAAGCCCATGGGCTGGCAGTATTCCAACATACAGAAAAACAAAACACATTGATTTGGCAATGTGTTTTGTCTTTGATTTGTCTGTACTATAGACGCCTGAGCTCCAAGGTGGCCCGCCACACAGACACACACACGAACGCAGGCAGACAGCAACACACACAGTAAAACATGCACACAAACAGACAGACGTATAACTAATATTCAGAGCAGCTCTTGAAGGAAAAGAGAAAGAAAATAAGAGCAAGAAAGACAGAGAGGGGGGGAAGAGAGACGTGAAGGGAACACAGTCAGTTATTTATAATCAGATGAGGAGGCCTTGTGGGTCATTACATGATTACCGTCTTGAGGGGTTTGATAAGTTCTCACTCCTTCCTCGCAGATTTCATCCACCCACGTACTCTACCCTTTTCTACACGCCCCCCCCCCCCCCCCACATGCTAGGATGTTCCTCTCCACACTACTTCTCCACACAACCTTATCCCAAATTACACACCATCATATCCCACACTGTCCTCTAACTCAAAAAATCCTACACCACATTCTGAACATCCCTTTCCAATAAACAGGTAGTAATCCAGTCACTGTCAGGATAGCTCGCTACCGGTCAAAGAGGACTCTTGCTTGCTTGTTTTCTCACAGAGTCATGACAGACATGAGAATCAGAGTCTCTTTAGAGACACATGTAGCACATTTAACACATGTAGGTCCAATCATGTCATTGTCCAAGCTGTCCACCACTCTCTCTGGACAGCTGTTTAGCATAAAAACAGAGTTTTTTTCCTTCTGTCGCTCGCTCCTCAAAAAGTTGCTTTTGAGTTTTTCAAAGAGCGCGGTGCCATTGAGAGGCAACAAAAGCCAAGGATAGCTGACTACTGCGGCTTGATGAAGTCCAGTACCTCATTACCAATCGCAGGAAACATTTGATGCTTTTTTGTTTGGCCCAGAGAATTGACCAGGTCTCAAAGAACATGGGGTGGGAAGGCTGAAAAAGAGATGGGGGGGGGGTAAAGGTTGTTGTCCATTCATCCATTTGTGTCTTGCAGCTTGTGTAGAGGGAGAGAAGAAAAGGGAGGGATAGATGGGTTGGGAAAAAGAGAGAGAGAAAAGAGAAAGCTTAAAACAGTGCTTTTATGCTGGCCCGTCCTGGACGACTCTTCTGACATCAAAGTATTTTCACTAACTGGGGACTGGGGCGGGTGTGTGTGTGTGTGTGGGGGGGGGGGTGTATTCAGTCCAAGTGAGGCTACATGGAGGGAAATAACAATGTGAGCACCCTAATTACACCTAATGATCTAGTCCCTTAAAGTGTGACTGCCTTGGGTCCTGGGGGGTTTGTTCCACAGGGTCGTTCTCACAACCTCCCCCTGCCTCGGCTGGTGCTCTTGGGAAAACATTTTTGAACGCAGGGTGACCCAGGACACCACTGGACCCCCCAGCTCCCCTCCTCCAGACCCCCAACCCCCCAGCTGGAGCCTCCCTTCCGTACCCCCCATGACATGCAACTGCATGGGTAGGGGGTGTCCCAACTGCACCTGGCCACTAGGGGCTAGACTAAACCTCCAGAGAGGAGCAGACACTCACAGCAGTAGTCCTATAAGATGGAGCAAGGGAGGGAGATAGAGAGATTGGGAGGCTGGAATGAAAAAACTGTGGGAAATGGAAGGAGAGAGAAATTAAATTAGATGAAAATGGGAAAAGAGGGGAAAAGAGGAAAAAAGAGAGATGTGATGACGAGAGATGTGAAGAGTGTAAAACCCCAGGGCTGTACAACTAATATTGTAGGGACAAAAAACAAAGACAGAATGTCAGTCAGAAAAGAAAAGGCAAAAAAAAAAGAAAAGACCATTACATTTCACCGATAGAATGTCCATGAAAGCAACAAGCAACAAGCAACAAATAGCAAGGCTATTTCTATCCCATTGCATTGCATTAGAAAACACATGATTTGTACTCATTGTTGTGAAAATAAAACCCGAGGCACAGGGAGCATTATCGTTAGGTAACTAAATGCCAGAGGGACAATAGCAGTCATCAAACATCAATTTTCATTTACTGGGAACTCGTGGGCTGGCGACTCTTCAAACTCTCTACGTAGGTACCTCAACAGACGAAAGGCCTTCACATGAACACAACCATTTCAGTCCTTCATTTTCCCCTTGGAGCAGAGCACGCTGCAACTGTGGACTTTAATTTAATACATTTTTCCTTTTTATTTACAAAACAGTACTGGCTACCATAGCAATCAGCCACCACAAAAGGACAGACGACAGAAGTTTTATAAAGGTTATCATATTTTTCTGGCACCAACAGAGGGAGGGAAATAAATCCTGACCTTCAGCCTGCAGAGAGGGGCAACAGAGGGAGAGAAAGTGGAGGAGGATAACAGAGGGGTTGAGGGAAAGAGAAAGAGGAGGGATAAAGAAAAAGGGACTGGGGAGAGGGACAGAGGGAGAGGAAGAGAGAGGACGGGGAGCCAGAGAAAGAAAGAAGAGGGAAGAAGAGAACGTTGGAGGGAGTGTAGCGTAGCTGTAGCCCTTTGAGTGCTAAGAGCAGTAGGAGGCTAGCGACCTGGAGGGGGGCTACGCAAGAGGGGAGCAGCGCCCTCGATAGGGTAGCTAGCCGGAGGCAGAGGCAGGGTGGTTTGGGTGGCTTGGCAGGGTGGTTCAAGGGTCCCTGGGGCCTATTTTCACAACCTTACTAATTCACTACTCTCACCCGTTCTCCCCTCTTCACCTTCACCACACACACACACACACACACACACACACACACACACACACACACACACACACACACACACACTGACTCTACATCCAAAGTGTCAGACGGATGGAATCATTTAAGGGTCATCCAGTGGAGGCAAGGAACCACCCCCATCACACCCCACCATCCCTGGCTAACTTGGCAGGATGTCCACTGTGTGGAGGGGAGCACCCCCCCACCCCCCACCCCCCACCCCCACCCTCCAACCCCAAAACCAGATGGCCTCACAAAGGGGAACATGGGAGTATGAAAGAGAAGGGGCAAAGAGGAGGCAGAGAGAGGGCAGAATAAGACCAGGGGTATTTACAGGCTGGATTAGGATGAGGGAAAGGGGTGGAGAGGGGAGCATTTTGGGGTTGGGTGACTTTAAGGCCCTGGTGAAAGACCAACATAGAGGGGGACACACAGTAGAGCTCCAGTGACCCTGAAACTCTTCATTAAAACACCCCCAAACCAAACCTTATTAATCCCCTGAGAACCTGTGCATTCCACAACCAATGGGTAAATAGACGTTTGTGAATGCTTTATCTCTAGTGGTTAGTGGTTGTGTTAACTACATAGACCAGTGGTAAAGGGTAGTCATCTAGCCCAGTGGTTCCTAAACTGTGGGGCACACGTTTTTTTTACCGAAAGGTTGCAAGATCAAATCCCCGAGCTGACAAGGTAAAAATCTGTCGTTCTGCCCCTGAACAAGGCAGTTAACCCACTGTTCCTAGGCCATCATTGAAAATAAGAATTTGTTCTTAACTGGCTTGCCTAGTTAAATAAAGGTAAAATAAAATTAAAAAATTAATTGTGTATGTTCTAACACCCAAGTAAACCTCAGATTCAGAAGAGGGGTCCATGTCCTAATGTTTAACTCTACTATTTACAACCTTAGGAAAAAGGGTTCCAAAAGGGTTCCAAAAGGGTTCAAAAAGGGTTCAAAAAGGCTTCTTCAGCAACACCCATAGGAGCTCTGTGGAAAGGATTATACATGGAACTCAAAAGGGTAACCAAAAGGGTTCTACCTGGAACCAGAAAGGGTTCTTCAAAAGGTTATGCTATGGGGACAGCCGAAAAACCCTTTTAGGTTCTAGATAGCACCTTTTTTCTAAGAGTGTAGGTGAATGCCTATGAAAAGTGGAAGAATGTTTTCCCGCTCTCCTCTCCTCTCCTGCAAAATGCAAAATTATTTAGCAATTATTTATTATCATAGACACTACAAACACCTCGCAATTATCTCTGGTGTTGCCAGGATAATGGTTCTACCTGCTTACAATAATGCTATTAAATTGCAAAGTAGTTTTGGAGCATCGCTAGCTTCCATCCATGGTACTGTCCCCCACCCCACTCCCCTCCTCACCCGCCTCACCCCCTCCCTCACCCTTTTCTCTCCTCACTTTGAAATGCAAGCAGGCTGGTTCATTCCCTCCGCTCGCTCGCTTGCCCGTTTTTCATTCACACAGCCAGCGTTCGCCCTCTTTCTATCTCTCGGTATCTCTCTCTTACCCACCCCACTCCCCCTCGCTCTCTCTGTGTCCGTTTGAGTCTTTCACCATCGCCAGGTATGATCGAAGACAGCTTTGTGACACCGTGTGTGAACACTGTGTGCTTCTCAGGTAGAAAACCCATTAAGAAAAACACACAAGAGCAAAATCGAAAAGACACAGCGACAGAGGTGTGTGTGTGTATGAGGTGTGAGGTGGAGGGTACATTTATGAATACATTAAAAAGAGGAGCGAAGAAGGGATGACTTAGTCTTTACCTTCAACGCATCGATGAAAGGTAGGAAGGTGTCCCTCTGAAGTCCGTTTTTGTACAGATCTGAAAGGAGAGGGAAGCGCTGTGTTAGCGCTGCTGTTTAGCCCCCTAATAATGTCCCTCTTCCACCAAAGATTGGCACATAAAGTGGCTATTGATGAAGTAAAGTATGGGTGGGGATGCAGGACAAAAGGGCAGAGGAAAAATTGATTTCTCTACCGGCAGCAGCAGCTAGCAGCAGCAACATAAAATGTATTACATTCTCAAACAATAGTGGAGGGAGAAAGAACTCTCGCTTTTTCAGCTCGGACAATGTCCACAGACTCCCGTGAATAGATTTTCCAATTAGCTCTGCTGGAACAAATTACATCTGAAGTAGCATCCCTGAGAGACAGAAAAAACACAGAAATATACACACACACACACACACACACACACACACACACTGGTTTTACTATCCAAGTGGGGACCCTAAAATGTATTCCCATTCAAAATCTGATTTTCCCTAACCCTAAACCTAACCCTTAACCTAACCCTAACCCTAAAATAGCATTTTTCCTTTTGGGGATAGCGAAATGTCCCCACTGTTTTACTATCCTTTTGATAGTAAAGTTACATAGTAAAGTTAGACCACACACACACACACACACACACACAGATGCAAACAAGCAGGTGTTGTTGTTGTTAATGTTTGGTTTAAGCTGACAGAAGTAGCAGCTAACAATGAAGTAAGACTTTACACGTTGTTAAAATACCTTCTTAGTGGAGAGGACAAAGGTTAGATCTATACTACGCATAACAAGGTGTGTTGTTGTGAGGAGGCTCTTCAAGTGACGCTCCTATCAATGTGGTAATTGTTTCCCAATGGAAAAAGTCAAGCAACACATTAAAATGAAGTACTTTTTTTTATTATTGTGGATGGAAATCCTACAGCCCATATCTCTCAATCCAGGTTGTATGTGAGATGTAATATTAGATCACATTGAAATGTATAGTGGTCTGGCCTACAATGGACCTGAGAGGCAAGCAGCTTCTAACCTAGAGTCACCACGGTCACCACAATCTCTAGTGTGTCAACCCTGAAATGAAGCATTCAGCCTGTCCTTTTCTACCTAAACATCCATTAACACTAGAGCATCAAAAGGACAGGCTGACAGCGCGACAACTGCTCTGCTCTAGCTTCGCAACAGCAAACAAAAACAAGAGTGTGCTGGGGAGCGTAGCACATCATTTCTAAGCAAGTTCCCCTTCAATCATATAAACCACTTCAGCCGCGTTTGATGGCCTAGCGCTATCTATCAACCACATAACCCACTTTAGCTGTGTTTGATAGCTTAGCGACATCTATCAACCACATAACCCACTTTAGTTGCTTTTGATAGCCTAGCTAGCGCCATCTCATGTGGAGATCAATAAAGGAGGAATCCTTTCCTTTCATGTCAGGTTGTCTCTGAGGGCTTAGTGTTCCATTAGCCGTCTAATTAAAAAACAAACAAGCGTCTCTTTCGAGTTCGCGTGGTCCGTCGCTTTGTTCTTAATGACTGGTAAATGTCAGACATGCTTAGCTTTGTATATGAGATAGAGAGAACGATCTCGGTTGCCATCAACTCAAACCCACTCGAGCAACGAGACATTGACGACGTTAGTCCTGAGATGAGGAGAGAGCCAACGTCATGTCTTTATGTCTCCCTCCACTCTTACTTCCTCCCTCGCTCCTTCTCTTTCTGCACCTTGCTCACTTAGTAGTAAATGTAACATCACTACCCTGACAAAACGACAGCGATAGAATCAACAAAGGCATAATGAGACTAAGAGAAAGAGAGGATGGATGGAGCAAAAGGGAGGGAGAGATTAAAGAGTTTACATGGCTCATGCATCAGATAATTTTATCCTGGGAGGGAGCAGTTCAACAAACAGAAAGAGGCCTAGTTCACCCCAGATTTCCACTAGATATCACAGCCACAAAGTCAGACTTCATAGTCACAAAGCCAAAATTGGCTAAGATAATGTGCTTAATTGAAGGTTAGGGTTAGGCATAAGATAGCAGTGTGGTTAAGGTTAGTGTTAAGGTTAGGTTTAAAATTTTTACAAGGATAAATTGTAGAAATTGCAGAGTTTTGCCCTAATTATGACCTTGTGGCTGTGTTAACTAGTGATGACACTCTCTCCCTCAGTGTCATCATTAGGGTTGTGTTCAGTAGAGAGAAAACATTTTGGAACGGAATGAAACAGGGAGTAACTTTTTCCATAAGAACACAGCATTTCATTTTCTGTTGCCAAGCGTTTTGCTACAGTGCACTGCTAAACACGACCCGATCTATTGACAGTCTCACTGACCTCCTCTGGCTGCCATTCAGACAGGACTTACATCTCTTCAATATCAGCTTATTACTGTAACTGAATCCAAAGGATCAAATATGCATCCACATGATAGGGCACTATAACAGATATCTGATATCCTCCAGAAACAGTGAAAGTGAGAGAAACAGTTGTGAGTATAATTGAAAAACACCATAGAGTGGGCTATATGGAAGAGGAAGGTGAGCTTGACACGATGTGAAGTGAACAGGTTGGACTGGATGTGAATTGGAGAGGGTGGTACTGTAGCATGTGTGACTTTGTTCAACAGCATAATAGGAGGAAGGAGAGAGCTACATTGCTATACAAGCTGTAAATGGTGTAAGATTGTGATTGTGTGTGTGTGTACGTGTGCTAAACCAATTCAAGACACCAATACATTTCCCGAATTAGATCACAGTGCAACGATACCACAGTTGTGCATGAATAAAGTATCAATCGTGTGAATCATATGAATTGCGTGAATCAAAAAGGTGCAATATGAATGACAATGACATGGCATCTGCACTGTATTATCTCTGCCTCAGTACAGAGTGAATGGAGTGAATTGGCTTTGACCTAACCATCAGGGAGCCTATTGGAGGTGACCACCACCACTATGTGCCCTTGAGCAACGCACTTAATCCTAATTGCTCCTATAAGTCGCTCTGGATAAGAGAGTCTGCTAAATGACAGAAATATAAATGTACCCTGGTCCTGAACTAGGTCTCAAACAGCTGCTTCAGAATCATTGCATCAGATAAGTCAGTCACCTGAGGAGAGCGATAGAGAGAGAATTTAAAGGCAACCAGACTACAATGTGCCTTCTCTTATGGCAGACGAGCATATGGTTGTGTGTGTGTGTGTACTACACTTTTGTATGTAGAGATGTAGTACTATTCTTTTAGGTGAGGGAGCGCACATTTTGTTTATGATGTCATCATTTTCTCAAATTTGGTACCGACAAGTTGAAGCATGAGTCAAAAACTATTCAGCTAACCATCCTAAAATGTAATTAGAAATAATGTGTTTTCAGTGTAACAATAATGTTATAGGCCTACTATACTATGATATTAGGTTATGTAAAATGAAAATGTATCATTATGTGATCTTGCAAGACATTGATTCAGCTTTGATCTAACTTTACTAAAAGAGCACCATTGTGAGAAGTGATAATCTTCTATTTGTAATAATAACAAGTGAAAAGTAGGTCTATTAAGCATAGGCAACAGATCTGAATGAGATGTTTTTAAAAAAATTCTTTAAAAAAAAAATATATATAAAAATAAAAATAAATTAAAAAGATATAGATGTACTATTGTAAAGTGGTTGTTCCACTGGATATCATAAGGTGAAGGCAGCAATTTGTAAGTCGCTCTGGATAAGAGCGTCTGCTAAATGACGTAAATGTAAATGTAATGTTATTTTAAGAGATTGGAGCGCTCTTCGTGGTGCTGAAAGGACAGCACAAGGATCATGCAATGATGTTAAAGAAGTTGAACCAACTTGTGGTGTTGAAGGATAGCTCTGCGCATTTGGCCAGCTCAGGAACAAACAACAATAATTTGCAGTAGGCCTAATAGGTCAACGACTATGTGGTACAGCTATTTGTAGGCTAAAGGCTAATGTAAATACATATAGCTTAATATCATTGCACCATTTGCGAGGAAGGCTTTATTGCAATTTCATTGTATTGTGTAGTATACAGTGGCAATAAAAAGTACAGTATGTGAACCCTTTGGAAATACCTATATTTCTGCATAAATTGGTCATAAAATGTGGTCTGTTCTTCGTCTAGGTCACTACAATAGACAAGCACAGTCTGCTTAAACTAATAACTCACAATTATATGTTTTCACGTCTTTATTGAACATACCGTGTAAACATTCACAGTGCAGGGTAGAAAAAGTATGTGAACCCTTGGATTTAATAACTGGTTGACCCTCCTTTGGCAGCAATAACCACAACCAAACATTTTCTGTAGTTGCGGATCAGACCTGCACAACGGTCAAAAGAACTTTGGACCATTCCTCTTTACAAAACTGTTTCTGTTCAGCAATATTCTTGGGATTATCTAGTGTGAACTGCTCTCTTGAGGTCATGCCACAGCATCTCAATTGGGTTGAGGTCAGGACTCTGACTGGGCCACTCCAGAAAGCGTATTTTCTTCTGTTGAAGCCATTCTGTTGTTGATTTACTTCTGTGTTTTGGGTCGTTCTCCTGTTGCATCACCCAACTTTTGTTGAGCTTCAATTGGCGGACAGATAGCCTAACATTCTCCTGCAAAATGTCTTGATAAACTTGGGAATTCAATTTTCTGTCGATGATAGCAAGCTGTCCAGGCCCTGAGGCAGCAAAGCAGCCCCAAACCATGATGCTCCCTCTAGCATACTTTACAATTGGGATGAGGTTTTGATGTTGGTGTGCTGTGCATTTTTTTCTCTACACATAGTGTTGTGTGTTCCTTCCAAACAACTCAACTGCAGCTCCATCTGTCCACAGAATATTTTGCCAGTAGCGCTGTAGAACACCCAGGTGCACTTTTGCAAACTCCAGACATGCAGCAATGTTTTTTTTGGACAGCAGTGGCTTCTTCCATGGTGTCCTCCCATGAACACCATTCTTGTTTAGTGTTTTACGTATCATAGACTCGTCAACAGAGATGTTAGCATGTTCCAGGGATTTCTGTAAGTCTTTAGCTGATACTCTAGGATTCTTCTTAACCTCATTGAGCATTCGGCTCTGTGCTCTTGCAGTAACCTTTGCAGGACGGCCACTCCTAGGGAGAGTAGCAACAGTGCTGAACTTTCTCCATTTACAGACAATTTTTCTTACTGTGGACTGATGAACATCAAGGCTTTTAGAGATACTTTTGCAACCTTTTCCAGCTACAGTGGGGGGAAAAAATATTTGATCCCCTGCTGATTTTGTACGTTTGCCCACTTACAAAGAAATGATCAGTCTATAATTGTAATAGTAGGTTTATTTGAACAGTGAGAGACAGAATAACAACAAAAATTCCAGAAAAACGCATGTCAAAAATGTTATAAAATGATTTGCATTTTAATGAGGGAAATAAGTATTTGACCCCTCTGCAAAACATGACTTAGTACTTGGTGGCAAAACCCTTGTTGGCAATCACAGAGGTCAGGCGTTTCTTGTAGTTGGCCACCAGGTTTGCACACATCTCAGGAGGGATTTTGTCCCACTCCTCTTTGCAGATCTTCTCCAAGTCATTAAGGTTTCGAGGCTGACGTTTGGCAACTCGAACCTTCAGCTCCCTCCACAGATTTTCTATGGGATTAAGGTCTGGAGACTGGCTAGGCCAGTCCGGGACCTTAATGTGCTTCTTCTTGAGCCACTCCTTTGTTGCCTTGGCTGTGTGTTTTGGGTCATTGTCATGCTGGAATACCAATCCCCAGCCCATTTTCAATGCCCTGGCTGAGGGAAGGAGGTTCTCACCCAAGATTTGACGGTACATGACCCCGTCCATCGTCCCTTTGATGCGGTGAAGTTGTCCTGTCCCCTTAGCAGAAAAACACCCCCAAAGCATAATGTTTCCACCTCCATGTTTGACGGTGGAGATGGTGTTCTTGGGGTCATAGGCAGCATTCCTCCTCCTCCAAACACGGCGAGTTGAGTTGATGTCAAAGAGCTCCATTTTGGTCTCATCTGACCACAACACTTTCACCAGTTGTCCTCTGAGTCATTCAGATGTTCACTGGCAAACTTCAGATGGGCATGTATATGTATTCTTGAGCAGGGGGACCTTGCGGGCGCTGCAGGATTTCAGTCCTTCACGGCGTAGTGTGTTACCAATTGTTTTCTTGGTGACTATGGTCCCAGCTGCCTTGAGATCATTGACAAGATCCTCCCGTGTAGTTCTGGGCTGATTCCTCACCGTTCTCATGATCATTGCAACTCCACGAGGCGAGATCTTGCATGGAGCCCCAGGCCGAGAGAGATTAACAGTTCTTTTGTGTTTCTTCCATTTGCGAATAATCGCACCAAATGTTGTCACCTTCTCACCAAGCTGCTTGGCGATGGTCTTGTAGCCCATTCCAGCCTTGTGTAGGTCTACAATCTTGTCCCTGACATCCTTGGAGAGCTCTTTGGTCTTGGCCATGGTGGAGAGTTTGGAATCTGATTGATTGATTGCTTCTGTGGACAGGTGTCTTTTTTACAGGTAACAAGCTGCGGTTAGGAGCACTCCCTTTAAGAGTGTGCTCCTAATCTCAGCTCGTTACCTGTGTAAAAGACACCTGGGAGCCAGAAATCTTTCTGATTGAGCGGGGGTCAAATACTTATTTCCGTCATTTAAATGCAAATCAATTTATAACATTTCTGACATGAGTTTTTCTGGATATTTTTTGTTGATATTCTGTCTCTCACTGTTCAAATAAACCTACCATTAAAATTATAGACTGATCCTTTCTTTGTCAGTGGGCAAACGTAGAAAATCAGCAGGGGATCAAATACTTTTTTCCCCCACTGTATATGCAAGTCAACAATTCTTAATCGTAGGTCTTCTGAGGTCTATTTTGTTCGAGGCATGGTTCACATCAGGCAATGCTCTTGTGAATAGCAGACTCAAAATTTGTGTTTTTTATAGGGCAAGGCTCTAACCAACATCTCCAATCTTGTCTCATTGCTTGGACTCCAGGTTAGCTGACTCCTGACTCCAATTATCTTTTGGAGAAGTCATTAGCCTAGGGGTTCACATACTTTTTCCAAACTACACTGTGATTGTTTAAATGATGTACTCAATATAGACAAAAAATAATAATAATTTGTGTGTGATTAGTTTAAGCACACTATGTTTGTCTATTGCCGTCACAACAATAGACAAACATAGTGTGCTTAACCTGTTGGGGGTAGGGGGCAGTATTTGCACGGCCGGATAAAAAACGTACCCGATTTAATCTGGTTATTACTACTGCCCAGAAACTAGAATATGCATATAATTATTGGCTTTGGATAGAAAACACCCTAACGTTTCTAAAACTGTTTGAATGGTGTCTGTGAGTATAACAGAACTCATATGGCAGGTAAAAAACCTGAGAAGATTCCTTACAGGAAGTGGCCTGTCTGACAATTTCTTGGGCTTCTTGACTCTATTGAAACCTTATGATCTCTGTTGTAACGTGACACTTCCTACGGCTCCCATAGGCTCTCAGAACCCGGGAAAAAGCTGAATGATGTCTTTGCAGCCCCTGGCTGAAAAACATTAGCGCCTTTGGTAAGTGGTCTATCAGAGGACAATGAGACTGAGGCACGTGCACGAGGCGACACCATGTTTTTATTTTCTATCTCTTTGAACGTAAACACTGTTTCCCGGTCGGAATATTATCGTTTTTTTACGAGAAAAATGGCATAAAAATTGATTTTAAACAGCGGTTGACATGCTTCGAAGTACGGTAATGGAATATTTAGATTTTTTTTGTCACGAAACGCGTCGGGCGCGTCACCCTTCTTTACCCTTCGGACAGTGTCTTGAACGCACGAACAAAACAGAGGATATTTGAACATAACTATGGATTATTTTGAACCAAACCAACATTTGTTATTGAAGTAGAAGTCCTGGGAGTGCATTCTGACGAAGAACAGCAAAGGTAATCACATTTTTCTTATAGTAAATCTGACTTTGGTGAGGGCTAAACTTGGTGGGTGTCTAAATAGCTAGCCCTGTGATGCCGGGCTATCTACTCAGAATATTGCAAAATGTGCTTTCACCGAAAAGCTATTTTAAAATTGGACATAGCGAGTGCATAAAGGAGTTCTGTATCTATAATTCTTAAAATAATTGTTATGTTTTTTTGAACGTTTATCGTGAGTAATTTAGTAAATTCACCGGAAGTGTTCGGTGGGAATGCTAGTCACATGCTAATGTAAAAAGCTGGTTTTTGATATAAATATGAACTTGATTGAACAAAACATGCATGTATTGTATAACATAATGTCCTAGGATTGTCATCTGATGAAGATCATCAAAGGTTAGTGCTGCATTTAGCTGTGGTTTGGGTTTATGTGACATTATATGCTAGCTTGAAAAATGGGTGTCTGATTATTTCTGGCTGGGTACTCTGCTGACATAATCTAATGTTTTGCTTTCGTTGTAAAGCCTTTTTGAAATCGGACAGTGTGGTTAGATTAACGAGAGTCTTGTCTTTAAAATGGTGTAAAATAGTCATATGTTTGAGAAATTGAAGTAATAGCATTTCTAAGGTATTTGAATATTGCGTCACGGGATTACACTGGCTGTTGCGTAGGTGGGACGATTTCGTCCCACCTACCCTAGAGAGGTTAATCTAATAACAAACAAATTATAGTTTTTTTCTTGTCTATATTGAGTACATCATTGAAACAACTATATTTGATGACCAATTTATGCAGAAATCCAGGTAATTCCAAAGGGTTCACATACTTTTTCTTTCCACTCTACACGATGTATCATTTAAAAAATATATATATTTCACCTTTATTTAACCAGTCTCACATTTGCTCCTGCCACACCCCTTAGTGGACATCCGGTGTCTTCTTGACCTTCAGCCATTCCCCCAGTACAATCTCTCTCTCCCTCTCTCTCTGACAGGTGTGCTGGAGTCAGAGCAGACCCCACCAGCTGCAACCCGTTCCATAATCAAGACCTCTACAAATACTCAGTTCTGCCACTTCTACTCTGCCAGATCGTAATCTCCGTTCAGTCAGTCATGCTTCAAGCTATTTGTTATTATTTAAGATCCTGTATCCTGTTGTGCCTGTTTCCCTGCCTGACGCTGTTTATCCTCTCACTGCAGTTTTGCCGCTCAGACTCTGGTTCCTGTCTCCTGTTCCACATCTCACCACCCTGCTACCCTGTTCTGGATTCAGCTCACCATCACTCACTTGGATTCCCCTCTGGACCTGTTTACCCTGTCCTAACCCAGCTCACTCCAACCTTAGCCTCCACATTTGGTTTCCTAAAACTCATCCGAGCTTCCCCGGATCTGCACGCCACCTCTCCCTGTGTTGCAATAAATATCTTGGTTCATTCATCCCTGTTTCCTGGTCTGAGTCTGCTCTTGGGTTACCCTGTGCTGCTCTGCCTAACAACCAGGTAGGCCAGTTGAGAACAAGTTCTCATTTACAACTGCGACCTAGCCAAGATAAAGCAAAGCAGTGCAACACAAACAATACAGAGTTACACATGAATAAACAAACGTACAGTCAATAGAAAAAAATCTATATACAGTGTGTGCAAATGAGGTAAGATTAGGGAGGTAAGGCAATAAATAGCCCGTAGTGGCGACGTAATTACAATTTAGCAATTAAACACTGGCGTGATAGATGTGCAGAAGAATGTGCAAGTAGAGATACTGGGGTGCAAAGGAGCAAAAAAATAATATGGGGATGAGGTAGTTGGATGGGCTATTTACAGATGGGCTATGTACAGGTGCAATGATCTGTGAGCTGCTCTGACAGCTGATGCTTAAAGTTAGTGAGGGAGATATGAGTCTCCAGCTTCAGTGATTTTTGCAATTCGTTCCAGTCACTGGCAGCAGAGAACTGGAAGGAAAGGTGGCCAAAGGATGAATTGGCTTTGGGGGTGACCAGTGAAATATATCTGCTGGAATGGGTACTACTATGGTGACGAGTGAGCTGAGATAAGGCAGGGCTTTACCTAGCAAAGACTTATAGAAGACTTGGAGCCAGTGGGTTTGTCGACGAATATGAAGTGAGGGCCAGCCAATGAGAGCATACAGGTCGCAGTGGTGGTGGGTAGTATATGGGGCTTTGGTGACAAAACGGATGGCACTGTGATAGACTGCATCCAATTTGATGAGTAGAGTGTTGGAGGCTATTTTGTAAATGACATCGCCGAAGTCAAGGATCGGTGGGATAGTCAGTTTTACGAGGGTATGTTTGGCAGCATGAGTGAAAGATGCTTTGTTGTGACATAGGAAGCAAATTCTAGATGTAATTTTGGATTGGAGATTAATGTGAAGGACAGTATACAGTCTAACCAGACAGCTAGGTATTTGTAGTTGTCCACATATTCTAAGTCAGAACCGTCCAGAGTAGTGACGCTGGATGGGTGGGCAGGTGGGTGTGGGCAGCGATCGGTTGAAGAGCATGCATTTAGTTTTACTTGCATTTAAGAGCAGTTGGAGGCCACAGAAGGAGAGTTGCATGGCATTGAAGCTCATCTGGAGGTTTGTTAACACAATGTCCAAAGGGCCAGATGTATACAGAATGGTGTCATCTGCATAGAGGTGGATCAGAGAATCACCAGCAGCAAGCGCGACATTATTGATGTATACAGAGAAAATAGTTGGCCCGAGAATTGAACCCTGTGGCACCCCCATAGAAACTGCCAGAGGTCCGGACAACAGGCCCTCCAATTTGACACACTGAACTCTGTCTGAGAAGTAGTTGGTGAACCAGGCGAGGCAGTCATTTGAGAAACCAAGGCTGTTGAGTCTGCCAATAAGAATGCGGTGATTGACGGAGTCGAAAGCCTTGGCCAGGTCAATGAAGACGGCTGCACAGTACTATCTTTTATCAATGGAGGTTATGATATCGTTTAGGACCTTGAGCATGGCTGAGGTGCACCCATGACTAGCTCGGAAACCAGATGGCATAGCGGAGAAGGTACGGTGGGATTCGAAATGGTCGGTGATCTGTTTGTTAACATGGCTTTTGAAGACCTTAGAAAGGCAGGGTAGGATAGATATAGGTCTGTAAGAGTTTGAGTCTAGATTGTCTCCCCCTTTGAAGAGGGGGATGACCGAAGCAGCTTTCCAATCTTTAGGGATCTCAGACAATACAAAAAAGAGATTGAACAGGCTAGTAATAGGGGTTGCAACAATCTAGGCAGATCATTTTAGAAAGAGAGGGTCCAGATTGTCTAGCCCAGCTGATCTGTAGGGTTCCAGATTTTCTAGCTCTTTCAGAACATCAGCCATTCTGGATTTGGGTGAAGGAGACATTGGGGAGTCTTCAGCAAGTTGCAGTTGGATGTGCAGAGATTTGACCGAGGTAGGGGTTGCCAGGTGGAAAGCATGGCCAGCCGTAGAAAAATGCTTATTGAAATTCTCGTTCATTGTTGATTTATCGGTGGTGACAGTGTTTCCTATCCTCAGTGCAGTGGGCAGCTGGGAGGAGGAACTCTTATTCTCCATGGACTTTACAGTGTCCCAGAACTTTTTGGAGTTTGTGCTACAGGACTGCCTGTGTATTGGTTCCTAATCTCACAGAAAAGTTGCATATTGCGGGGGCTATTCGATGCTAAAGTAGTAAGCCGCAGGATGTTTTTGTGCTGGTCAAGGGCAGTCAAGTCTGGAGAGAACCAAGGGCTATATCTGTTCTTAGTTCCATTTTTTTTAATGGGGCATGCTTATTTAAGATGGTTAGGAAAGCACCTTTAAAGAATAACCAGGCATCCTCTTCTGACAGAATGAGGTCAATATCCTTCTAGGATACCCGTGCCAGGTCGATTAGAAAGGCTTGCTCGCTGAAGTGTTTTAGGGAGCGTTTGACAGTGATGAGGGGTGGTCGTTTGACCGCGGATCCATTACGGACGCAGGCAGTGATCACTGAGATCCTGGTTGAAGACAGCAGAGGTGTATTTAGAGGGCAGGTTGGTCAGGATGATATCTATGAGGTTGCCCGTGTTTATGGATTTAGGGTTGTACCTGGTAGGTTCCTTGATAATTTGTGTGAGATTGAGGGCATCTAGCTTAGATTGTAGGACGGCCAGGGTGTTAAGCATATCCCAGTTTAGGTCACCTAACAGTACAAACTCTGAAGATAAATAGGGGGCAATTAATTCACATATGGTGTCCAGGGCACATCTGGGGGCTGAGGGGGGTCTATAACAAGCGGCAACAGTGAGAGACTTATTTCTGGAAAGGTGGATTTTTAAAAGTAGAAGCTCGAACTCTTTGGGCACAGACTTGGATAGCATGACAGAACTCTGCAGGCTATCTCTGCAGTAGATTGCAACTCCACCCCCTTTGGCAGTTCTATCTTGGCAGAATATGTTGTAGTTGAGGATGGAAATGTCTATTTTTGGTGGCCTTTCTAAGCCAGGATTCAGACATGGCTAGGACATCAGGGTTGGCGGAGTGTGCTAAAGCAGTGAATTAAACAAACTTAGGGAGGAGGCTTCTGATGTTAACATGCATGAAACCAAGGCTTTTATGGTTACAGAAGTCAACAAATGATAGTGCCTGGGGAATAGCAGTGGAACTGGGGGCTACAGGGCCTGGGTTAACCTCTACATCACTAGAGGAACAGAGGAGGAGTAGGATAAGGGTACGGCTAAAGGCTATAAGAACTGGTCGTCTAGTGCATTGGGGACAGAGAATAAAAGGAGCAGATTTCTGGGTATGGTAGAATAGATTCAAGGCATAATGTTCAGACAATGGTATGGTAGGATGTGAGTACAGTGGAGATACACCTAGGTGTTGAGTGAGGATGAGAGAGGTTTCGTCTCTGGAGGCACCAGTTAAACCAGGTGAGGCCTCCGCATTTGTGTGGGGTGGGACAAAAGAGCTGTCTAAGGCATTTTGAGCAGGACTGAGGGTTCTACAGTGAAGTGCAACAATAAGAACTAGCAAAGACAGCGGTAGACAAGGCATATTGACATTAGAGAGAGGCATAAAGCAATAACAGGTGTTTATCAGGAGAGCTAAGACAACAATGGGTAAAGGGCGAGGAATGGGCAGAGCGGGTCAGTCCAGGATCTGAGTTCGAGGCTGGGGCCGACAGGTAAACAAAATGAGGTACCGTGTTATTGAAACAGTCCAGGGGGCATCAGCTGTGTAGCCGAGTGATCATCGGGTCAAAAGAGCAGCATTAGGTGAGTTAGGGTGCCGGGCAGTAGTCACTACTACGCTAGACGCGCAGGGGACACAGCGTTCAGAAAAACTAGTGGGCTGGGGCTAGTAGATGGTTCTTTGGAGACATTGTAACAGAATAGCCTGTTGAGACCACATCGGGCGATCACATCGGCAGTCCAGTCGTGATGGATCGGCGGGGCTCGGCGTTGACAATAAAGGGTCAATGCCAATTGGCAAAGGGGGTATTGTAGCCCTAGAATTAGCTGGTACAGTTGATGTTGGTAGTTTACATAGACTTAGGTTGGAGTCATTAAAACTCATTTTCAACCACTTCACAAATTTCTTGCTAACAAACAGGTTTTGGCAAGTCGGTTAGGACATCTACTTTGTGCAAGACACAAGTAATTTTTACAACAATTGTTTACAGTGGGTCAGAAGTTTACATACATTAAGTTGACTGTGCCTTAAACAGCTTGGAAAATTCCCCAAAATGATGTCATGGCTTTAGAAGCTAATTGACATCATTTTAGTCAATTGGAGGTGTAACTGTGGATGTATTTCAAGGCCTACCTTCAAACTCAGTGCGTCTTTGCTTGACATCATGAGAAAATCAAAAGAAATCAGCCAAGACCTCAGGAAAAAAAATTGTAGACCTCCACAAGTCGGGTTCATCCTTGGGAGCAATTTCCTAACACCTGAAGGTACCACGTTCATCTGTACAAACAATAGTACGCAAGTATAAACAACATGGGACCACACAGCCATCATACCGCTCAGGAAGGAGACGCGTTCTGTCTCCTAGAGATGAACGTACGATGGTGCGAAAAGTGCAAATCAATCCCAGAACAACTGCGAAGGACCATGTGAAGATGCTGGAAGAAACAGGTACAAAAGTATCTATATCCACAGTAAAACGAGTCCTATAATTGACATAACCTGAAAGGCTGCTCAGCAAGGAAGAAGCCACTGCTCCAAAACTGCCATAAAAAAGATAGCCTACGGTTTGCAATTGTACATGGGGACAAAGATCATACTTTTTGGAGAAGTGTCTTCTGGTCTGATGAAAGAAAAATAGAACTGTTTGGCCATAATGACCATCGTTATGTTTGGAGGAAAAAGGGGGAGGCTTGCAAGCCGAAGAACACAATCCCAACCGTGAAACACAGGGGTGGCAGCATCATGTTGTGGGGGTGCTTTGCTGCAGGAGGGACTGGTGCACTTCACAAAATAGATGGCATCATGAGGAAGTAAAATTATGTGAATATATTGAAGCGACATCAGTCAGGAAGTTGGTCGCAAATGGGTCTTCTAAATGGACAATTACCCCAAGCATACTTCGAAATTCGTGGCAAAATGGCTTAAGGACAACAAAGTCAAGGTATTGATTGGAATGGCCATCACAAAGCCCTGACCTCAACCCTTTAGAAAATTTGTGAGCAGAACTGAAAAAGCGAGTGCGAGCAAAGAGGCCTACAAACCTGACTCAGTTACACCAGCTCTGTCAGGAGGAATGGGACAAAATTCCCCCAACTTATTGTGGGAAGCTTGTGGAAGGCTGCTCGAAACGTTTGACCCAAGTTAAACAATGTAAAGGCAATGCTAACAAATACTAATTGAGTGTATGTAAACTTCTGACCCACTGGGTATGTGATGAAAGAAATAAAAGCTGAAATATATCATTCTCTCTACTATTTTTCTGACATTTCAGGTTCTTAAAATAAAGTGGTGATCCTAACTGACCTAAGATAGTAGGATTAAATGTCAGGAATTGTGAAAAACAAAGTTTAAATCTATTTGGCTAAGGTCTATGTAAGCTTCCCACTTCAACTGTATGTGGGCCTAGCTCGAGCCAACTCAAGGCTAGCTGGTGCTTGCTTCGGGACAGAGGAGTTAGCTAACAGTAGCCACTCATTTGCAGCTAGCTAGCTGCGATGATCTGGTGTAATGATCCAGAGCGTGAAAGTGAGAATAAGATATATACGAAAAAGACCGGCTATTTGCATGGGATAAGACAACGGCAAACACACACGTCCTACTGCTACGCCATCTTGGATCATAAATCAACTTTGAGTTGATTAGCTTGAACACATGGTTACAATATACGCTATTACAGAATAAAAGAAAACAGAGAGGTGAACTATCAATTCATATAATGTACTTGCATATATTAAACATCCTTTCAAGTCAATTGATTACTAAGTAGTGAACATAAATCATCACTACGTGGAATTGCAGGATTTTCCTTGGTCTGGTGTATTAATGAATCTCAATAAACTATAACCTAAATGCATTATTACCTCCAAGTTGTCCCAATTCAAAAAAATGTATTGCCCACCCTGACATACCAAGCTAGAACAGGCCCTGCATCTCAACCAATAGCCAATTTTGGCTAAATATCCCAAGCAGGGGTACAACAACTTCCAGACAGGGTCAGGCTCCTTGGACTTTGCGGAGGCCGCTCTGGTTTGAGTGTCCTCGGCAGGACGGTGTCGCCGTAACCAAATGGTCTTACTTCGTTCTGGGTTCCACTGTGCAAGAGTAGAGAGAGTAGAGAGGGGGTCGGTAGAGTTTTTGAACATCAAGTTAGACACACAGTGAATTTAGATAGTTTTTCAGCGTTCTGATTGGTCAAAGTGGTCAAGCCTTCGACAGGCCTCCGCAGTGCACACACATAGCCTATATAGTTTATCATTCTCGCCACCGCCGAAAAGAAGACAGTGAAGAAACCACTATTTACCTACCTCTAGGCTGCTATACATATTTATTTGGTTTGTCATTGTAGACAGTTGTTATGGCGCCCTAGCAGCAGCCTAAGCAGAGAGCTCCTGTTCATTTTGTAAATATTTTTTGGGGGCATTTTTTTTACCTACAATATTTTGGTTTTAAGAATGAACAATTAATATAGCTAATATAATTAGACTCCAACACAGTGTTAAAACTGAAGCTGGCAAGTAATTTGTTTGTTTGGCTAGCTAGCTAATGTTAGCTGGCTAGCTGTCTTGATTCGAATGCCAGCCAGTGTCCGGAGGTTGAGGATGGATGAAGAGAAGTCGAAAGCAAGATGGCAGAGGTGTGCAGCGATGAAGATCGAAGGGAAGTAACAAGGCTGCTCTTTAATTACTATTGAATTGTGGTGTGCTTTCTGGCGCCATGTGACTGCCGTAGCATCCAAGGGCTCCCGAGTAGTGCAGTGGTCTAAGGCACATCTTAGCGCTAGAGGCGTCATTACAGACCCTGGTTTGAGTCCAGGCTGTATCACAACCGGCCGTGATTGGGAGTCCCATAGGGCGGCGCACAATTGGCCCAGCGTCGTCCGGGTTAGGGTTTGGCCGGGGTAGGCTGTCATTGTAAATAATCATTTGTTCTTAACTGACTTGCCTAGTTAAATAAAGGTTAAATAAAAAAAATAATTTAAAGGGGGTGCTTCATTTTGGTAGTAGTGAAGGAGTAGCTAGCTAGTTACCTACTACGGAGTCCATGGACAGCGAGACACCTTGATGAGACCGCACTTCCTGCCTGCCTACGGACTTTCTCTCCCCGCTTGACCACCTCCCTCAGATGACCACTCAAGCCATGAACTTTGTAATGACTGTCCATCTCATGATGTTGTTTTTCTAAAATACTTGTCCTTTTTTTGTGTGCTTTGAAGAGCTGAAATTCTTTGAAAGCGCTTTATAAGTTGAATAATAATAATAATCATGTATTATTACTATATTGTGTTTCATGGAATTTTAGTTGTAATTAAATAGAATTTATTTAGAATTTATCCAAATAAATTTTCCCAAAATAATTTTACCAGCTCCGTGTATTCTCAAATTGAATAAAGTAAGGGAGAGCCGCTCCTGTTTGTGTGTGTGCGTATAGGTCAACACATGACAGCTGACTAGCGCCATGAGTCATTTCTATTCTCTCACCCTGGTCATGGTCACACACACACACACACACGCACACACGCACACACGCACACACACACCATCAACAATCCCTCGAGGTTGAGGATGATCTCTTCTTCACAGGTTTTTTGGGTGGCTTGCTTGTTGTGGATCCTGCTGTGGTTGAGCAGGCCGTTAGTGGAGCCACAGTAGTCGCTAGGTGGATCTGTTTATAGCGTGGAGTTCCCAGTTTGTGTTTATGTTGCATTTTTTTAGGTTCGATTTCAAGTTGTCTTTTTATCTTGTCTTTTGTCCTCCTTGTGTCCCCTCTGCCAGTTGGTCGTAGATCAGTTGTTTGGGCAACCTTGAGTCGCACTCGCACACACCACTACACCTGACTGCAAATGGATTTCTGTCACAAAGCGGATTTCTGTCGAGGGTAAGTAGCTAAGCCAACGTGGTGAAGCTGAGCTAATCAATTAAACAGACTGAGTGAAAATAACGCCAATGAAAGCGAGAGACCGAGAGAATGAGAGAATGAGACAGAAAGAAAAGAATAACAAAAAAATGTAAGCAATATGAATTCGAGCAGGGGCCACAATGGCAAACAAAGCAACTCCACAGATGGCCGCACACAGGTGTGTGAAGTGTGTGTGATTGTGTGTGATGGATGTCACTTTGTGAAGAGGGTCCTGACAGCGTTATTGTCCATGAGCTGCTGCTGGCCCACGCAAGTACTCTACAGTTATTATCTATTAGCACTATGGAACAGCTGCCCTTTCCAGCTCCAACACCGAAAACTACGTGGCAGTACAGTGAATCAATCAACGCATCATGTCAAGAGGACATTGACAAACATACGAGCAACTGATTGAATGACTATCTTGCCAAAGAGTAAAACTGTACTGTATTTCCATTCCCCCCAATATCTCTATGATCATTATAATCAATCTCCTTGGTCAAATCCACTCTAATGTATTTAATTAGGAATGAAGAAGTCCATGTAGAGAAGTACAGTAGGGTTGATGAACTTGTGGATAAAAGGAAGGGTATTCCTTTCATCTTATGGTCCCTCCCCCTCCTTTCCTCTCTTTTACTTTTCCGGTTTCATAAAAACACTTATGACTGCCATACCCACAGCATAAGCTGCCTTTCTTAGCCTGGAGGGTTTTCCGCTTTCGCATGCTAACCCCTCTGCCCTCTGCCAATATTACATTAGCATCTCAGCTAAAGCCTTGATTTTGCTACAAGGCAGCAGAGGCACTCTCCTTACAGCAAATTAAGGTGTGTCTGTGTGTGTGTTACATCCACATAAAGCAAAGGTGCTGGGCCCTATATACTCACTGAATAGGCCTAATTTCCTCCAGCCGCTGTTTTTTATTTTCATTTCAAAAGAATCATTTAATTATAACCTTTTATCAAACCTGTATTTGTTTATTCATGGGCCCTAAACACACCGCACACTCCAAGGGCTGATTTTGATTGCTGAATATGAAGAGAGGGAGAGAGAGAGAGAGAGAGAGAGAGAGAGAGAGAAAGGTTTCCAAGAGAAAAAGAAGAGAAGGGGGGGCTAACATACAGCACTTGTGCAACAGAAAAATGGTGCAACCGCCGCCGTAACCGCTGTCGATATTCAAATGAGCATCCAATTACTCTAGCGAGGAGTCAGTTTACTGCAACGTCGCACTTGGGTGCCAAATTAAGCCTCTTTTGATCTTGCACCCCTTTATGTACACAACAACACAACCTATAAGTACATTTCACAAATAGGCTTCACTGACTGGGGGTCTGAGACAATGAAAGCCTGAAGCGCTTTCTTCCCACTCTCTCACTCTTCTGTCTCTCTTCTCGGTCTCTTTCGCTCCATCTCTTTTTCCCTCTCTCCATCTCAGGTTTCCTTATCAATGGACAGTATTCATTAGGGAGACTTGGAGGGGGGCAAAAGTGGGGAAGGCTACAAATTACTGATAATGGCACAGTGCTAATGAAGAGAATGGAGAAATGTCATTAGCATTTAAGAGGATAAGATCCATCTGACCTGCTGCCGCCGCCAGTTGCTTTCCAGTGCCACTCACTTAAGGAAGCAGGAGAGTGCGACTGATACCCAGATAGCCTTATTTGCATGGCTGAGTGGAGGAGGATGCTGATTGGTATGGACCCTCAACCACCCCACCTTGTTCCCCACTCCTTCCCTCCCTCTCCCCGTCCTCTTGTTTATGCATCACAAACAATGACACACGTGTGCGTTGTCCATATTCGCCGGTAGCAACAGTCGACAAGCAAAGAAAGCAAAGCAGGATGCAAGAGAAGAGAGAGAGAGGAGCTGCATGTGCGGCAGTTTAAAATGTGAAAAGGCAGAATGGAAGGAGATGCTCTTGATCCACACAGATGCACCCTGAGAGTGATTAGAGAGATAGTGCCTATGGTGACCTTTGACACCCCCCCCCCCATAAGGATGAATGAAAGTAATAGTCTTATTGTCACTCACTGAGAAGCAAGGCTATATGTCTCTCAATGTAGGTGGCACCTAGCTAGCATGTCAAAGAGCTAAAGAGCAGTTGTGATCTTATTTGTCCCAGTGAATAAATCATTACTGTTAGAATTGTTGGGAAGGCAACAGCAGTTATTTTAATGCTTTTAAGAGGTGCATATGATCCACAGTGCGGTTGCCGCTTCCTTGATATAATGAATAGCCATGTTAAAGGAGCAATGCAGTCAAATATACGATTTTTCTGTGTTTTTCCCCCACACTGTGTCCCTGTTTTTTTTCACCCACACTGTGACATTATGATAATGCACTTTAGGTGTAAGAGCTGTTTGAAAATACTGCCTAAAATTTCAACTTTTTTGGCTGGCTGGGATTTTTGGACCACTTGTTGATGTTAATATACCAATAACAAAGTTTGTCCTCTTTTCGCCAATAACAGCTAGTTTTCAGGTTACACATCCCTCCCATTAGGCTCCTCCAATAAGCCCCCTCGCTCAGACCACTCCCAGACAGCCCTGGCAAAATGTTTGCTAAGAAGCTATTTCAGGTTATTTTTTACCCTTTTAATTGAAAACAATCACAGTAAGGTACTTAATTGTTACCCGGAAATGATTTGATATTGAGATAAAAACAGCTGTATTGGACCTTTAAACATCTCTGTTTCAGTGCCTGATTGTGCCTGAGTATGATCTCACACGAACCGCTAGGTGGCTACAGACCTGTTTATGTGAGTCTGAGGAGAATCATTACTAAGCCCTCAGATGGCTCTGTAAGCAACAGGATAACATGAAAACATGCTTCAGAGCCATTAGCCTGAGTATGATAGCCTCCTGTTAATTAGTATAAATGAGATGTTAATGTTTTGAAGGATCTGACAATTCTGTCTACGTCATCCCCAATAAATGGCACAAAAACTCCACAGATGAATTTGCCAATCTATTTTATTAGTTTGTGCAGTTCATAGTTGTGCTGTTTGTTACCTACTGTATAGCTTGTTCTGTGTCCAAAAACACCTTCTTGAGTCACCTCAAGTCCTCCTCCTTCACACACACATGCGAGCTCACCTGAAACTGTTCAAAACACAAGAGGCAGGTTTCATTGCTGATCTCCATGGTAACCGGCTAAATGGGGTCATAGGTGAACATTTTCTCTAGCCTTTGTTGAGGAGTGCTTTGTTTCCTTCGGCGGATCCCTTTAACAACGCTGCATAAGTGTCGGACACAAACATCTTAAAGCACAGTAATTTAATTTATGAATGAATATTTATTAATTAATTTAATTAATTAATAAATATTTATTAAATATTTATTAATTAATTAATTTTATTTTATTAATTTAATTTATAAGCATAATCAGAGTTAGGTAGGTTACTTTCTAAATGTAATACGTTAACCGGTCCAAAATTGTAATCAGTAATGTAACTTTTCGAATACATTCAGTTACTTTTAGATGACTTTGGAAGGCATTGGAAGAAGACAACAAATTATGTTACCAATTGAAAGACATCTGTTGCAGGATAAACCATTGTTAAAGTTTACATAGCTGGCCATATATGGATGTAAAATGTTACTTTATGGGTTGGTTATGTAGGCTTTTTCTAACCCATCTGTCACACCCTGACCTGAGAGAGACAGTTTGTTTCTCTATGTGGTTAGGTCAGGGTGTGGGTTGGGCATTCTATGGTGTCTATTTCTTTGTGTTGAGCCGAGTATGGTTCCTAATCAGAGGCAGCTGTCTATTGTTGTCTCTGATTAGGAATCATACTTAGGCAGCCTTTCCCCCCCCACCTGTAGTTGTGGGATCTTATTTTTGTGCTGCTTGTTAAGCCTGCAAGATGTGATGGGTGTTATCATTGTTGCTTGTTTAGTGTTCTGATTTAAAATAAATACAAGGATGAACACTTACCACGCTGCACCTTGGTCTACTCCTTTTGACGATCGTGACACCATTGCTTTCTACTACATATATGTCCCGTCCTGACCAGTATAGGGGTTATTTGTATTTGTAGGTTGGTCAGGATGTGGCAGAGGGTATTTGTTTTATGTGGTTCGGGGGTTATGAGTATTGTAGAGGGGTGTTTTATTTATGTATTACGGGGTTTTGGTGTATGTTCTGGGTTTTGTATTCTAGGATGGTTTTCTAGTTTGTTTATTTCTGTGTGGTCTGTGTGGCTCCCGGTCAGGAACTGCTGTACGTCGTTGTTCCTGATTGGGATTCATATATTAGTTGCATGTTTTCACCTGGGGATTTGTGGGTAGTTGATTTTGCACTGCTTGTATTCAGCCTGTAAAACTGTCGGTTTGTCGTTCTTTGTTTTCCGTGTTCACATTTATTTAATAAATTATAATGATGAGCACGCAACCCGCTGCACCTTGGTCATCTCTACCCAACGACAACCGTGACAATATAATAATATGATTAAATTATATCTTTACATTAATAACCAAAGTCTAGCAGAATTCCAGTCATTCCAATAAATGTTATACCCCTTGATCTTCAAGAATAGGACTTGGAAATATGGAAGAATAGATTAGCCAAATTGTTTTACCTGAGCATGACCCCAAAACTAAGGACTTATTAGCCAGCCCTACTCTGTTGTTTATGATTTTGTTGTCATGGAGGACTGATTGGGCTCATTGATTTGAGTTCAAAAATAAATGCTGCGTTCATGGAATGGCATGCTGTGAGCACTACTGAAAAAGTGCTATTTACAAAAAAAAAGTTTAAAGGGCAAATCCACAGATGAAACAATAACAAAATGTTCGCCCCACCTCTGTTTTGGTAAAAAGCTGAGGGATGGGTCTGGAGAAATATAACCACTCTCAGATTAATAGACAGAGCTATGGATGCAAGGACTGACCATCCATGATATCAAATTATAGTTTCAACCATGTTTTGTTTGTTTGCATTTACTTTGTTTACAAACATTGGAGTAAAACAAGCTTATACTTTGGGTTCTCGTGGAGTGAAACAGTTGAACTAAGCTCATGAGGATTTTATAAGCTTTTCTCATCAAGAATCAATATATATATATATATAGTACCAGTCAAAAGTTTGGACACACCTACTCATTCAAGGGTTTTTCTTTATTTGTATTATTTTCTACATTGTAAATAATAGTGAAGACATCAACACTATGAAATTACACATATGGAATCATGTAGCAACCAAAAAAGTGTTAAACAAATCAAAATATATTTTAGATTTTTGTTCAAAGTAGCCACCCTTTGCCTTGATGACAGCTTTGCAAACTCTTGGTATTCTCTCAACCTCACCTGGAATGCTTTTCCAACAGTCTTGAAGGAGATCCCAAATATTCTAAGCACTTGTTGGCTGATTTTCCTTCACTCTGCGGTCCAACTCATCCCAAACCATCTCAATTGGGTTGAGGTCAGGTGATTGTGGAGGCCAGGTCATCTGATGCAGCACTCCATCACTCTCCTTCTTGGTCAAATAGCCCTTACACAGCCTGGAGGTGTGTTGGGTCATTGTCCTGTTGAAAAACAAATGATAGTTCCATTAAGCACAAACCAGATGAGATGGCGTATTGCTGCAGAATGTTGTGGTAGCCATGCTGGTTAAGTGTGCCTTGAAATCTAAATACATCACAGACAGTGTCACCAGAAAAGCACCCCCACACCATCACACCTCCTCCTCCATGCTTCACGGTGGGAACCACACATGCAGAGATTATCCGTTCACCCACTCTTCGTCTCACAAAGACACAGCAATTGGATGCATAAATCTCAAATTTGGACTCATCAGACTAAAGGACAGATTTCCACTGGTCTAATGTCCATTGCTCATGTTTCTTGTCCCAAGCAAGTCTCTTCTTATTATTGGTGTCCTTTATTAGTGGTTTCTTTGCAGAAATTCGACCATGAAGGCCTGATTCACACAGTCTCCTCTGAACAGTTGTTGATGAGATGTGTCTGTTACTTGAATTCTGTGAAGCATTTATTTGGGCTGCAATCTGAGGTGCAGTTAACTTTAATGAACTTATCCTCTGCAGCAGAGGTCACTCGGGTCTTCCTTTCCTGTGGCAGTCCTCATGAGAGCCAGTTTAATCATAGAGCTTGATGGTTTTTGCCTACTGCACTTGAAGAAACTTTCAAAGTTCTTGAAATTTTCCGGATTGACTGACCGTCATGTCTTAAAGTAATGATGGACTGT
This sequence comes from Salmo trutta, assembly GCF_901001165.1. Taxonomy (NCBI): domain Eukaryota; kingdom Metazoa; phylum Chordata; class Actinopteri; order Salmoniformes; family Salmonidae; genus Salmo; species Salmo trutta. The sequence goes on along the minus strand of NC_042991.1, from coordinate 476,139 downwards.
CATTTCTCTTTGCTTATTTGAGCTGTTCTTGTCATAATATATGCTTGGTCTTTTACCAAATAGGGCTATCTTCTGTATACCACCCCTACCTCTTCACAACACAACTGATTTGCTCAAATGCATTAAGAAGGAAAGAAATTCCACAAAATAACTTTTAACGTGGCACACCTGTTAATTGAAATGCATTCCAGGTGACTACCTCATGAAGCTGGTTGAGAGAATGCCAAGAGTATGCAAGGCAAAGGGTGGCTACTTTGAAGAATCTCACATTTAAAATATATTTTGATTTGTTTAACCTCTCTAGGGTATGTGGGACGAAATCGTCCCACCTACTCAACAGCCAGTGGAATCCCGTGGCGCGTTATTCAAATACCTTATAAATGCTATTACTTCAATTTCTCAAACATATGACTATTTTACACCATTTTAAAGACAAGACTCTCGTTAATCTAACCACACTGTCCGATTTCAAAAAGGCTTTACAGCGAAAGGAAAACATTAGATTATGTCAGCAGAGTACCCAGCCAGAAATAATCAGACACCCATTTTTCAAGCTAGCATATAATGTCACAAAAAACAAAACCACAGCTAAATGCAGCACTAACCTTTGATGATCTTCATTAGATGACACTCCTAGGCCATTATGTTATACAATACATGCATGTTTTGTTCAATCAAGTTCATATTTATATCAAAAAACAGCTTTTTACATTAGCATGTGACGTTCAGAACTAGCATACCCACCGCAAACTTCCGGTGAATTTACTAAATTACTCACGATAAACGTTCACAAAAAACATAACAATTATTTTAAGAATTATAGATACAGAACTCTTTTATGCAATCGCTATGTCCGATTTTAAAATAGCTTTTCGGCAAAAGCACATTTTGCAATATTCTGAGTAGATAGCCCGGCCATCACGGCTAGCTATTTTGACACCCACCAAGTTTGGCCCTCACCAAACTCCGATTTACTATTAGAAAAATGTGATTACCTTTGCTGTTCTTTGTCAGAATGCACTCCCAGGACGTCTACTTCAATAACAAATGTTGGTTTGGTTCAAAATAATCCATAGTTATGTTCAAATATCCTCTGTTTTGTTCGTGCGTTCAAGACACTATCCGAAGGGTGACGAAGGGTGACGCGCCCGACGCGTTTCGTGACAAAAAAAAATCGAAATATTCCATTACCGTACTTCGAAGCATGTCAACCGCTGATTAAAATACATTTTTATGCAATTTTTCTCGTAAAAAAAGCGATAATATTCCGACTGGGAGTCGTTGTTTTCGTTCAAAGACGAAAGAACAAAAACATGGTGTCGCCTCGTGCACGCGCCTCAGTCTCATTGTTCTCTGATCGACCACTATCCAAATGCGCTACTGTTTTTCAGCCAGGGGCTCCAAAGGCATCATTCAGCGTTTTGCCGCCTTCTGAGAGCCTATGGGAGCCGTAGGCAGTGTCACGTTACAGCAGAGATCCTCAGTTTTCAATAAAGAGAGTGTAGAAGCCCAAGAAATGGTCAGAGAGGGCACTTCCTGTAAGGAATCTTCTCAGGTTTTTGCCTGCCATATGAGTTCTGTTATACTCACAGACACCATTCAAACAGTTTTAGAAACTTTAGGGTGTTTTCTATCCAAAGCCAATAATTAAATGCATATTCTAGTTTCTGGGCAGTAGTAATAACCAGATTAAATCGGGTACGTTTTTTATCCGGCCGTGCAAATACTGCCCCCTACCCTAGAACACTTTTTCGGATTACTACATGATTCCATATGTGTTATTCATAGTTTTGATGTCTTCACTATTATTTTACAATGTAGAAAATAGTACAAAAAAAAAGAAAAACCCTTGAATTAGTAGGTCTTCAAACTTTTGACTGGTACTAATATACACTGCTCAAAAAAATAAAGGGAACACTTAAACAACAAAATGTAACTCCAATTCAATCAAACTGCTGTGAAATCAAACTGTCCACTTAGGAAGCAACACTGATTGACAATAAATTTCACATGCTGTTGTGCAAATGGAATAGACAACATGTGGAAATTATAGGCAATTAGCAAGACACCCCCAATAAAGGAGTGGTTCTGCAGGTGGGGACCACAGACCACTTCTCAGTTCCTATGCTTCCTGGCTGATGTTTTGGTCACTTTTGAATGCTGGCGGTGCTTTCACTCTAGTGGTAGCATGAGACGGAGTCTACAACCCACACAAGTGGCTCAGGTAGTGCAGCTCATCCAGGATGGCACATCAATGCGAGCTGTGGCAAGAAGGTTTGCTGTGTCTGTCAGCGTAGTGTCCAGAGCATGGAGGTGCTACCAGGAGACAGGCCAGTACATCAGGAGACGTGGAGGAGGCCATAGGGGGGCAACAACCCAGCAGCAGGACCGCAACCTCCGCCTTTGTGCAAGGAGGAGCAGGAGAAGCACTGCCAGAGCCCTGCAAAATGACCTCCAGCAGGCCACAAATGTGCATGTGTCTGCTCAAACGGTCAGAAACAGACTCCATGAGGGTGGTATGAGGGCCCGACGTCCACAGGGGGGGGGGTTGTGCTTACAGCCCAACACCGTGCAGGACGTTTGGCATTTGCCAGAGAACACCAAGATTGGCAAATTCGCCTCTGGCGCCCTGTGCTCTTCACAGATGAAAGCAGGTTCACACTGAGCACGTGACAGACGTGACAGAGTCTGGAGACGCCGTGGAGAACGTTCTGCTGACTGCAACATCCTCCAGCATGACCGGTTTGGCGGTGTGTCAGTCATGGTGTGGGGTGGCAATTCTTTGGGGGGCCGCACAGCCCTCCATGTGCTCGCCAGAGGTAGCCTGACTGCCATTAGGTACCGAGATGAGATCCTCAGACCCCTTGTGAGACCATATGCTGGTGCGGTTGGCCCTGGGTTCCTCCTAATGCAAGACAATGCTAGACCTCATGTGGCTGGAGTGTGTCAGCAGTTCCTGCAAGAGGAAGGCATTGATGCTATGGACTGGCCCGCCCGTTCCCCAGACCTGAATCCAATTGAGCACATCTGGGACATGTCTCGCTCCATCCACCAACGCCACATTGCACCACAGACTGTCCAGGAGTTGGCGGATGCTTTAGTCCAGGTCTGGGAGGAGATCCCTCAGGAGACCATCCACCACCTCATCAGGAGCATGCCCAGGCGTTGTAGGGAGGTCATACAGGCACGTGGAGACCACACACACTACTGAGCCTCATTTTGACTTGTTTTAAGGACATTACATCAAAGTTGGATCAGCCTGTAGTGTGGTTTTCCACTTTAATTTTGAGTGTGACTCCAAATCTAGACCTCCATGGGTTGATAAATTGGATTTCCATTGATTATTTTTGTGTGATTTTGTTGTCAGCACATTCAACTATGTAAAGGAAAAAAGTATTTAATAAGATTATTTCTTTCATTCAGATCTAGGATGTGTTGTTTAAGTGTTCCCTTTATTTTTTGGAGCAGTATATATATAATAAGTCCAAAAATGGATTTAGAAACTACAGATTGCCCTTTTAAGTCTATCAAAAGTGTGCATGTTTGAGTGTGTGTCTATTAAGCTGTTAGATTCGACATTTTGAACATTGAGATATTAAAGACATGATAGATCAGACGCATAGTATATTAAGGAGTGGAAGAGACTGGGTCTCTGTAGAAAGACGGATAGCTGTGGAATGTATTGGGTGACAAGAGGAGAGCAACGTGTTGATACAGTGGAGACGGACATCTGGATGGGAGAAATGTTGAGTTGCCTGAATTACAGCTGTACAGAACCTTTGGGAAGAATTAAACTTGGTTAAAGCTTATCTAGTGTCCGTGAGTTATTTACTCTGAAAAATAAGAACCTAACAAGGCCTATGGATTTTTTTTCATCAGCATGAATAAAAGCCCCACTTTTATTCCAAAGGCATGGATCCAAACTATGCAGCTGTCGCAAGAGCGCATTTTTCTCTGGCTGTCCACTGGTTTCAAAAATAATGATTGATAAGCAGCTTAAACTTCTTGAATTCAACCATTATTGGTTCAAATAGACATTTAGATCTGTGAACAGCCATTCACAACAACCACAATCCGCAAGGCGTAAATAGCTAAATGAGAGAGCAGCAGCGTGATTCACATCAATGCGCTATGTAGATATCAATAATAAGTGATATCCGTATCACCGTAGACTACACCACTGCTGTAATCCTTAACTCCAATCGTTTATTCAAATTGGATAATCTTCTGATGCTGACAGCAGTCGCACCATTGGAATACATAGCTTGGACTGTAGCCTACAAAAGCCTATTCCTGCTCTTTTCCCGTGATCCATCAAGCACATTTGATGTGTCATCATAGTGGTCTCTGTCATGATGGCACCAGAGGGGATGGCTGCCGTCTTATCGGCTCTTAAACATCCATGCTATTTTGTACGTTTTTTCGCGTTGTTCCTGACCTGTATTGAACATAATGTTGCTGCTACCGTACTGCTACTCTTTAATTATTTGTTATTGTTATCTCTAACTTCTGTTTTGGTATTTTCTTAAAACTGCATTGTTGCTTAAGGGCTTGTAAGTAAGCATTTCACTGTAAGGTTGTATTCGGCACATGTGACAAATATAATTTGACTTGTGGTCAGACTTGCTCAGTTGGAACAAACTGAAATTTGCGCCTTTTTTCAATGCTGATTTGAATGTCATTGAGAAAACACAGAAGTGTCAAAGATTTTTTTTGCAAACATCCTTTCTGAATTTAAAAGTAATTGTCGAAGTAATCATCTAGTTTTTCAAAAGTATCTGCAATCTGATGACAATATTTTTGCCCTTACATCTATTTTTATTTTTTAATTATTTTATTTCACATTTATTTAACCAGGTAGGCCAGTTGAGAACAAGTTCTCATTTACAACTGTGAGCTGGCCAATATAAAGCAAAGCAGTGCGACACAAACAACAACACAGAGTTACACATGGAAAAAACAAACGTACAGTCAATAACACAATAGAAAAATCTATATACAGTGTGTGCAAATGAGGTAAGATTAGGGAGGTAAGGCAACAAATAGGCCGTAGTGGCGAAGTAATTACAATTTAACAATTTACATTGGAGTGATAGATGTGCAGAAGATAAATGTGCAAGTAGAGATACTTGGGTGCCAAGTAGCAAAAAAATAAATAACAATATGGGGATGAGGTAGTTGGATGGGTCATTTACAGATGGGCTATGTACAGGTGCAATGATCTGTGAGCTGCTCTGACAGCTGATGCTTAAAGTTAGTAAGGGAGATATGAATCTCCAGCTTCAGTGATTTTTGCAATTCGTTCCAGTCATTGGCAGCAGAGAACTGGAAGGAAAGGCGGCCAAAGTAGGAATTAGCTTTGGGGGTGACCAGTGAAATGTACCTGCTGGAGCACGTGCTATGGTGCATGCAGCTATGGTGACCAGTGAGCTGAGATGGGGGCAGGGCTTTACCTAGCAAAGACTTATAGATGACCTGGAGCCAGTGGGTTTGGCAACGAATATGAAGCGAGGGCCACCCAACGAGAGCATGCAGGTTGCAGTGGTGGGCAGTATATGGGGCTTTGGTGACAAAACGGATGGCACTGTGATAGACTGCATCCAATTTGCTGAGTAGAGTGTTGGAGGCTATTTTGGATTGGAGATGCTTAATGTGAGTCTGGAAGGAGAGTTTACAGTCTAACCAGACACCTAGGTATTTGTAGTTGTCCACATATCCTAAGTCAGAACCGTCCAGAGTAGTGATGCAGGACGGGCGGGTAGGTGTGGGCAGCGATTGGTTGAAGAGCATGCATTTAGTTTTACTTGCATTTAAGAGCAGTTGGAGGCCACGGAAGGAGAGTTGTATGGCAATGAAGCTCGTCTGGAGGTTAGTTAACACAGTGTCCAAAGAAGGGCCAGAAGTATACAGAATGGTGTCGTCTGCGTAGAGGTGGATCAGAGAATCACCAGCAGCAAGAGCGACATCATTCATGTATACAGAGAAAAGAGTCAGTCCGAGAATTGAACCCTGTGGCACCCCCATAGAAACTGCCAGAGGTCCGGACAACAGGCCCTCCAATTTGACACTCTGTCTGAGAAGTAGTTGGTGAACCAGGCGAGGCAGTCATTTGAGAAACCAAGCCTGTTGAGTCTGCCGATAAGAATTTGGTGATAGACAGAGTTGAAAGCCTTTGCCAGTTCAATGAATATGGCTGGACAGTATTATCTTTTATTGAGGGCGGTTCTGATATCTTTTAGGACCTTTAGCGTGGCTGAGGTGCATCCATGACCAGCTCAGAAACCAGATTGCATAATGGAGAAGGTACGGTGGGAATCGAAATGGTTGGTGATCTGTTTGTTAACTTGGTTTTCGAAGACCTTAGAAAGGCAGGATAGGATAGATATAGGTCTGTAACAGTTTGGGTCTAGAGTGTCTCCCCCTTTGAAGAGGGGGATGACCGCGGCAGCTTTCCAATCTTTGGGGATCTCAGACGATAAGAAAGAGAGGTTGAACAGGCCAATAATAGTGGTTGCAACAATTGCGGCGGATAATTTTAGAAAGAGAGGGTCCAGATTGTCTAGCCCAGCTGATTTGTAGGGGTCCAGATTTTTCAACTCTTTCAGAACATCAGCTATCTGGATTTGGGTGAAGGAGAAATGGGGGAAGCTTGGGCAAGTTGCTGTGGGGGGTGCAGGGCTGTTGACCGGTGTAGGGGTAGCCAGGTGGAAAGCATGGCCAGCCGTAGAGAAATGCTTATTGAAATTTTCAATTATAGTAGATTTATCGGTGGTGGCAGAGTTTCCTAGCCTCAGTGCAGTGGGCAGCTGGGAGGAGGTGCTATTATTATCCATGCACTTTACAGTGTCCCAGAACTTTTGGAGTTTGTGCTACAGGATGCAAATTTCTGTTTGAAAAGCTAGCTTTTGCTTTCCTAACTGCCTGTGTATATTGGTTCCTAACTTCCCTGAAAAGTTGCATATTGCTGGGGCTATTCGATGCTAATGCAGTATGCCACAGGGTGTTTTTATGCTGGTCAAGGGCAGTCAGGTCTGGAGTGAACCAAGTGCTATATCTGTTCCTGGTTCTAAAGTTTTTTAATGGGGCATGCTTATTAAAATGGTGAGGAAAGCACTTTTAAAGAATAACCAGGCATCCTCTACTGACGGAATGAGGTCAATGTCCTTCCAGGATACCCAGGCCAGGTCGATTAGAAAGACCTGATCGCTGAAGTGTATTAGGGAGCGTTTGACGGTGACGAGGGGTGGTCGTTTGACCACCCCTCGTCACCCATTACAGACGCAGGCAATGAGGCAGTGATCGCTGAGATCCTGGTTAAAGACAGCAGAGATGTATTAGAGGGCAGGTTGGTCAGAATGATATCACAAATCAAATCAAATGTATTTGTCACATACACATGGTTAGCAGGTGTTAATGCAAGTGTAGCGAAATGCTTGTGCTTCTTGTTCCGACCATGCAGTAATATCTAACAAGTAATATAAGCTAACAATTTCACAACAACTACCTTATACACACAAGTGTAAAGGAATGAATACGAATATGTACATAAAAATATATAAATGAGTGATGGCCGAACGGCATAGGCAAGATGCAGTAGATGGTATAGAGTACAGTATATACATATGAGAAGAGCAGTGTAGGGTATGAGAACATTATATAAAGTGCCATTGTTTAAAGTGGCTAGTGATACATTACATCAAGATGGCAAGATGCAGTAGATGGTATAGAGTACAGTATATACATATGAGAAGAGCAGTGTAGGGTATGAGAACATTATATAAAGTGCCATTGTTTAAAGTGGCTAGTGATACATTACATCAAGATGGCAAGATGCAGTAGATGGTATAGTGTACAGTATATACATATGAGATGAGCAGTGTAGGGTATGAGAACATTATATAAAGTGCCATTGTTTAAAGTGGCTAGTGATACATTTAATTACATCAGATGGCAAGATGCAGTAGATGGTATAGCGTACAGTATATACATAAGAGATGAGTAATGTAGGGTAAGTAAACATTATATAATATAAAGTGGCTAGTGATAAATTGATTACATCAATTTTACCATTATTAAAGAGGGTGGAGTTGAGTCAGTATGTTTGCAGCAGCCACTCAATGTTAGTGATGGCTGTTTGACAGTCTGATGGCCTTGAGATAGAAGCTGTTTTTCAGTCTCTCGGTCCCCGCTTTGATGCACCTGTACTGACCTCGCCTTCTGGATGATAGCGGGGTGAACAGGCAGTGGCTCGGGTGGTTGTTGTCCTTGATGAACTTTTTGGCCTTCCTGTGACATCGGGTGGTGTAGGTGTCCTAGAGGGCAGGTAGTTTGCACCCGGTTATGCGTTGTGCAGACCTCACTACCCTCTGGAGAGCCTTCCGGTTATGGGCGGAGCAGCTGCCGTACCAGGCGATGATACAGCCCGACAGGATGCTCTCGATTGTGCATCTGTAAAAGTTTGTGAGTGTTTTTGCTGACAAGCCGAATTTCTTCAGCCTCCTGAGATTGAAAAGGCGCTGCTGCGCCTTCTTCACCACGCTGTCTGTGTGGGTGGACCATTTCAGTTTGTCTGTGATGTGTACGCCGAGGAACTTAAAATGAGGATGCCCGTGTTTACGGATTTGGGGTTGTACCTGGTAGGCTCATTGATCATTTGTGTGAGATTGAGGGCATCTAGCTTAGATTGTAGGATGGCCAAGGTGTTAAGCATGTCCCAGTTTAGGTCACTTAACAGTACAAGCTCTGAAGATAGATGGGGGCAATCAATTCACATATGGTGTCCAGGGCACAGCTGGGGGCTGAAGGTGGTCTATAACAAGCGGCAACAGTGAGAGACTTGTTTCTGGAAAGGTGGATTTTTAGAAGTGGAAGCTTGAATTGTTTGGGCACAGACCTGGATACTATGACAGAACTCTGCAGGCTATCTTTGGAGTAGATTGCAACTCCACCCCCTTTGGTAATACTATCTTGTCAGAAAATGTTATAGTTAGGGTTGGAAATTTCAGGATTTTTGGTGGCCTTCCTCAGCCAGGATTCAGACACGGCTAGGACATCCGGGTTGGCAGAGTGTGTAAAACAAACTTAGGGAGGAGGCTTCTAATGTTAACATGCATGAAACCAAGGCTTTTATGGTTACAGAAGACAACAAATGAATAGGAGGAATAGGGGAATAGGAGTGGACCTAGGCGCTGCAGGGCCTGGATTAACCTCTATATCACCAGAGGAACAGAGGAGGAGTAGGATAAGGGTACGGCTAAAGGCTGTAAGAACTGGTCGTCTAGTGCTTTCGGAACAGAGAGTAAAAGGAGCAGGTTTCTGGTGTGCGGAAGAATAGATTCAAGGCATAATATACAGACAAGGGTATGGTAAGATGTGAATATCGGAACAGTCCGATATGCTCTAGACAGCTAGCGAGCCACGGCTAGCAGGCTAGCAGATGGGCCGACAGGGGACGTCGCGATGGAGGAGCCTGTTGAAACCCCCTCGGGCGGATTACGTCGGTAGACCAGTCGTGATGGATCGGCGGGGCTTCGTGTCGGCAGCAAAAGGGTTCCAGGCCAATTGGCAAAATAGGTATTGTAGCCCAAGGAGTGCCTGGTGGATCTCTTCAGCTAACCGAGAGATGGGCCTAGCACGAGGCTAGTTCCTGGCTAACTGGTGCTTGCTTCGGGACAGAGACATTAGCCAGGAGTAGCCACTCGGATAGCAGCTTGCTTGCTGCGATTATCCAGGTGAAAAGGTTCAAAGCTTGAGGAAGGAATCCGGAGATGTGTAGATTTGTTGGAGAAAAAGCAGTCCGGTATGCTCTGGGTTGAATCTCGCTGTGCAGACTGCAAGAGTTGACTGGGCTAAGGTTAGCTGATGACCGCTAGCAGTGGCTAACTGACTACTAGCTACTAGCTAGTTAGCTGGCTAGCTTCTGTTGGGTGTTCCGGTTCAAAAGTATAGAAAATAGCAGATCCATACCACATGTAATCCGTTACTTCCCAACCCTGTTTATAATGCTACACAATTTTAGTATTGCATTAGGACCCAACAGAGAGTGAGGTAATGATAGAATACAGAATGTATGGGAGGTGTTTGACTTGCTCAAAGTCAAGCCTCTGATAGCTGTATATGATAGCTGTATTTTAAGAGATAGGAGGTAATATACTAGGATAATAAAATCTTTTGTGGATGTCCAACATGAATCCGTTGAAATGGACCCTTTTCTTACGTCCATTATAAACATGACAGTGGAACATATCCATGAGCACGGTCTTTCCTGTCCCTGGAATTCACCTAAAAAAAGAGACAAGAAAGAAACATATGGATCATAAAATATAGCTAACAATATCTGAAGAAAGCATGAAACAACATGGCAATAGCACAAGTAGTCAGTAGTCACAGGGTCAGCATCAAACAGAATGTAAGTAAGTGTTAGAACTGTCAGATAATGTGTTATAACCTGTAGATAATGTTTTAACTGGCAGATAATTAAGTGATATTACCCGAGAAGCCGGTGTTGGAAGATATATTGGAACGGGTGTTGTTAGGTCCGAGACGAAGGCTCAGTCTTTTTTTCTGTATCTATGGACGCGACCCAGTCGTTCAGTCTTTTTGTTCTGTATCTGTTGACACAACCCAGTTGTTCGCTCTAAATGTTCCATTGACATACTGGCTGGCAACGTGGTTGCTAGCTAGCCAACTACGGCTAACTCACTGTCACATTAAACAGTGCAGCCAGATTACAGCAAAGTAGCTGCATTTGAGTTTGTTTAAGCTGTTTTCTAGTGACATTTATTTGGATACATCCATAACAATGAGCTAATGAGGCAGGATTTCACCTGGCATAGAAAATGTGCTCTCTCGTCAGGACACTATTGTTCAGAGGAGCTAGCTAAGAACACAGCTAACACAATGACTTCAAATTGAAGCTGGAAATACAGAAAACTAGCTGCATTTCATTTAGTTTGACCTGTTTTGTATTGATATTTCTTTGTATATATCCATAAACATGATGCTGATTCATGATTTCGACTGGCTGAAAAAAGCTGCGTACCTGTCTGTCTCATCCCGACTCCCGACACGTTCATTACTATGCGACAGCTGGCGATCGAATTTGAATATTGAAACAATGTGTCAAATGTTGGAGACAGACAGTAATGTTTATACAAATCTCTGCTGTTGAAAAATAAATGTTAGTCTAAAAGAAATGTGAGATAATGTCTAGATGCTTTTTATAGTGGAGATCAAGTTTTTTAAATTGCCTGGCTGCAGCTGATGAGACAGTGGATTGCGCAGTCAAATGAAACGGAGAAAATAGGCATTTTAACATCATAGATTTAGCCAGTGGTAATTTGTGGAATAGACAACGGCTAGAATGCGACTTTAACCAATCAGCATTCAGGATTAGACCCACCCATTGTATAATGTGTTATAAGTTGCAGATAATGTGTAATAATGTATCTTACCAGCATCACTGTGGATAAAGAACCCTCTGGGGGGGTCTCCTCTTGTGAAAAAAAAGATTTTGAATGAGAAGGGTCATATCGAGAAAGGGGATCACTGAATATATGAATGAATGAATTATTGTTTAATCAAATTACATTAATAAGTATAGGCCTATGTAACATAGACTATTCATTACCATATCATTGTTTTAATCCATAATGAGTCAGGGCATCAAGCCACTAACTACTAAAGTATGGATTCCAGTTCTCTAGACAACTAGCCTACTGCAGCTGAGCAAGACAAAGGACATCTAATCAGCAAAACAAGACAGGTTTCCCATAAAGAAAAGCATCAGCAGAACAATTGTGTCAGACAAAACAGGGTTTGGAGTGTAGAGAGCGGTTCATATGAGGTCTAGTGGACTTCAACAAACTCACTGGGTTGAACTGGCTAATTGTGATAATATGTTGAAGTGGTGTGACGGTGGCAGTTTTCAGTCATTCCTGAATTGTCAGGATTTTATCTAACAATCACATAGTCATCAGCCCACCATTCATTTCTCACGATGTCCCTGTTTGGTACTAGGTTGTTATGGAAAAATAGATTTTGTTGTCCTCAGTAAACTACCTCATAGATAAATAAAGTTCCTTTTGACCTGAAAATGGTTTTGGAGCGGATTTAATTTTGTCTGCCAATAGCAGCTACATTAGTCAGTGTCAACTGCCCTTCATGAAGCACCAGACTGTCATATCTCAGGACAATGGTGAAAAAAACATCACTCCCTCCATTTCCTCCACCCTCCCATCTCACTTTTCGGTCCTCTCCTTCCCTCCTCATCCTGTCCTCTGCTCTCCCTCTCTCTCTCCCCTTTCCCTCCCTCCCTCCCTCCCTCCCTCCCTCCCTCCCAGTCCAGTCCTCCACTGGGGTGAAATGCTGGAAGACAGTGTGTGACTTCTCGCTGACTTTCCAAGCTGCTCTCTGGCACCGCGGGCAATGTAGGTAAATGTCGACGGTGGCCTCGGCCATGTTGTAATGTTATGGTAGAGTGGAGAAGGACAAGGACAAGGAAGGCCGGCAGCCCTCTGCTCTGAGTTCAACCACTTATTTTCACCTGGCCCACTCTCATCCTGCACCGGCCCTGGAGTACACGTCAACACATTAGTGCCGGAGGTTGGGCTCTTTGTTATAGACCCTGTTTTTACATCAATGAGGAATTTTATAATGGTTGGAACAACTGGTAATACTGACCAAGGCCTAGTAGAAAGGACAACCAGTCCACAAGGGCCAATCTGACTTGAATGGGGGTGGATCCTTCCTAAACACTGTGTCATTGTTAGCCACTACAAAAACACGACACATTGGGTCAATACTAAAGGGGAATGGAAACACTAGGATTTAGAACGGCAGCTAACTAACTGTAATTCGCCATATTGGTATTGTTGCGTCACTGGCAGGAGAGAACATTTTGGAACTCCCAAAAATGGCTGAATTTACCGAGTAGCTCCGAGTCTGAGAATTAGTTTATTACAGAGAATGAAATAATGTTAGTTAGGGAGCCAATAAACCTACTGAAGCCCTTCATGTTTGAGCCGATCGTTGCCCCAGATCAAACAGTTTGTTCTCGATGCAGTAACTACACAGATATGCCGCCTGAAACACCTCAGCTAGAGGGTTGGCATGTGTGTTGTAGCGAGATGGTGGCAGTGCAGCACAAAATCCCAGTGGATGGTGGCTGTATTACATCCAGTCAGAGGTTCCTGTCAGTCTGTCTGGATGGCAATGTATTTATTGGAGGTGTCACTAATCCTTATGAAGGACTTCCTGGTAGAAGAGGTTCCTCGACCGGTCAGCAGCCGATATGCCAGTTAAATAGTTGGTAACATTTTGCTAGATTATATATTATTTAAGGTTAATATCAATAGTGGGTATACAGTTGAAGTCAGACGTTTACATACACCTTAGCCAAATACATTTCAACTCAGTTTTTCACAATTCCTGACATTTAATCCTAGTAAAAATTCCCTGTCTTAGGTCAGTTAGGATCACCACTTTATTTTAAGAATGTGAAATGTCAGAATAATAGTAGAGAGAGATTTATTTCAGCTTGTATTTCATCACATTAGCCTATCATCACGTATTTCATCACACTTTCATCACATTCCCAGTGGGTCAGAATTTTACATACACTCAATTAGAATTCGGTAGCATTGCCTTTAAATTGTTTAATAATAACTATCCGCCCCATTTTTTTTTAAATGTTCACCTATAATGACCTACCCAAATCTAACTGCCTGTAGCTCAGGCCCTGAAATAAGGATATGCATATTCCTGGTACCATTGGAAAAGAGACACACTGAAGTTTGTGGAAATGTGAAAGGAATGTAAGAGAATATAATACAATAGATCTGGTAAAAGATAATACAAAGAAAAAAACAACCGTTATTTTGTATTTTTTTTGTACCATCATCTTTGAAATGCAAGAGGAAGGCCATAATGTAGTGCGAATGGCCCAGTACATCACTGGGGCCAAGCTTCCTGCCATCCAGGACCTCTATACCAGGCGGTGTCAGAGGAAGGCCTAAAAATTGCCAAAGACTCCTGTCACCCTAGTCATAGACTGTTCTCTCTGCTACCGCACTGGGTGGTTGAAGATTATGGGGATATCTATGCTGACTGGGTATTTAGAGATGCTTGGCCCATGTTGACTGACCTCTGATGTTTGGTATTCATCCAAGACAAGGAACTCAGTGCTGTCATCATCATCATCATCCTCTTCGTGAGACCCATCACTCAAAGGCTCAGAGATTTAAGTGTCTTCAAACTCTTGAATGGCTTAATTGCAATATAGAAATGCAACTTGGGTAGCTTGACTGTCTCAGATTGTGCCAATGGAAACATCAGCTGGAATTGTGTTTTGCTTGAAGTACCACACCTCAAACACAAAGTCAGTCTCAAGGCCTTTGCTGCATTGTCCGTTGGGGAAGAAAATAACCCTTTCCACTTTCACCGTGTCAGTAACTCCTGCACTGCAGTCCGTAACTACCTTTCTGGTGCCTCCCCCTTGCTTTGCTCGGACTTGTTTGGTCTGCTTGATATCAATGTGAATCCACCCTACTTCAATACTGTGAGTGCTTGATCTTACTCTGGTCTGTTTCCTTTGAGCTGAGAGGGTTGGGGTTCCTCTTCCACATTGCTTTCTTAGTTTCAGCTTTTCCTTAAGTTTTTCAGCTTTTTCCATAAGCTTTTCAAAATGCCCAAATTGTTGTTTTGAGACTGGCTTTTGACTTTGGCAGAAATTGACGAGCAATCCTGTCTCCAAGTGTAGATGGCCATATCTGAATCTTCCATGAGCAGGACAACATCTTTGTAAATCTGTGGAGAAAGAAAATATGATATAAAATTCTAAGCATTGAAAATAGTGTACATTTTCATTTCATTATTTTATCCTCATTACACTGCCCTGATGTGGATAACTGCATAGAAAACAACTTCTGAAAGTAAAATTTGCTTTGAATACTGACAACACAGTAAATCAATGGCATAGGTCATTTCAGCAGACAAGAAATACTAACTAAAACTGACTGTCTTACATTATTATCATGCAGCAGGCAGTGACAATACAGTTTTTACCATAACATTAACTCATAATTAAGAATACATAGAGCAACTGTATCCCTCCAAATTGTTTAAAATATGCAATGGTGGTTATCGTAAGTTAAATGTAAAAAATAAAAAAGCTATCAAGAAAATGAAGTGGCAAGAACACTCCAATAGATGGCTTCATAGTTATACATAGCTGTCCATAAACAAGGTGCTTAATTATAATGAAATTCACTTAAGTACTTTATACAATGGTGTAAAGTACTAAAATACAAATACTTTAAAGTACTAAATAAGTAGTTTTTTGGGCGTACCTGTATTTTACTATTTATTTTTTTGACAACTTTTACTTTTACTCCACTACATTCCAAAAGAAAATATGTACTTTTACTCCCATACATTTTCCCTGACACCAAAAGGTACTTGTTACATTTAGAATGCTCAGGCAGGACAGAATTATGGCCCAATTCACGCCACATATCAATGTAATGCGTTGCCATCCCTACTGCCTCTGATCTGGCGGACTCACTAAACACAAATACTGCATTCATAAGTGTTGGAGTGTGCTCCTGTCTGTCACAATTGAGTACTTCTTCCACCACTGTACTTAAAGGAAAAACTATAATAAGGTTGGTAGCATCATGGAAAATTGTTGTGGAAATCTGTTGCAGCTCAGGTTGACTGCAAAATCCACAATGCAATGATCTCTCTATAGGCTGGCTGGCTGACTAAATTGCTCGTAAGAAATAAACCAAACGTAGCTACATGCAATAGTTCCTCTGTGGAGATGGGAGAACCTTCCAGAAGGACAACCATCTCTGCAGCACTCCACCAATCAGACTTTTATGGTAGAGTGATGAATAGCTTAGCAACTACGTGACACAGCTTGACAACATGAACGCAATTGGACGACAGTCTACTGGGTTTGGCATTGTACTTTCCTTCATTCACTGTATTTCTATCTCCTTTCTATAATATCTCTGGCAACGGCACCATGCTATGCAGCCTGGACTAAAGAGGCAGACAAATAAGAAAAATGTGCTAGACCCTCTGCTAAATTACACATTTCTAAAGTTAGGAATTTGGAAAAATATATGATCAAGGGTTCATTCAAGAGAAGACATCCTCCCGAGTTATGACATCAGCCAGTATTGAATTCTGACATGTATGAAAGACATCTTCGCGATCTAAAAGTCGTATTCCTATTAACTTCCAGTGTAGTGAGAGCGACTTTATCACAGTGCTACGTCATACCGGATGGATTTTGGCCTGCCTTAACGCCAATAACTCAGATACACATGAAAACATGAAATGACCCTAGGAATCGATAGAACTTCACTCGGAGATGCACAAAAACAATATAACATTCAAAATGGGTCAACCTTTCCTTTAAGTACATTTAAAAACAGATACTTTTACTCAAGTAAGTTGTATTTTACAGGGTGAATTTTACTTTAGTCATTTTATATTAATTAAGGTGTTTTACTTTTTCTCAAGTATGACAATTGAGTACTTTTTCCACCACTGTGTGTGTGTGTATATACACTGAACAACATTTTTACCGCAACATACAACAATTTCAAAGATTTTACTGAGTTAGAGTTCACATAAGGAAATCAGTCAATTGAAATAAATTCATTAGGCACTATTCTATGGATTTCGCGTGACTGGGAATACAGATATCGAACTGTTGGTCACAGATACCTTTAAAAAAAAGTAGGGGTGTGGATCAGAAAATCAGTCAGGATCTGGTATGACCACCATTTGCCTCATGGTGCGCGACACATCTTCGCATAGAGTTATTCAGGCTGTTGATTGTGGTCTGTGGAATGTTGTCCCATTCCTTTTCAATAGCTGTGAGAAGTTGCTGGATATTGACGGGAACTGTAACATGCTGTCGTACATGTCGATCCAGAGCGTCCCAAACATGCTCAATGGATGACATGTCTGGTGAGTATGCAGGCCATGGAAGAATTAGGAAATGTACAGCTTCCAGGAATTGTCTACAGATCCTTGCGACAAGGGGCTGTGCATTATCATGCTGAAACATGAGGTGATGGCGGCGGATGAATGACATGATGACAGACCTCAGGATCTTGTCAAGGTATCTCTGTGCATTCAAATTTCCATTGATAAAATGCAATTGAGTTTGTTGTCAGTAGCTTGTGCCTGCCCATACCATAACCCCACCGCCACCATGGGGCACTTTGTTCACAATGTTGACATCAGCAAACCACTCGCCCACACAACGCCGTACACGTCTGTGGTTGTGAGGCTGGTTGGATGTACCTCCAAATTCTCTAAAATCACGTTGGAGGCAGCTTATGGTAGAGAAATTAACATTCAATTATCTGGCAACAGCTCTGGTGGACATTCCTGCATGCAGCACGCCAATTGCACGCTCCTCAAAACTTGAGACATTGGTGGCATTGAGTTGTGTGACAAAACTGCACATTTTAGAGTGGCCTTCTATTGTCCCCAGTGCAAGGTGCACCTGTGTAATGATCATGCTGTTTAATCAGCTTCTTGATATGCCACACCTGTCAGGTGGATGGATAATCTTAGCGAATGAGAAATGCTCACTAAGAGGGATGTTAACACATTTGTGCACAACATTTTAGAGAAAAAAGCGATAAAGTAATAAAGTCCGAGAAGTTGGTGTTTGAAGGATATATTGGTATGTTGTTAGGATATATTGGTGTGTTGTTAGGCCCGAGACGAAGCCAACATATCCTCCAAACATCGGTTTCGAGGGCATTATTGCTTTTAAACAACAGGTACCAAAATATTCAAATACTGATTGACATGTTTTAATTAAACATTTTATTTTGATTAATTTATTCATACTATTTCATCCTTCCACTAGATTTCGTCCTGACGCAAATCTAGAGTTGCTACCTAAGCCGGCTGGTCGTTCGTTCTATTGTTTTGGTTGCTAGAGACGCGACTCAGTTGTTCAGTCTTTTTGTTCTGTATCTACTGACGCGACCCAGTCGTTCGTTCTAAATGTTCTGTTGCCATACTGGCTGGCAACATTCTTATCCCTTGCTTGCCAGATAGACAACTACGGCTAACTTACAGTCACTTCATAAAGTGCAGCCAGAATAACAGCAAAGTAGCCACATTTGCATTTGTTTAAGCTGTTTTGTAGTTAGACTGCAATTTTTTGAGTAGGGTGTTGGAGGGTATTTTGTAAATGACATCACCGAAGTCGGGGATCGGTAGGATGGTCAGTTTTACGAGGGTATGTTTGGCAGCATGAGTGAAGGATGCTTTGTTGCGAAATAGGAAGCCGAATCTAGATTTAATTTTGGATTGGAGATGCTTAAGGTGAGTCTGAAAGGAGAGTTTACAGTCTAACCAGACACCTCAAATCAATTTATAAAAAATTTTACATGCGTTTTTCTGGATTTTTTTGTTCTTATTCTGTCTCTCACTGTTCAAATAAACCTACCATTAAAATTATAGACTGATCATTTCTTTGTCAGTGGGCAAACATATAAAATCAGCAGGGGATCAAATACTTTTTTCCCTCACTGTAGGTGTCCTGCAGGGCAGGGCAGGCAGTGTGCCCCCGGTAATGCGTTGGGCAGACCACACCTCCCTCTGGAGAGCCCTGGGGTTGTGGGCAGTGCAGTTGCCGTACCAGGCGGTGATACAGCCCGACAGCATGCTCTCAATTACGCATCTGTAAAAGTTGTTGAAGGTCTTAGGGGTCAAGCCAAATTTCTTCAGCCTTCTGAGGTTGAAGAGACGCTGTTGCGCCTTCTTCACCACACTGTCTGTGTGGGTAGACCATTTCAGATCATCTCTGTTGTGTACATCGAGGAACTTGAAGCTTTTCACCTTCTCCACTGTGGTCCCGTTGATGTGGATAGGGGCGTGTTCTCTCTTCTGTTTCCTGAAGTCCATGATCAGCTCCTTCATTTTGTTGACTTTGAGGGAGAGGTTATTTTCCTGGTACCAATCCGCCAGGGCCCTCACCTCCTCCCTGTAGGCTGTCTCTTCGTTGTTGATAATCAGGCCTACAACTGTTGTGTCTTGATGATTGAGTTGGAGGCATGCATGGCCACGCAGTCATGGGTGAACAAGGAGTGCAGGAGGGGGCTGAGCACGCACCCTTGTGGGGCCCCTGTGTTGTTTCCTAACTTCACCAACTGGGGACGGCCCGTCAGGAAGTCCAGGACCCGGTTGCACAGGGTGGGGTTCAGACCGAGGGCCTCAAGCTTAATGATGAGCTTGGAGGGTATTATAGTGTTGAAGGCTGAGCTATAGTCAATGAACAGCATTCTTACATAGGTTTTCCTCTTGTCCAGATGGGATAGGACAGTGTACAGTACAGTCTGTGGATCTATTGGGGCGGTATGCAAATTGAAGTGGGTCTAGGGTGTCAGGGAAGGTGGAGGTGATGTGATCCTCACTAGCCTCTGAAAGTACTTCATGATGACAGAAGTGAGTGCTACGGGGCGATAATCATTTAGTTCAGTTTCCTTTGCTTCTGGGTACAGGAACAATGGTGGACATCTTGAAGCAAGTGGGGACAGCAGACTGGGAGAGGGAGAGATTGAATATGTCCGTAAACACTCCAGCCAGCTGGTCAGCGCATGCTCTGAGGACGCGGCCCGGGATGCCGTCTGGCCCGGCAGCCTTGCGAGGTTTAACATGTTTAAATGTCTTACTCATGTCGGCCACGGAGAACGAGAGGCCACAGTCCTTGGGTGCGGGCCACGTCGGAGGCACTGTGTTATCTTCAATGCGGGCGAAGAAGGTGTTTAGCTTGTCCGGAAGTAAGACGTCGGTGACCGCGACGTGGCTGGTTTTCCCTTTGTAACCCGTGATTGTCGGTAGACCCTGCCACATACATCTCGTGTCTGAACCGTTAAATTGTGACTCCACTTTGTCTCTGTACTGACATTTTGCCTGTTTGATTGCATTACGGTGGGAATAACTACACTGTTTGTATTCAACCATATTCCCAGTCACCTTGCCATGGTTAAATGCGGTGGTTCGTTTCGACACATTCATTACTATAGGACAGCTGGAGATCGAATTTGAATACAAATGTTGGAGACAAACAGCAAGGTTTTCTCAAATCTCCGCTCTTGTAAAATAAATGTTAGTCTAAAAGAAATGTGAGATAATATTTCGATTATTTTTATAGTGGAGATGAAGTTTATAAACTGCTTGGCTGGGCTGTTGAGACAGTGGATTGCGCAGTCAGATGGAACAGAGAAAATAAGCATTTTAATGTCATAAATTTAGCCGGTGGTAACTTATGGAATAGACACTGGCTGGAATGTGGTTCTAACAATACATCAAATCAAATTTAATTTGTCATATGCGCCGAATACAATACCTTACATTGAAATGCTTACTTACAAGCCCTAGCCAACAAAGCAGTTTTAAAAAATACCTACAAAAAATAAGAATAAGAAATAAAAGTAACAAATAAGCATTCAGGATTAGACCAACCCTGTCATGTCTACTACTTTGAAGAATCTCAAATATAAAATATATTTTGATTTGTTTAACACTTTTTTGGTTTTTACATGATTCCATATGTCTTATTTCATAGTTTTGATGTCTTCACTATTGTTCTACAATGTAGAAAATAGTAAAAATAAAGAAACTCTGCAATGAGTAGGTGTGTCCAAACTTTTGACTGGTACTTTACTTACGTAGTCAATTTCAACTCTTACACAAGCACAGTAGGATGATTTAATGTATATCAGTGCTTGTCCAGTGGACTGGCACTTATCCACATGGTGCCTATTTAGCAGACACACATGTTGTGCATACAAGATTATTTTGTTCACAACTGAAGATAATGTCCCTTCAAATATGAAAGATCATGTTTGAGAAGCAGTGATGGCAGTGTCTGACTGTTTAACTTACAGAACAAGTAAATATCCCTATGTAAAATTTGAATAAATATGAGTTACGTTTGGAGCATAGAATAGCATAAATGCAGATTGTAAATAACACCGGTAGTATATGCTAGTACATTTTAGCAGACGCTCTTATCCAGAGCGACTTACAGTAGTGAGTGCATACATTTCATGCATTTTTTATTTTTTTGTACTGGCCCCCCATGGGAATTGAACCCACAACCCTGGTGTTGCACACACCATGCTGGCATTGCAAACACTATGTGCTACCAACTGAGCCACAGGGAAGACCTAGTTGTGGCGAAGAACAACTGCATGCATACTCTAATAACCAATTTGCTGGAATTATTGTTGAGAGAGTACTCCATGTCCGTGCAAAAATACTACACCAATGTAGCACCTAATCACTGACATGTAGGCCTGAAGTGTTAGCCTACTTCCACTGTTACCTGATCCATAATCTGTTGATAAATTATGAACCTGTAATCTGGATCACAAATTTGGTTGCCATCGGTGTGAGGATACATCAAGTCAGGAACAACATTCTTCATGCAGACAGCGAGCACCCCCTATTAACCCACTGCACCACCTCCACAACCCGCTTTTGCTCCTCCGACTTTGAGAGGACCTCTTCTGTGACCCCATGTTCGCGCAGGAAATCCGACATATTGATGATTGACATCTTTAGGAAGCTGGACCGTTAGCTACAAACTGGACTGCTAGATGTCCTGTGTAAATAGTCGTGATGAACCCAGTCATTTTGAATGGAGACTGTTTAGTCTAAAATACACTATAGTGACCTAGAAATGTGATGCCATTGCTAAGGTAGGCAAATATTTAATTGCATACAACTTTGCCATCATTATCAGGTCATCAGGTGAGTTGTAAATCTAGTTTGTTCATTACAGTGGCTTGGAAAATTACATTTTAAAAGGAGGCAAATAATTAGTACGAAAACCATTGTCATCAATTTTATGTCGCCAGACTGACTTTAGATGCAGTATAATGTTAGCTAGCTAGATTGAGGGGAGACCAATGTTCATTTGGCCCTAATAGTTTTTGGTACCTGAACAGCAATGACACAAGTCGACCCGGACAAGTTCTTGAAGTTCAGCTCACGCGCAGAGAGAATTGGGGGATTGTTTATCTAGTTTGCTCCTTAGGACCGTGAGATGGGGGAAGCAGAAGTGTTGTTTGAAGCTGAAAGCACGTAGAGTACTGTTAGCGAGAAAGATGAGTGAACAACAGTGAAGTCCAAGAATGGAACAAAAAGGGCTAAAATTGTTGTGGTAAATGAGTCTGATGAATCATTGCTTGTTGGAGTACGTTTTTTGGATAAAGATGTTTATTTGGGAAACCCTTTTGAAGTCAAGAGGATGGTGAAGAGGGTGTTTGGAAAAGTGGATGCAATCAAAGTAACCAGGAATGGTATGGTGTTGATATCGTGTGTATCTAAATAACAAAAAGAGCGTGCATTGTGGCTTGCAAAAATATCGACACATGAAGTGAACAGCTTTGATTTTCGGAGCAGGGCACCAGTAAATGGTGTTATTTCTGGCATCCGGTTGGACATTGATAATCAGTATCTTAGGCAAAAAATTCCATGAGTAGTTAATGCATGTCGCATGACCCGCTTGGAGAATGGGAAAAAGGAGCAAAGTGTATCTGTATTATTGATGTTTGATGAGTAAATTTGGGATATATAACATATATGAGTGTTCGTGCAAAACCCAATGCAATGCAAGAAGTGTAAAAAGTTTGGCCATGTGTTAAGTGTTTGCAGACATGAGGAATATGTTATTGAAGAGTCTTGAATGTCAAATGTTGCAACTGTGGTGGGGATCATATTTCTGAATTCCCTGAGTACCCTGTTAGGGTGAAAGAAGTTGAGGAGTCAAGGATCAGGGTTGTACAGCAAATCTCCTATGTGGAGGCGGTGAAGAGTGTTGAAGGGGTAAGAGGCCACAGTTCTGAAGAAGATATGGTGGTGGATGCACCGCAACCAGTTGCAAAGGTTATACTTCAATCAAGTGATCTGGATACACTTATTGTGAAAAAGGTGGATTTTGTAGTATTTATAGCCATAGTTATTAATTGCACTGCACAAGTGTCTGTCTTGTTTTGTACGCTTTGTACAAATAATAAAACGCAGAACTACAGGATGTTTCTTAACATAACTCTTTATTAACTAGCTACAACTACATGTTCGCCTATCTCCAACCACGATCAACTGACAATGCCCTAACCGTCTGGGTGGTCTTAACCAATCACTGCACAGTAGGATACGGCGGTAAAATGCATCCAATTATAATTCAGTATGTATTCACATATGAATATTACATCCCCCTTCTTTTAAAACAAAATACAAATGTTTACATATTCTAAGCTTTTCTTTTGAATACATGCTCTGTAGTTTGAACTCAAGGTAAGTAACCATTTATATTGCATAACACACCAACTGAATCAACATAGACTCTGAAACAATGATCCAACATACTGTTACTTTTAGAACAAGGGATTCTCAGCAACTCAGCTTTCACTGTAGAAATGACATCTTAACATTTCAAACAAATACAATACCAAAGCATTTCAAGTGAACTTTCAATAACAAGTTTACAGTCTGGAACTCTTTTAGGGCAGCGATCCGCCTACACCCTTTGACATTTCACAGGTCGAGGACATCTCTGGGCTTGACCTCTCTTCCTGACCTTGTGCGATATGATGTTGAGCATGCTTCTGTGTCAGTCAACAGCTCTTGTGGTGTTGCAGGTAAGTATGGTGTATGTTGTGCTGTGTGTGTGTTTAGTCCATCACGTTCTCTTTCAGGGGAACAGTTCATCTCATCAGTGTGTTGTTCTTTTGTGTTCAGTAAGTGACGACGATTGCGGCGGTACACTGCTCCTTCTGTTGTGCGGACGTGATATGAACGTTCAGTGTCAGCTGGCTGGATGACGACTGCTGGTTTCCAGAGGCCATGCTCCTGGATTCTAACTGACTCTCCGTCGATCAGTGGTGGCAGTGGTCTAGCTGACCTGTCGTAGTATCGCTTTTGTTGTTGTTGTCTCTGTGCACGTTTTCCATGCATTTCATTGTAGCTGACGACCTCAGGTTGCAGCTGCTGGTTGGTGCTGGGAAGAGTTGAGCGAAGTCTGCGGCTCATCAACAGCTGGGCTGGTGATTTGAAGTTGTCAACTGGAGTGTTGCAGTATTCAAGGAGACTGAGATAGGGGTCTCTCTTGTCTGCTTTTGCTTTGTCCATGAGTGATTTAGCAATCTGCACAGATTTTTCAGCAAGGCCATTACTTTGAGGGTAATGTGGGCTTGTGGTGACGTGTGAACTCCCATGCTTTTGTGAAGGATTCAAACTCATTTGATTTGTAACGTCTTACAAATGTCTTGTCTTGTTTTGTACGCTTTGTACAAATAATAAAACGCAGAACTACAGGATGTTTCTTAACATAACTCTTTATTAACTAGCTACAACTACATGTTCGCCTATCTCCAACCACGATCAACTGACAATGCCCTAACCGTCTGGGTGGTCTTAACCAATCACTGCACAGTAGGATACGGCGGTAAAATGCATCCAATTATAATTCAGTATGTATTCACATATGAATATTACAGTGTCCAAAAAGTCCAAGAAGATGGACATCATTATATCTGCAGCTGAGATGTTTTTGGGCCTCCACGACTTAATGGAAGAAGCACTGCAAGGACTACTGTCGCCTGGAAATGTCCCGCCATCACAGGATCCTTCTGAGCCTGGGTAGGGACCTGATTAAAACAGAAAAGCAGGCTGATTTAGTTTAACATTTCGTAGTTTGTATGGAATTTTTTTACATGTATTTTTTACTACGCATTGTTTTCCTTTCAGGATTCTTATTATTTACCCGTACAGTAGGTGGCGGAATGCACTTATAAATGTTGCGAACGCCATTATACCAAAGAAGAAGAAATAACAGACGTAATTTCCTTTGTAATAAACTACGTTTATGGGCGAATTATAAAGCCAATCAAAAGGGTTTACATGTAATATGTATTCCGTAAAGTGTATTTTGGTATACGTATGTAGCTATTTTGTTTAGTTTGTGGGGAATGAAATGCAATACTTTACACAGCGCATATAACTCTGATTGGTCAATATTTCAGATAGTACACTTATCAGCCAAGAAAACGCAAATGCGCTGAGACATAGGTTGTAAACAAAACACATGGTGCCAAGCGTCAGCTGCACCTCAGCTGATCAGAAGTGGAGCGCGCAACCGCAAACCATTGAGGCTAACTTAGCTAGCTAGTGAGGGAGAAATGGCTGATACCATAGCTGATACAAGGAGGCTATTCTCCAAGCCTCAGAACTTGAATGACGCGTATGGACCACCTAGTAACTTTCTAGAGATAGACGTGAGCAACCCTGAGACGGTCGGTGTCGGCAGGACCAGGTTTACCACGTATGAAATCAGACTAAAGGTGAGCAAACCATTATCTTGCTCTTTAGGGCAATGCACCTGGTCATCTTGATAAAGGGGATTGAGTTTAGCAAGGGTCACACTAAGAGATGTGTACCAGTCAGATATCAATAATATTCAAACGGTCAAATCAGTTATAGTAGCTAACGTTAGTTAGCCAACCAGCTTTTAAACACGGGGTGCTTTAATTCAACTAACGCGTAGTTATAGTGACATTTAACCAATGCAGCTGTATATTAAAACAATTCAACTAATTCTAGTGAGGTTGTCAAAGTATTGATACATTGTATCATTGCATGGGCCTCCAGTTATTTACGATAGCCTAGACAACTTTCTTGCTAATTGTTAGCTAGCTAGATGTTATCTTAAGGAATGTGTCGCCAATGGCAAGTTACAAATATGTTGTTGAAGGTGGGGGACTTGTTTGTGTCTTGTTTGCAAGAGCTCCACGACGTCAAACCGTCAGGGAGCCATGTAGTTAGCTACAGAAGCGAATTTGTATGATCTACTTGCTAGGCTATATTTACTAAAGTAACGAACCGTTAACGGTTCTACGAACCGTTAACAAATCCTTGTTGTGCTCCAGCCACACCCCTGTCATCGGATGTAAAGGGTAGATAATGGTATTTGTCACACACAGAAGTAAAGAGCTTGACAAGGGCGTATTTAAACAGTCTATGAGAAGTTAATGTAAAGTCTCTACCTAGAAACCGAGCTAGAGCTCAGAGTCCAGCTCCCTCACTCAGTGAAGAAATGTCTCTTCTCTTATGCCCTGACTCAAATCATATTTATTTATATAGCCCTTCTTACATCAGCTGATATCTCAAAGTGCTGTACAGAAACCCAGCCTAAAACCCCAAACAGCAAGCAATGCACGGTGGCTAGGAAAAACTCCCTAGAAAGGCCAAAACCTAGGAAGAAACATAGAGGAACCAGGCTATGAGGGTTGGCCAGTCCTCTTCTGGCTGTGCCGGGTGGAGATTATAACAGAACTTGGCCAAGATGTTCAAATGTTCATAAATGACCAGCATGGTCAAATAATAATAATCACAGTGGATGTCTAGGGTGCAACAGGTCAGCACCTCAGGAGTAAATGTCAGTTGGCTTTTCTCTACCGCTCCTGCTGTCTCTAGAGAGTTGAAAACACCAGGTCTGGGACAGGTAGCACGTCCGGTGAAGAGGTCAGGCTTCCATAGCCGCCGGCAGAACAGTTGAAACTGGAGCAGCAGCACAGCCAGGTGGACTGGGGACAGCAAGGAGTCATCATGCCAGGTAGTCCTGAGGCATGGTCTTAGAGAGAGCATACTTAAGTTCACACAGGACACTGGAGAAATACTCCAGATATAACAGACTGACCCTAGCCCCCCGACACATAAACTACTGCAGCATAAATACTGGAGGCTGACACAGGAGGGGTCAGGAGACACTGTGGCCCCATCTGATGATACCCCGGGACAGGGCCAAACAGGCAGGATATAACCCCACCCACTTTGCCAAAGCACAGCCCCCACACCACTAGAGGGATACCTTCAACCACCAACTTACCATCCTGAGACAAGGCTGAGCAAAGCCCACAAAGATCTCCGCCACGGCACAACCCAAGGGGGGCGCCAACCCAGACAGGAAGGCCACATCAGTGATTCAACCCAATCAAGGGACGGCATGGAAGAGCACCAGTAAGCCAGTGACTCGGCCCCTGTAATAGGGTTAGAGGCAGAGAATCCCAGTGGAGAGAGGGGAACCGGCTAGGCAGAGACAGCAAGGGCGGTTCGTTGCTCCAGTGCCTTTCCGTTCACCTTCACACTCCTGGGCCAGACTACACTCAATCATAGGACCTACTGAAGGGATGAGTCTTCAATAAAGACTTGAAGGTTGAGACTGAGTCTGCATCTCTCACATGGGTAGGCAGACCATTCCATAAAAATTGAGCTCTATAGGAGAAAGCCCTGCCTCCAACTGTTTGCTTAGAAATTCTAGGGACAATTGGGAGGCCTGCGTCTTGTGACCGTAGCGTACGTGTAGGTATGTACGGCAGGACCAAATCGGAAAGATAGGTAGGAGCAAGCCCATGTAATGCTTTGTAGGTTAGCAGTAAAACCTTGAAATCAGCCCTTGCCTTAACAGGAAGCCAGTGTAGGGAAGTTAACACTGGAGTAATATACATTTTTTGGGGTTCTAGTCAAGATTCTAGCAGCCATATTTAGCACTAACTGAAGTTTATTTAGTGCTTTATCCGGGTAGCCGGAAAGTAGAGCATTGCAGTAGTCTAACCTAGAAGTAACAAAAGCATGGATACATTTTTCTGCATCAATTTTGGACAGAAAATTTTGCAATGTTACGCAGATGGAAAAAGCTGTCCTTGAAACAATCTTGATATGTTCGTCAAAAGAGAGATCAGGGTCCAGAGTAATGCAGAGGTCCTTCACAGCTTTATTTGAGACGACTGTACAACCATCAAGATTAATTGTCAGATTCAAGAGAAGATCTTTGTTTCTTCAGACCTAGAACAAGCATCTCTGTTTTGTCCGAGTTTAAAAGTAGAAAGTTTGCAGCCATCCACTTCCTTATGTCTGAAACACAGGCTTCCAGCGAGGGCAATTTTGGGGCTTCACCATGTTTCATTGAAATGTACAGCTGTGTGTCATCCGCATAGCAGTGAAAGTTAACATTATGTTTTCGAATGACAGCGCCAAGAGGTTTTATTTATATATATATATATATATATTTTAGTGAAAACAATAGTGGTCCTAAAAGGGAACCTTGAGGAACACCGAAATTTACAGTTGATTTGTCAGAGACAAACTGATTTCTTTCTGACAGATAAGATCTAACCAGGCCAGAACTTGTCCGTGTAGATCAATTTGGGTTTCCAATCTCTCCACAAGAATGTGGTGATCGATGGTATCAAAAGCAGCACTAAGGTCTAGGAGCACGAGGACAGATGCAGAGCCTCGGTCTGACGCCATTGAAAGGTCATTTACCACCTTCACAAGTGCAGTCTCAGTGCTATGATGGGGTCTAAAACCAGACTGAATCATTTCGTATACATCGTTTGTCTTCAGGAAGGCAGAGAGTTGCTGCGCAACAGCTTTTTCAAATATTTTTGAGAGGAATGGAGTCCAACATTTGCTTTCTAATGATCATGATCTTTTCCTCAAAGAAGTTTATGAATTTATTACTGCTGAAGTGAAAGCCATCCTCTCTTGGTGATGCTGCTTTTTAGTTAGTTTGCAACAGTGTCAAAAATACATTTCGGATTGTTCTTATTTTCCTCAATTAGGTTGGAAAAATAGGATGATCAAGCAGCAGTGAGGGCTCTTCGATACTGCACGGTACTGTCTTTACAAGCTAGTCGGAAGACTTCGTTTGGTGTGGCACCATTTCCGTTCCAATTTTCTGGAAGCTTGCTTCAGAGCTCGGGTATTTTCTGTATACCAGGGAGCTAGTTTCTTATGACAAATGTTTTTAGGGGTGCAACTGCATCTAGGGTATTGCGCAAGGTTAAATTGAGATCCTCAGTTAGGTGGTTAACTGATTTTTGTCCTCTGACGTCCCTGGGTAGGCAGAGGGAGTCTGGAAGGGCATCAAGGAATCTTTGGGTTGTCTGAGAATTTATAGCACGACTTTTGATGCTCCTTGGTTGGGGTCTGAGCAGATTATTTGTTGTGATTGCAAACGTAATAAAATGGTGGTCCGATAGACCAGGATTATGAGGAAAAATATTAAGATCCACAACATTTATTTCATGGGACAAAACTAGGTCCATGGCCCAAAACTCAGATATTGAACAATACAGATTTCCCTTCCCCTCTGTTAGTCAGAGCAATACTATTCCAGTGAAGGGTCTCTGTGTAAAGTTCAGTGTATTGAAATTGTACTGGTCTGCTTCTCTGGAATGAAGACATCATATTGAGCAGGCTCAGCATCAGCGAGCCCCACAGACCACTCACCCACCCCAAGCATTTCCTTCCTGCTCTGCTCAGTAAAGGATGGGGGGTTTAGACAGGACAAAATGTATGTCGTCACAAAGCCAGACCTCAGGTATTCCAATTCTCTCCTTGCTTCCCACTGGTGGGGAGAGGACAGTTGGATTGGAATCAAAGAACAATTTTTGACATTCACCTTTGGTTTGATCCATGTTTTATAAACTGCACTATTAAAGTCACTCTGCATCAACTGTTGAACCCTCAAATCAGCTGAAGGTGCTCTTGAGTGCTTGTAGAGAGAATTAAGTTACTCAAAGTATCATCATGACAATTAAGATGAGGACAGACAATGCATGGGGTATAACACAATTTTAAGAAAATATATTTTTGAACATGTCTGGTGCTTGTTCTCATGTTTTTATGAAAACTAAAGCAAACCAACTGAATACGGTTACCAACGCAACAACACTTTTTTATAGAATATACTGTTTTTCATCCTCCGCTTTTATCATATGTTTCACACCACTCTTTCCGCCACCTACACAATGTGCAGAATAGAAAACAAATGTCAAATGACCAGATTCATTGCATTTGAGGCAGTACATCAAGAGCTAAGCATGTTATCACCGTACGACCCTCAAGCCTGTCTGATTGTCTGGTCTGTCTCTCTGTTGTTGTTTGCCTCTGTGTCTGTCTGAAGCCTTGGCTGACGGCCCCCATGGTTATTAGTAGAGCCCCTAGCAGTCCTGTGGTATTTATAGCTTTCTCCTACCTAAAGAAGCCAGAGCGAGAGAAGCCTGTCTGTAGGCATTCGGTCTGAATATAAGGCTACTGTTCTTGATTAGCGTGTAATAATTAGCATATGCGTGTAATCAGCATTAATTGTGTGCTTCGTAGCCCTCCTTGACCCTGCTTTGCATAAGAGCATGGAATAAGAGGAGCATCCCTCACTTCTCAACAAACGTGGTCTCAACTTTTCTTCGCTTCTCTCTTCATTCCTTTCTTTTCCCTTTCTTTAGAAACTTTACTCCTGATTCTAACGGTGTTTCAGCTATAGCGAAAGGCCTGCCTGGTACCTTGGTGAGCCTGGAATGCTTTGCAGAGTTAGTGTTTCAGGTTCCCTCACCACTTAGCTATAATATTATTTGGATCGCCCCGTCCCGACTCTCCCGGTGCAACTCATCCCCCCCAATACGGCCATACTGAGAGAGCCTTCTTAATCCCCTCATTGAGAGGGGAGAAGAATGGATCAGGCCGGTGGGTAGGGGAAGGCCCCCCCTGGGAGGCCACAAAGGCACTCCCTCGCTCTTCTACCATATTCCTCCATCTCCAACGTCCTTCGCCCGCCCTTCCTAGTGGAGAGAATAGTCACCTTGGCACACGATGACTCTTTAAAGTCGACTCATATGACAATTGACCTTTTAACAGGTGAAATGTGTGCTGTACCTGCACCAGCAGAGACAGGGGTCAGGCAGGTCACCTCTTCACTGCAATGCCTATAGGCTAGCTTCTATACTTTGAGTTCATGTTTCTTTGGTTCGTACTACTCATTCTAGGTCTCTGTCCCAACTTCAATATCTGTGGTAACTGTTGCACAACTCTTTTAGACAAGTAGTAGGCCTACTGTAGCCTAAGTAACAATCATTCAATGTCTTGGTTTGGTAGTATACATTTTTTGTTATTACGGTTTTCACTGATATGGTCAAATGACATTTCTTTCATGATCAGTGCAGTGGTCATTTTATGGTCACTCGCGTGGCGCATTTCATGATGAAAGGGGACTTATTATGGTCACGTGACAAAAAGTCGCGGTGAGAGCGTGTGGTCAGTTAGTGGTCGTTTAGGCCTATCGTTTAGGCCAGTTTCTATGCTAAAACCAGTGTCATGTCCTCAAGTTAACCTACAATTCGCGTGTCCAGACTTGTAAACCTGAGAAATATGGTCTTTCAAAAAACAATGGAATGTCATCTTTGGTCTTTCCATTTGTCATTTGTTATATTTGAAGTGTGCCTTCTGCCTATCGTATGTAGTTTAAATAATCCCCCTGATAATAGAAGGCTATTGTTTATAGGCCTACATTTTGTAGACAACATGTTGGATAGCCTAATTTTAGTTTGCTTTCCAGTTAGTTCATCCACAGGCTTTAGTTGTTTTTTGTTGTTGTTTTTTTTCATTTCTTGAATGGTTTTCAGTTGGGTGAAGGACTTTTCTCTCTCTCTCAGCAGAGTAGTGTATTTGTTTTCTAACTCAACAAACGGGAGGGGGGGTGGAAGCTTCGCCACCAACATTAGACCTTGCCTTTGGTTGCTTCCATCTCCCCCTTCAGAGAGCACACACTAGAGAGAATGGAATTTTGGATCTCACTTTATTTATGGACAGACGGGAGCATATAAAAAGGCCTCTTACAGCTTTCCTTTCCCTTTCCTTTCTATTTGGGGTGGAAACTTTTTGGCCATTAATAAAATAGGGAGGGGTGTGGGTGGCTTGTCAGGCACAGTCAAGTGTAATCCAAAATCTACAGGATCATATCTGACAACTATTTTAATGGAAATGGGGAACATATTGTATCAAGGCTACCATGTCCTACTTGAAATGACAGTATCAAAGTGAGAGTTGATACTATGGCAACAAAGCAGCTTTCTGCCAGCTAGGCGAGTCGGAGAGGAGAGAGGGAAGGCTTTCGAGCTGTAGGGGCGAGAGAGAGTAAGTGAAAGTGCACAAAGAAAACCATAGAGTGAGACCGACGGACTCAACGCCATTGTTCCCCCCCTCTCTTTTCCTTTTGGAATAAGATATGATGAGATGGTATTGTTCTGCCATTTTTCATACTTTTTATTTTTTAAAGGGACAGCTAGGTAAGAAGGGTGCGGGGGGTTAGGGATGCGGCACTCTAAAAGTTGACATCCTACTAAAATCTAATGCGTAGGCGGCCTTCAACCATTCTCACAGGAGAGGGGTGACCTTTCTCTCTCTGCCCCCCCCCCCCCAATTTTTAATTACCTATGGTATTGTCACTTAGAAATGTCCTTGTTTTTGAAAGAAAAGCAAAAAAAATTGTCCATTAAAATAACATACAATTGATTAGTAATACAGTGTAGACAATCACTATTGTAGCTGGAGACGGCAGATTTTTTTATGGATATCTACATAGGCACATTATCAGCAACCATCACTCCTGTGTTCCAATGGCACGTTGTGTTAGCTAATCCAAGTTTATCATTTTAAAAAGGCAGCTTCATTAAATAGTACCCGCAAAACACCAGTCTCAACGTCAACCATGAAAAGGTAAAAAATGTGCTTTTCTTTAAAAAACAAGGACATTTCTAAGTGACCCCAAACTTTTGAACAGTAGTGTCTATATAATATATATATATTTTTTTACATTAAATGCATAATGTTGGTTTAATGCTGTAACACAAAATAAAACAATGAATAAAAGCCCATTACTGCTAATCACTTACTAACCTTAATTTAACCACATTAGTGCAATTCCACATTAATAGAGTGAAATATGTAAAGTTTTCTGTAGAAATTGTCAAAAGTAGTTCTTGTGCATAGAGTTGTATGTTTTGTTTAACTTTGCAATAATTGTTTTTTGTTTGACATCCATTTAAAGGGAAACATCTGAGTGTGTGTGTGTGTGTGTGTGTGTGTTTTGGAATTCTTTTAATTTAATGACTTTCTTTTTTCATTCAAAGTAAAGTTTGTTTCCCATTAGTAAAATTCTTGTGAAGGTTGCCACTTCACCTTTTGGAGGGAACAATGTTAAAGGGGAACTGCACCCACTGATTTGGCCTTGTGTTTTGGCTTGCTCCTCAAGAAATGCTGGCAGCCACGACAGAAGCCAAACATGAGATTGCTTGGGGTCACTTTAATAATGTTTACATACTGTTTTACCCACTTTATATGTATATACAGATCCTCAAAAAGTTATACAGCTGCACTGTCGAGAGCATCCTGACCGGTTGCATCACCTCCTGGTATGGCAACTGCTCGGCATCTGACCGTAAAGCGCTACAGAGGGTAGTGTGTACGGCCCAGTACATCACTGGGGCCAAGCTTCTTGCCATCCAGGTCCTATATAGTAGGCGGTGTCAAAGAAAAGCCCAAAAAATTGTCATAGACTGTTCTCTCTGCTACTACACGGCAAGCAGTACAGGAGCGCCAAGTCTAGGACCAAAAGGCTCCTTAACAGCTTTTACCCCCCCCCAAGCCATACGACTGCTGAACAGTTAATCAACTGGCCACCGGACTATTTACATTGCCCCTCCCCTCTATTTGTTTTGTACAATGCTGCTACTCGTTGTTGATTATCTATGCATAGGCACTTCACCCCTACCTACATGTACAAATTACCTAGATTAACCTGTACCCCCCCACATTGACTCTGTACTGGTACCACCTGTATATAGCCCCTTTATGGTTATTTTAATGTTATTTTCTTTCTTGTAACTTTATTTTATTTGGTAAATATTTTCTTAACCAACAATGCAGTTCAAGAAGAGTTAAGGACTTGTAAGTAAGCATTTCACGGTAAGGTCTACACTTGTTGTATTCGGCGCATGTGACAAATAAAGTTTGATTTGATTATCCTGTATTCTAGTCATGGCTCATCCTATATAACTACTGTTGTGCACACCTTTTCTATTCATATACTATCCATACACACCATCATATGTGTATATATACAGTGCCTTAGGAAAGTATTCAGACCCGTTGACCTTTAACACATTTTGTTATATTACAGCCTTATTCTAAAATACATTTAAAAAATCCTCAGCAATCTACTTACAATACCCCCATAATAACAAAACGAAAACAGAAGTACCTTATTTACAAAAGTATTCAGACCCTTTGCTATTAGACTCGCAATTGAGCTCAGGTGCATCCTGTTTCCATTGATGTTTCTACAACTTGATTGGAGTCCACCTGTGGTAAATTTAAATTGATTGGACATGATTTGGAAAGGCACACACCTGTCTATATAAGGTCCCACAGTTGACAGTGCATGTCAGAGCAAAAAGCAAACCATGAGGTCGAAGGAATTGTCCATAGAGCTCCGAGACAGGATTGTGTCGAGGCACAGATCCATCATTCTTAAATAGAAGTTTGGAACCACCAAGACTCTTCCTAGAGCTGGCCACCCGGCCAAACTCAGCAATCGGGGGAGAAGGGCCTTGGTCAGGGAGGTGACTAAGAACATGATGGTCACTCTGATGGAGCTCCAGAGTTATTTTATGGAGATGGGAGAACCTTCCAAAAGGACAATATCTCTGCAGCACTCCACAAATCAGGCCTTTATGGTAGAGTGGCCAGACTGAAGCCCCTCCTAGTAAAAGGCACATGACAGCCCGCTTGGAGTTTTCCAAAAGGCACCTAAAGACTCTCGGACCATGAGAAACAAGATTCTCTGGTCTGATGAAACCAAGATTGAACTCTTTGGCCTGAATGCAGGGACTGGGAGACTAGCCAGGATCGAGGCAAAGATGAACGGAGCAAAGTACAGAGATCCTTGATTAAAACCTGCTCCAGAGCGCTCAGGACCTCAGACTGGGGCGAAGATTCACCTTCCAACAGGACAATGTCCCGAAGCCACTCTTGCGTTGTGTGCTTAGGGTCAAGTCTCTGAATGTCCTTGAGTGGCCTAGCCAGAGCCCGGAATTGAACCTGATCGAACATCTTCGGAGAGACCTGAAAATAATTGTACAGCAATGCTCCCCATCCAACCTGACAGAGCTTGAGAGGACCTGTAGAGAAGAATAGGAGAAACTCCCCAAATAAAGGTGTGCCAATCTTGTGGTGTTATAACCAAGAAGACTCGAGGCTGCAATTGTTGCCAATTGATGCTTCATCAAAGTACTGAGTAAAGGGTCTGAATACTATTTATTTATTTATTTATTTATTTCACCTTTATTTAACCAGGTAGGCAAGTTGAGAACAAGTTCTCATTTACAATTGCGACCTGGCCAAGATAAAGCAAAGCAGTTCGACAACATACAAAAACACAGAGTTACACATGGAGTAAACAACATACAGTCAATAATACAGTACAAAAAAATAAGACTATATACAATGTGAGCAAATGATGTGAGATAAGGGAGGTAAAAGCAAAAAAATGCCATGGTGGCAAAGTAAATAAAGTATAGCAAGAAAAACACTGGAATGGTAGATTTGTAGTTTGAAGAAAGTTCAAAGTTCAAATATAAATAATATGGTGCAAAGGAGCAAAATAAATAAAATAAATAAATACAGTAGGGGAAGAGGTAGTAGTTTGGGCTAAATTATAGATGGGCTATGTACAGGTGCAGTGATCTGTGAGCTGCTCTGACAGCTGGTGCTTAAAGCTAGTGAGGGAGATAAGTGTTTCCAATTTCAGAGATTTTTGTAGTTCGTTCCAGTCGTTGGCAGCAGAGAACTGGAAGGAGAGACGACCAAAGGAGGAGTTGGCTTTAGGGGTGACCAGAGAGATATACCTGCTGGAGCGCGTGCTACAGGTGGGTGCTGCTATGGTGACCAGTGAGCGGAGATAAGGGGGGACTTTACCTAGCAGGGTCTTGTAGATGACCTGGAGCCAATGTGTTTGGCGACGATTATGAAGTGAAGGCCAGCCAACGAGAGCATACAGATCGCAGTGGTGGGTTGTATATGGGGCTTTGGTGACAAAACGGATGGCACTGTGATAGACTGCATCCAGCTTGTTGAGTAGGGTATTGGAGGCTATTTTGTAAATGACATCGCCGAAGTCGAGGATTGGTAGGATGGTCAGTTTTACGAGGGTATGTTTGGCAGCATGAGTGAAGGATGCTTTGTTGCGAAATAGGAAGCCAATTCTAGATTTCACTTTGGATTGGAGATGATTGATGTGAGTCTGGAAGGAGAGTTTACAGTCTAACCAGACACCTAGGTATTTGTAG
This sequence comes from Salmo trutta, assembly GCF_901001165.1. Classification (NCBI taxonomy): domain Eukaryota; kingdom Metazoa; phylum Chordata; class Actinopteri; order Salmoniformes; family Salmonidae; genus Salmo; species Salmo trutta. Next base: position 439,909 of record NC_042991.1, on the reverse strand, counting down.
TTGTCCACAAATTCTAAGTTAGAACCGTCCAGAGAAGTTATGCTGGATGGGCGGGCAGGTGCAGGCAGCGATCGGTTGAAGAGCATGCATTTAGTTTTACTTGTGTTTAGGAGCAGTTGAAGGCCACGGAAGGAGAGTTAAATGGCATTGAAGCTCGTCTGGAGGGTTGTTAACACAGTGTCCAAAGAAGGGCCAGAAGTATACAGAATGGTGTCGTCTGCGTAGAGGTGGATCAGAGATTCACCAGCAGCAAGAGCGACATCATTTATGTATACAGAGAAAAGAGTTGGCCCAAGAATTGAACCCTGTGGTACCCCCATAGAGACTGCCAGAGGTCCAGACAGTAGGCCCTCCGATTTGACACACTGAACTCTGTCAGAGAAGTAGTTGGTGAACCAGGCGACGCAATCGTTTGAGAAACCAAGGCTACTAAGTCTGCCGATGAGGATGTGGTGATTAACAGAGTCAAAAGCTTTGGCCAGGTCAATGAATACGGCAGCACAGTATTGTTTCTTATCGATGGCGGTTACGATGTCGTTTAGGACCTTGAGCGTGGCTGAGGTGCACCCATGACCAGCTCTGAAACCAGATTGCATAGCGGAGAGGGTGCGGTGGGATTCGAAATAGTCGGTAATCTGTTTGTTGACTTGGCTTTCGAAGACCTTAGAAAGGCAGGGTAGGATGGATATAGGTCTGTAGCAATTTGGGTCAAGAGTGTCACCTCCTTTGAAGAGGGAGATGACAGCAGCTGCTTTCCAATCTATGGGAATCTCAGACGACACGAAAGAGAGGTTGAACAGGCTAGTAATAGGGGTTGCAATAATTTCGGCAGATAATTTTAGAAAGAAAGGGTCCAGATTGTCAAGCCCAGCTGATTTGTAGGGGTCCAGATTTTGCAGCTCTTTCAGAACATCAGCTGAATGGATTTGGGAGAAGGAGAAATGGGGGAGGTTTGGGCGAGTAGCTGTGGGGGGTGCAGTGCTGTTGAATGCAGTAGGGGTAGTTAGGTGGAAAGCATGGCCAGCCGTAGAAAAATGCTTATTGAAATTCTCAATTATAGTGGGCTTATCGGTGGTGACAGAGTTTCCTATCCTCAGTGCAGTGGGCAGTTGGGAGGAGGTGTTCTTATTCTCCATGGACTTTACAATGTCCCAGAACTTTTTAGAGTTGGAGTTGAGAGTACTTATGCAATATTTCAGTTTTTATAATTTAGCAAAAATGTGTTAAAACCTGTTTTTGCTTTGTCATTATGGGGTATTGTTTGTAGATTGAGGTAAAAAAAAACAAAAAACATTTAAATTCAAGTGTGGAATAATTCCAGGGGTCTGAATACTTTCTGAAGTATATTATATACATTTTATATTCTGGCATTACTGCACAGTTGGAGCTAGAAACACAAGCATTTCGCTGCACTTGCAATAACATCTGCGAATCTGTGTACGCGACCAATACACTTTGATTTGGGTGTGGTTTGATGTAGGTTATCTTGGTCGTGTCCTTGCCACCACCAAGATACACCCATCTGTCAGAACCTTGCCTGCAGTTGTTCCCCCCCCCCAATTAATCACAACGAACAAACCTCCTGCAGATTGAATTCAATAACAGGCAGATAGATATAGTGAGGGGGAAAAAGTATTTGATCCCCTGCTGATTTTGTACGTTTACCCATTGATAAAGAAATGATCAGTGGATAATTTTAATGGTAGGTTTATTTGAACAGTGAGAGACAGAATAACAACAAAAACGCATGTCAAAAATGTTATAAAATGATTTGCATTTTAATGAGGGAAATAAGTATTTGACCCCTCTGCAAAACATGACTTAGTACTTGGTGCCAACAAGGGTTTTGCCAATCACAGAGGTCAGACGTTTCTTGTAGTTGGCCACCAGGTGTGCACACATCTCAGGAGGGATTTTGTCCCACTCCTCTTTGCAGATCTTCTCCAAGTCATTATGGTTTCGAGGCTGATGTTTGGCAACTCGAACCTTCAGCTCCCTCCACAGATTTTCTATGGGATTAAGGTCTGGAGACTGGCTAGGCCACTCCAGGACCTTAATGTACTTCTTCTTGAGCCACTCCTTTGTTGCCTTGGCTGTGTGTTTTGGGTCATTGTCATGCTGGAATACCCATCCACGACACATTTTCAATTCCCTGGCTGAGGGAAGGAGGTTCTCACCCAAGATTTGACGGTACATGGCCCCATCCATCGTCCCTTTGATGCGGTGAAGTTGTCCTGTCCCCTTAGCAGAAAAACACCCCCAAAGCATAATGTTTCCACCTCCATGTTTGACGGTGGAGATGGTGTTCTTGGGGTCATAGGCAGCATTCCTCCTCCTCCAAACACGGCGAGTTGAGTTGATGCCAGAGAGCTCCATTTTGGTCTCATCTGACCACAATACATTCACCCAGTTGTTCTCTGAATTATTCAGATGTTCATTGGAAAACTTCAGACGGGCATGTATATGTGCTTTCTTGAGCAGGGGGACCTTGCGGGCGCTGCAGGATTTCAGTCCTTCACGGCGTAGTGTGTTACCAATTGTTTTCTTGGTGACTATGGTCCCAGCTGCCTTGAGATCATTGACAAGATCCTCCCGTGTAGTTCTGGGCTGATTCCTCACCGTTCTCATGATCATTGCAACTTTACGAGGTAAGATCTTGCATGGAGCCCCAGGCCGAGGGAGATTTGACAGTTCTATTGTGTTTCTTCCATTTGCGAATAATCGCACCAACTGTGGTTACCTTCTCACCAAGCTGCTTGGCGATGGTCTTGTAGCCCATTCCAGCCTTGTGTAGGTCTTCAATCTTGTCCCTGACATCCTTAGAGCTCTTTGGTCTTGGCCATGGTGGAGAGTTTGGAATCTGATTGATTGATTGCTTCTGTGGACAGGTCTTTTATACAGGTAACAAGCTGAGATTAGGAGCACTCCCTTTTAAGAGCGTGCTCCTAATCTCAGCTCGTTACCTGTATAAAAGACACCTGGGAGGCAGAAATCTTTCTGATTGAGAGGGGGTCAAATACTTATTTCCTCATTAAAATGCAAATCAATTCATAAAATTTTTGACATGCGTTTTTCTGGATTTTTTTTGTTATTCTGTCTCTCACTGTTCAAATAAACCTACCATTAAAATTATAGACTGATCATTTCTTTGTCAGTGGGCAAACGTACAAAATCAGCAGGGGATCAAATACTTTTTCCCCCTCACTGTATCAGCCAGCACATGGAGACTTGCAAGATGATTTGATGTCCACTCCACTGACAGATAGGTTGATACTGATATCTCTAAATGGAGAAAGACCTGGCACTCAGCATAACATTTTTACTAGACAACTTTTACTTACATTGTCTTTTTTAATTATTGAATTGAATGGTGTCAGTCAATATGGGGAGGGAGAAACCCTGTGTATTCTGCAACAGGATTAGGGAACTCTGGTTGTATACGGGACACCACACAGGAAGATATGACCACTCTGACATGTTTGCCAAGGTAGCCCCATTACCACCAGACAAAATGCCGATAGGCACAGTATCTGTATCGACTGGGAATGACGATGAAAGGTGCACATTGTTATATTAGCAGGACACTGCTTCTATTGTATTATGTAAAGGCTTGTTTCTTCTACATGGATCGGTAACTACATTTGAAAGTTATCAAAACATTTAGTTCAGAATATCGAAATAAAATTCAGCAACTGCATCCTTATCATACAAGTCTGTAGGCTACCGACCCATTCAAAGCTTCCTCCAGCATCAAACCATACAGTGAGGGGAAAAAAGTATTTGATCCCCTGCTGATTTTGTACGTTTGCCCACTGACAAAGAAATGGGGATCAAATACTTTTTTTCCCTCACTGTTCATGTTTCTGTGAACACAAACACACATAGTCATTGTTCCATTCTCAACGGCAGTTACAATGGTCATAGCTGACACACAAACAGGTATTATATTTAAGTTTGAACAGGTCAGATAAAACCTACCCAATTATGGTCTCCCCATCAAACAACAGAGGCTGGCATCTGGAAAAAGCTTCTACAGTCCTCTCCAACTGTAGAAATAGGCTGAGTTGAGGCAGAGTTCATTAGTGACTGATGGAATGAAAAAGGTGTTGCAAATACTGGACATTTCTTCTATACTATATTATTAGTAATCACATTCAGTCCCACATTGTGGATGTGTTGAGTGCCAGGTCTCTCTCCACTCAGAGACAGTATCAAGCCTGTCTGTTGGTCAGGACTTCATCACATCTTGCAAGTCTCCAAGTGCTGGCTCCATAGATGCATTTGTGAACACAGTCACTGTTCTATTACCAATTCCTGTTAGGGTGTGTGATATCTGACAAATAAACATGCACTATGATGAAGTTTGAACAGGTCATACTAAACCTACCTAATTCTGGTCTCCCCATCGATGACTGTTGGTGAGCAGGCAAGAGGTGGGTGGAGGTAAGGTCTTTGCCAGCGCCCTACATTATCAATGGTGGTTATGATTAGCGTGGTGGAACCAACCTGATCGCTGCATTCACCTTTCTGTGTGACTTCAGGGATGTAGTTCTGAGGGAGCATGCAATTGGCACGCTGACTGCAGGAATGTCCTCTAGAGCTGTTGCCAGAGAATTGAATGTTCATTTCTCTACCATAATGTCGTTTTAGATAATTTGGCAGTACGTCCAACCGGCCTCACAACCGCAGACCATGTGTAACCATGCCAACCCAGGACCTCCACATCCGGCTTCTTTACCTGCGGGATCATCTGAGGCCAGCCACTCGGACAGTTGATGAAACTGGGTTTGCACAACCAAAGAATTTCTGCACAAACTTTCAAAAACTGTCTCGGTGAAGATTATCTGCGCGCTCGTCGTCCTCACCAGGGTCTTGACCTGACTGAAGCTAATAATGTCCCAGTTCTTCAATGACCTGCATACTCACCTGACATGTTACACGTTGAGCACGTTTGGGATGCTCTTGATTGACGTGTATGACCGCATGTTCCAGTTCCCGCCAATATCTAGCAACTTCGCACAGCCATTAAAGAGAAGTAGGACAACATTCCACAGGCCACAATCAACAGCCTGATCAACTCAATCCAAAGGAGATGTTGCGATGCATGAGGCAAATGGTGGTCCCACCAGGTACTGACTGGTTTTCTGATCCACGCTTCTAGTATTTTGAAGTGCATCACAGATCAGCCATTTTCACTTGGAAGAGGCTACCATTAAACATTTCGCTCCCTGCTTTTGCATGACCATCCGTTCTGGTCTGGATTTTAGCAATTTTTATTACGGTTCTGGTTAGCGATTGTATCACTGTCATGGATTTGTATCAGCGACTGTATCACCGTCATGGTTATTTTATCTATTGTCACCCTGGATGTCTGCCTAGTTGAGGGCCTTTCTTCGGCTTCCTCCTGTTACCTGCTGCGTTGCTCCCCGCCTGCCCTGTTCTGTCTCTTCTAGTCTGGTACAGGTGCCCCCGCCACTCTCTCTCTCTCCCCAGAGCTTTGCTCGCCTACATCATACACATACAACGCATACTTTTTACTAATCTGCTGTTGGACTATTTGATTAGGGATTCTTGCTATGCTTGTATTATTATTTAGGAACGGTTTTATATGAAGTCGTAGCTCATTTTAATATTAGTGTTTAGTGTTGTGTTGGCTACATCTTAGATTCTTCTGTTAACTTTGGTTAGTGGTGTGTTTTCTCTTATGTTAATTAAAAGGGCAATAAATGAACGTGCTGCTGTTGTCTACCCTTGGCTTTTACATTGGCGATCCTTTTTAGAGCCCTTTGCTCTGTGAATGGGGAAATATGACTGTTTCTCCCTCATGCCTTGGGAGAAAGCACACGCTTGCTCTATAAATGCGCGTGTGAACTTTGCACATTTCTAACAAACAACAATGGAGAAATCGGACTCTTCCGCTTACATGTCAGGACTGTTCTCTTGGTACTTAACCATGTCTCTGGACTTTACACATCTCCTGAAATATGTGGCATTAAAGACTCTGGAGACGGGATTGTCATTCAAGTGCTGTCTGTAAATCCAAATGTTGTAACCCCCGATCTAGACTTGCCATTATCTTGCTGCTTCTATTGTCTGGAAATGTGCAATCTAACCCAGGTCCTGACATTTTTACCCCTGCCAAATTAAGTAGTCAGAGTGGCCTGAAATTTCTGCATATGAATGTAAGCCTTCTGCCGAAGATGGATATTTTGGGAAAATATGGATAACAACTGCCGACAGTGATGTATTTATGCTTTCTGAAACCTGGTTCAGAAAATCTATTAGACAAAAATATTGGCATAAATGGTAACAATGTTTTTCGTGCAGATCGTAAATCTAAGGGTGGTGATGTTGCTGTACTGTATACGTAAAAGACAAGTTCTCGTGGCTGTTCTGATTTCTGTTAATTAACCTAAACAATTTGAATCTGTCTTTGAACCTAAACCTCAGCTCATCTTGAAATGTTGTATCTTATTGTTATAGACCTACTACTGCTGGCTCTCTGGAATGTATTTTTGAATTGTTATCACAGCATGTTAACTCTGAGTTTGTCTTGATGGGTGATCTGAATCAGGACTGGTTAACATTAACTCTGATCAACTAAAAATGATATGCAATAACTATAGTCTCACACAGATTGTCAACAGTGTAACTAGGTTGAATATAAAGTAACCTCTGAAATCCTCTTTGATTGATTTGATCGTAACCAATACTCATCGTTTTTAGTTGTTGCAAATTACATAAGTGATCATTGTGCTGTTGCCTGTGTGAGAGATGGTCAAATTCCTAAGCGATCTCTACGTGTCATTACAAAGAGTAACTGGAAGCAGTTTGATATTCAAGGTTTTTTACATGATGTACAGTTGAAGTCAGAAGTTTACATACACCTTAGCCAAATACATTTAAACTCAGTTTTTCACAATTCCTGACATTTAGTCCTAGTAAAAATTCCCTGTCTTAGGTCAGTTAGGATCACCACTTTATTTTAAGAATGTGAAATGTCAGAATAATAGTAGAGAGAGTGATTTATTTCAGCTTTTATTTCTTTCAGCACATTCCCAGTGGGTCAGAAGTTTACATACACAAAATTAGTACTTGGTAGCATTGCCTTTTAAATTGTTTAACTTGAGTCAAATGTTTTGGGTAGCCTTCCACAAGCTTCCCACCCTTGATTTGCACTTTTCTCACCAAAGTACGTTCACCTCTAGGAGACCGAACGCGTCTCCTTCCTGAGCGGTATGACAGCTGCGTGGTCCCGTGGTGTTTATACTTGCGTACTATTGTTTGTACAGATGAACGTGGTACCTTCAGGCGTTTGGAAATTGCTCCCAAGGATGAACCAGACTTGTGGAGGTCTACAATTTTTTTTCTGAGGCCTTGGCTTATTTCTTTTGATTTTCCCATAATGTCAAGCAAAGAGGCACTGAGTTTGAAGGTAGGCCTTGAAATATATCCACAGGTACACCTCCAATTGACTCAAATGATGTCAATTAGCCTATCAGAAGCTTCTAAAGCCATGACATCATTTTCTGGAATTTTCCAAGCTGTTTAAAAGCAGTCAACTTAGTGTACTTCTGACCTACTGGAATTGTGAATTATAAGTGAAATAATCTGTCTGTAAATAGTTGTTGGAAAAATTACTTGTGTCATGCACAAAGTAGATGGCAAGTCGATTAGGACAACACTATAGTTTAACAAGAAATTTGTGGAGTGGTTGAAAAACTAGTTTTAATGACTCCAACCTAAATGTATGTAAACTTCTGACTTCAACTGTATTTAGCATTGAATAGAATTGAATTAATCCCTGATGTTGAATTAGCATTTTCTTACTTCCACAACGCATTCCAGGAGGTATGCAATAGGCATGTCCCTTTCAAAGAATGCAGGATTAATGGTAGAGAACCCTTGGCTTACTGATGAACTTGTTAAAATCATAAGGGAACTAAATGCTAGGTGGGCTATAGCAGGAGGCTCTGGTTTGGTGGGCGATAGGATGGCTTTTAAAAGTCTTCAAAATATGGGTGTGGCTATGACCCGAAAACTGAAAGCAGACCACTACCTTAAATCTACTTCAGATAATTTAAATAATTCATCTACATTTTTGCTAGTAGTGAAAGGCTTGGGCCCAATGTTGTTCGTTTTGTATATCAACAACATTGGGAATCATATTGAAACAGCGGACGTTCATTTTTATGCAGATGATACCATTCTTTATTCACGTGCTAGCAGTTTCTTTAGCTTTTGAAATGCCAAAATAGCATTTAACACCATACAACAGAATCTGTATGATTTGAAGCGGGTTATGAATTTGAGTTTAACAAAATGCATAGTATTTTCAAATGCCAGGCATGTTACTAATCATGTAATTGCTACATTGGTATTTTTTCACTTACTTAGCTAATACAGCTAGCTAATACAGCTAGCTAATACAGCTAGCTAATACAGCTAGCTAATACAGCTAGCTAATATATCAGCTAGCTGATGCAGCTAGCTGATGCAGCTAGCTCTGATGCAGCTAGCTCTGATGCAGCTAGCTCTGATGCAGCTAGCTCTGATGCAGCTAGCTAATGATGCAGCTAGCTAATGATGCAGCTAGCTAATGATGCAGCTAGCTAATGATGCAGCTAGCTAATGATGCAGCTAGCTAATAATGCAGCTAGCTAATTTAGCATACTCAAACACCCAGTTCAAACTGATGAATGCTATTTATGTTGGCTAGCTGGCTAAGGCTATCCAGCACTGGAACTCTTCCAAGTCAAGGTAAGCTTTCAGTTTTATTAATGCATTGTCACCGGGGCTTGCCGGTGTAACTGCTAAACTACTTTCTGTACACTACCTCGTTATTGTAGCGGGTTTACTAACATTCGTTAGTTCTCGTAGCTATGTTCACTATGACTTTAGCTAATATGGTGACAATGATATAGGCTGTATGTAGTGGTTAGCGGTTATGGTATAAAGGTTTGGCTGGGAAAGTTTTCTTTCTTCTTTTGCCTGATCAGACAGCTGTTGTGTTGTGCACTGAAAAGGTGAGGAGCGTGCTTAGATGCGAGAAGGAATTATACAACAAGCAAAGTGATTATGCTGTTTGTATAGTGTATTCAGACCCCCTTGAATTTTTCTAAATTGGATAAAATAGATTTTTGTCCCTCAGTGATCATCAGGTTCTTGGTCACCTCCTTGACCAAGGCCCTTCTCTCCCGATTGCTCAGTTTTGCCAGGCGGCCAGCACTAGGAAGAGTCTTGGTGGTTCCAAACTTCTTCCATTTAAGAATGATGGAGGCCGCTGTGTTCTTGGGGACCTTCAATGCTGCAGATATTTTTTGGTACCCTTCCCCAGATCTGTGCCCTTCCCCAGATCTGTGCCTCGACACAATTCTGTCTCGTAGCTCTACGGGCAATTCCTTGGCTTAGTTTTTGCTCTGACAACTGTGGGACCTTTATATAGACAGGTGTTGCCTTTCCAAATCAAGTCCAGTCAATTGAATTTACCACAGGTGGACTCCACATCTCAAGGATGAGCAATGGAAACAGGATACACCTGAGCTCAATTTTGAGTCTCATAGCAAAGGTTATGAATACTTATGTAAATAAGGTATTTCTGTTTTTTTTTATAAATTTGCAAAAATGCACTGTGGTATTGTGTGTGTGTGTGTGTGTGTATTGATGAGGATTTTTTTTTTAATCAATTTTAGAATAAGGTTGTAACGTAACAAAATGTGGAAAAAGTCAAGGGGTCTGAATACTTTCCGAATGCGCTGTACATTGAGCTGGTTAAATGGAATATGAGTGACAGTCATCTAATATGCTGTAATAGAAGTAAGGCCCATTAAAAAAATATATACATTAGTCCTCCCTAATCTTAAACGGTACCGACAATGAAAATGATATATTCTGAGTTAGGGGAGGATGGACAAAAGTTCACAGCTTTTTTTCGTTGTTGAAATGTCTTATTTTTTTTTTGCTTTCATTCTTGAATAGCTTATATAATTTAAATGAAAATAATCAAAAATATCTATAAATTAATTCTAAATTGATATCTAAAACATACTCCAGCCTCCTATTTGGGTCAGTATCAATGCGTGATATCACACCTGTAAGACAGTCTGGACATGCATCTCTCCATGCAGACAACGGGAGAAGATGTCACTACTATGAGGACAACTCTGTGTAAGATGATATTTTACCTAAACATGAAAACAGGCTGAACCATCCCTTTTAATATTTACTAATTATTGATCATTTTTGCTAGTGTGAACGCCACCATTATTTTGCTTGAGAGGTGAGTGTACTAGGGACGGTGCATTACAGAGATGAGCTGCTGTTCGTGCTGAGCGATTACCCACCATTTTTTCCCCCCACGATTTTATTAAACAACTAATTGACTGTCGGTTCAATTACTTGTATTCCATTAATTAGGCAAGACAAACTTATTTTTAAGATTTCAGTTATATAATCAATAAATCTAAGTATGTTTTTGGGCTTGTTCTGTAGTCATGGCACACTGTGTAGCTATTGAAGATTCAAAGCTGGAAGAAAGAAATATGTAATAAAAATCAATCGTGTATTTGTCTCTATCCTCCACTGATTCAGAATATACCATCTTCATTAGAGGTTATGCCAACATGGCCGTAATCGTATCCGTAAATTGACAATTGATAGTCGGATCGGATGATACTCATGAATCTGAGAAAAAAAAGGAAGTGTTTTAATAGTAGATGTTGGCAAAATACCTTACCTGCACATTCTTGCTGCAAATTAGGAGCAGTCTGTGTCCTCAACTTGCAGCAGGCAGCCAAGCTTTCTGTCACTCAGTCACATTGCACATCAGCGTTTCATCTTTTTTCCCTACTCTTGCCCCGCTTGTTAGATATTATGCACATTTATAGCTTGATAGCACACATCCTCACCATGTGATTTGTCATAGTAGCAGGCAGCAGACCGAAAACGTGAGGAAATTATGAAGTGAGTGGACAGAGAAATACAGCTTCACTCTATCCAATCAGAGCAGCGGGGTCAACACATAACCCGCCTTTCTCTTTACAGACAGGCTAACTAGCCAGTTAAGTTATTTAGACCACATAGAACTTTGCGCATGACTGACTGACATGAGAAAGATGTGTGCTGGCACCCAAAAATTACTTTAATTTTGATCACAGACAGTTACAAAAAATACTTGGATCATAATCGTAGCCAGAAAATGTCCCATATTTGTTACGATACTCGTTTTGTCCGACTACTCGGCACACCCCTAATCTTCATGGTCATGACATGCTTGGGTCATTGACAAGAGAACCGAATATAAAACTACATTTACCTCTGTTACTGACGGTATAGCTACAGATTAGATTCAGGCCGGTGACGCCGTTACCATTTGTTGCTCCTTGTTCACTGTATTAGTCAAACTCAGACATTTTAAAAACATTTTGTAAATGTATTTCACATTTATTTAACCAGGTAGGCCAGTTGAGAACCAGTTCTCATTTACAACTGTGACCTGACCAAGATAAAGCAAAGCAGTACGACACAAACAACACAGTTACACATGGGATAAACAAACGTACAGTCAATAACACAATAGAAAAATCTATATAGTGTGTGCAAATGTAGTAAGATTAGGGAGGTAAGGAAATAAATAGGCCATAGTGGTGAAATTATTACAATTTAGCAATAAACACTGGAGTGATAGATGTGCAGAAGATGAATGTTCAAGTAGAGATACTGGGGTGTAAAGGAGCAAAAAAATAAATAACAATATGGGGATGAGGTAGTTGGGTGGGCTGTGTACAGATGCAATGATTGGTAAGCTGCTCTGACAGCTGATGCTTAAAGTTTAGTGAGGGAGATATGAGTCTCCAGCGATTTTTGCAATTCGTTCCAGGAGTTGGCTTTGGGGATGACCAGTGAAATATACCTGCTGGAGCGCGTGCTACTGGTGGGTGCTGCTATGGTGACCAGTGAGCTGAGATAAGGCGTTGCTTTAGCTAGCAAAGACTTATAGATGACCTGGAGCCAGTGGGTTTGGCGACGAATATGAAGCGAGTGCCAGCCAACGAGAGCATACAGGTCACAGAGGTGGGTAGCATATGGGGATTTGGTGACAAAACTGATGGCACTGTGATAGACTACATCCAATTTGCTGAGTAGAGTGTTGGAGGCTATTTTGTAAATGACATTGCCAAAGTCAAGGATCGGTAGGATGGTCAGTTTTACGAGGGTATGTTTTGCAGCATGAGTGAAGGATGCTTTGTTGCGAAATAGGAAGCCGATTCTAGATTTAATTTTGGATTGGAGATGCTTAACTTGTTATGGATAGGGGGCAGTATTTTCACTGCCGGATAAAAAACGTACCCGATTTAATCTGATTATTACTCCTGCCCAGAAACTAGAATATGCATATAATTATTAGCTTTGGATAGAAAACACTCCAAAGTTTCTAAAACTGTTTGAATGGTGTCGGTGAGTATAACAGAACTCATTTGGCAGGCCAAAACCTGAGAAGATTCCAAACAGGAAGCGCCCTCTGACCATTTCTTAGCCTTCTTGATCATCTCTATCCAAAACAGGGTTGCTGTAACGTGACATTTTCTAACGCTCCCATAGTCTCTCAGAAGGCGCCAGAACGTTGAATGATGACTTTGCAGACCATGGCTGAAAAACAGTAGCTCATTTGGATAGTGGTCGATCTGAGAACAATGAGACTGGTGCGCGCGTGCACGAGAAGAGTCCATTTTACTTTCTCTGTCTTTGAACGAAAACAACGACTCCCGGTCGGAATATTATCGCTTTTTTACGAGAAAAATCGCATACACATTTATTTTAAACAGCGTTTGACATGCTTCGAAGTACGGTAATGGAATATTTTGACATTTTTTGTCACGAAACGCGCCGGGTGCGTCACCCTTCGTTACCCTTCGGATAGTGTCTTGAACGCACAACAAAACGCCGCTATTTGGATATAACTATGGATTATTTGGAACCAAACCAACATTTGTTATTGAAGTAAAAGTCCTGGGAGTGCATTCTGACGAAGAACAGCAAAGTTAATCCAATTTTTCTTATAGTATAGTTTGGTGAGTACCAAACTTGGTGGGTGTCAAAATAGCTAGCCATGATGGCCGGGCTATCTACTCAGAATATTGCAAAATGTGCTTTCACCGAAAAGCTATTTTAAAATCGTACACCGCGATTGCATAAAGGAGTTCTGTATCTATAATTCTTAAAATAATTATGTTTTTTGTGAACGTTTATCGTGAGTAATTTAGTAAATTCACCGGAAGTGTTCGGTGGGAATGCTTGTTCTGAACGTCACATGCTAATGTAAAAAGCTGTTTTTTGATATAAATATGAACTTGATTGAACAAAACATGCATGTATTGTATAACATAATGTCCTAGGAGTGTCATCTGATGATCATCAAAGGTTAGTGCTGCATTTAGCTGTGGTTTTGTTTTTTGTGACATTATATGCTAGCTTGAAAAATGGGTGTCTGATTATTTCTGGCTGGGTACTCTGCTGACATAATCTAATGTTTTGCTTTCGCTGTAAAGCCTTTTTGAAATCGGACAGTGTGGTTAGATAAAGGAGAGTCTTGTCTTTTAAAATGGTGTAAAATAGTTATATATTTGAAAAATTGAAGTTTTCGGATTTTCGAGGACTTTGTATTTCGCGCCACGCCCATCATTGGATATTGGAGCAGGTGTTCCGCTAGCGGAACGTCTAGATGTAATGTGAGTCTGGAAGGAGAGTATACAGTCTAAACAGACACCTAGGTATTTGTAGTTGTCCACATATTTTAAGTCAGAACCGTCCAGAGTAGTGATGCTAGACGGGCGGGCGGGTACGGGCAGTGATCGGTTGAAGAGCATGCATTTAGTTTTACTTGCATTTACGAGCAGTTGGAGGCCACGGAAGGAGTGTTGTATGGCATTGAAGCTCATCTTTGGACACTGTGTTAACAAACCTCCAGAAAAGCCGTATACAGAATGGTGTCGTCTGCGTAGAGGTGGATCAATCATAGACTTAAGTATAACGTAATAACACACAGAAATACGAGCCTTTGGTCATTAATATGGTCGAATCCGGAAACTATCATCTCGAAAACAAAACGTTTTTCCTTTCAGTGAAATACGGAACTGTTTCATATTTTATCTAACGGGTGGCATCCCTAAGTCTAAATATTCCTGTTACATTGCACAACCTTCAATGTTATGTCATAATACGTAAAATTCTGGCAAATTCGTTCGCAATGAGCCAGGCGGCCCAAACTGTTGCATATACCCTGACTCTGTGTGCAATGAACGCAAGAGAAATGACACAATTTCACCTGGTTAATATTGCCTGCTAACCTGGATTTCTTTTAGCTAAATATGCATGTTTAAAAATATATACTTCTGTGTATTGATTTTAAGAAAGGCATTGATGTTTATGGTTAGGCACAGTCGTGCAACGATTGTTTTTTCTTTCGCAAATGCGCTTTTGTTAAATCATCCCCCGTTTGGCGAAGTCGGCTGTCTTTGTTAAGAAGAAATAGTCTTCACAGTTCGCAACGAGCCAGGTGGCCCAAACTGCTGCATATACCCTGACTCTGTTGCAAGAGAAGTGACACATTTTCCCTAGTTAAAATAAATTCATGTTAGCAGGCAATATTAACTAAATATGCAGGTTTAAAAATATATACTTGTGTATTGATTTTAAGAAAGGCATTAATGTTTATGGTTGGAGCAACGTGTACCTAAGAGATTATATGCAACACAGGACAGGCTTGATAAACTAGTAATATCATCAACCATGTGTAGTTAACTAGTGATTATGATTGATTGATTGTTTTTTATAAGATAAGTTTAATGCTAGCTAGCAACTTTCCTTGGCTTCTTACTGCATTCGTGTAACAGGCAGGCTCCTCATGGAGTGCAATGTAAAGTAGGTGGTTAGAGCGTTGGACTAGTTAACCTGATATGGATAGGGGGCAGTATTTTCACGGCCGGATGAAAAAACGTACCTCATTTAAACTGGTCACGACTCTTGCCCAGAAATGAGAATATGCATATTATTAGTAGATTTGGATAGAAAACACTCTGAAGTTTCTAAAACTGTTTGAATGGTGTCTGTGAGTATAACAGCACTCATATGGCAGGCAAAAACCTGAGAAAAAGTTGACCAGGAAGTGTAGGATCTGAGAAATGTAGTTCTTCTTTCTTGTCCCTTTCGAAACTACAGTATCTGTGCTGTTACGTTGCACTTTCTAAGGCTTCCATTGGCTGTCTAAAGCCTTCAGAAAGTGGATTGAGCCTTCTCCTGTCTCTGGGCAGAGTATAGGAGCTCAGTTACTGAGTGGTCTGCCTGAGGACAAAGAGATTGGATATGCGCGTTCCCGCGAGCACGCTGTTTTTTTCTTTTTCTCCTTGAATGAATACACTATTGTCCGGTTGGAATATTATCGCAATTTCACGTTAAAAATACCATAAAAATTTATTTTATACAGCGTTTGACATGCTTCTAAGTACGGTAATGGAACATTTTGACTTTTTGTGTCTCGAATTGCGCTCGCACGTTACCCTTTGGATAGTGACCTGAACGCACGAACAAAATGGAGGTATTTGGACATAACTATGGATTATTTGGAACAAAAACAAGATTGCTTGTGGAAGTAGCAGTCCTGGGAGTGCATTCTGACGAAGATCAGCAAAGTTAATACAATATTTCTAATACTAATTCTGAGTTTAGTTTGCTCCGAACTTGGCGGGTGTCTGAATAGCTCGCCGTGATGGCGAGCTATGTACTCAGAATATTGAAAACTGTGCTTTCGCCGAAAAGCTATTTTAAAATCTGACACAGCGATTGCATAAAGGAGTTCTGTATCTATAATTCTTAAAATAATTATTTATTTTGTCAACGTTTATGATGAGTATTTTTGTAAATTCACCGGAAGTTTGCGGTGGTTATGCTAGTTCTGAACATCACATGCTAATGTAAAAAGCTGTTTTTTGATATAAATATGAACTTGATTGAACAAAACATGCATGTATTGTATAACATAATGTCCTAGGAGTGTCATCTGATGAAGATCATCAAAGGTTAGTGCTGCATTTAGCTGTGGTTTTGGTTTTTGTGACATATATGCTTGCTTTGAAAATGGCTGTGTGATTATTTTTGGCAGGGTACTCTCCTGACATAATCTAATGTTTACTGGCCAAATTCAGGAAGAGCTTGGCCTTCCCAAACACAGCATCATCCAAGCAGTTCAAACTTGCTGGAACTCAACACTACAGATGTTGCAGAGGATGTTTGAATAGAGGCGTGCACTGAATCTGTATTCAGGTGAATACGGACACATCAGCAGTTTGTCTGCTGCACAGTGGGACATTGTCTCTAACATAAGTGAGAGACTGGCACCTATGGAGGAGGTGACACTGGAGATGAGCCACTCCAACTCTACAGCCGCATGCATCATCCCCAGTGTGTCGGTGCTGAAGCTGATGCTGCAGCAGGAGGGTTCTTTTACTCAAGGCATCAACTTTACGGAAGACCATGTTGGACAGTCTGACAAGGCGGTTCTCTAAGGCCGAGGAGACATTTGGACTACATTTTACATTTACGTCATTTAGCAGACGCTCTTATCCAGAGCGACTTACAAATTGGTGCATTCACCTTATGATATCCAGTGGAACAACCACTTTACAATAGTAGATCTATATCTTTTATTGAGGGGGGGTTTGAAGGATTAATTTATCCTATCCCAGAGGTGGGGTTTCAGGTGTCTCCGGAAGGTGGTGATTGACTCCGCTGTCCTGGCGTCGTGAGGGAGCTTGTTCCACCATTGGGGTTCCAGAGCAGCGAACAGTTTTGACTGGGCTGAACGGGAACTGTGCTTCCGCAGAGGTAGGGAGGCGAGCAGGCCAGAGGTGGATCAACGCAGTGCCCTTCTTTGGGTGTAGGGACTGATCAGAGCCTGAAGGTATGGAGGTGCCGTTCCCCTCACAGCTCCGTAGGCAAGCACCATGGTCTTGTAGCAGATGCGAGCTTCAACTGGAAGCCAGGGGAGTGTGCGGAGGCGCGGGGTGACGTGAGAGAACTTGTGACGGTTGAACACCAGACGGGCTGCGGCGTTCTGGAGGAGTTGTAGGGGTTTAATGGCACAGGCAGGGAGCCCCGCCAACACCGAGTTGCAGTAATCCAGACGGGAGATGACAAGTGCCTGGATTAGGACCTGCACCGCTTCCTGTGTAAGGCAGGGTCGTACTCTGCGAATGTTGTAGAGCATGAACCTACAGGATCGGGTCACCGCCTTGATGTTAGCGGAGAACGACAGGGTGTTGTCCAGGGTCACGCCAAGGCTCTTAGCACTCTGGGAGGAGGACACAATGGAGTTGTCAACCGTGATGGCGAGACAAAGTGCCTGGTGCTGGCAACTGTCCTGGATCCACGTTACAAGAGCTACGCCTCACCTCAGGGACAGCACTAGAGAAAGCAAAAGAGTGGCTGAAGGAGGAATCTGACCTACTAAGGAAATCAAATCCCAGAGCCACAGCAGAAGGGACTAGTGAAGAGGAGGACACAGATTCAGGTGCAAAGAGGCAAAGAGTCCGGGTAGATCAGCCACCCAGTCTGGTGGACAGCCTCTACGATAGAATCCTTGGAAGCCAAGAGGGCAAGGCTGAAGTCCAGTGCCGTTTTGAAATTGAGTTGGAGCGTTACCTCACAGAGCCATTGACAGAAGGAGTGGCTTGTCTTTGGAGTGGTGGAAGCAGAATGATGACAGACTTCAATCACTCGCTCCACTGGCAAAGACGTTTCTCTGTCCCAAGCGAGAGAGTGTTCAGTGAGGTGGGGATCATTTATGATAAGCGGAGGAGCAGACTGACAGGGGAACATGCAGACAAGCTCTGCTTTCTGCTCTACAACCTAAAACATCTTAACTGGGAATATTGAAGAGTCATGTTAAAAGTTACCACCAGCTTTCATATGTTCTCATGTTCTGAACTTAAATGTTAGCTTTTTTACTTGCCACATATTGCACATTTACTTGCTTCTCCAACACTGTGTTTTTGCGTTACTTAAACCAAATTGAACATATTTCATTATTTATTTGAGACTAAATTGAATTTATTTACACTACCATTCAAAAGTTTCTGGTCACTTAGAAATGTCCCTGTTTATTAAAGAAAAGCTTTTTTTGTCCATTTAAAATAACATCAAATTGATCAGAAATACAGTGTAGACATTGTTAATGTTGTAAATGACTGTTGTAGCTGGAAACAAGATTTTTTTATGTAATATCTACATAGATGTACAGAGGCCCATTATCAGCAACCATCACTCCTGTGTTCCAATGGCACGTTGTGTTAGCTAATCCAAGTTTATCATTTTAAAAGGCTAATTGATAATTGCAAAAGTTTTCTAATGATCTTTGCACAGCTGAAAACTGTAGTACTGATTAAAGAAGCAATAAAACTGGCCTTTAGACTAGTTGAGTATCTGGAGCATCAGTATTTGTGGGTTCAATTTACAGGCTCAAGCACTGAATTGTCTAATCGTCAAGTGCGTGTGTGTATTGTTGTGCAACCTTTTTAAATGTGTTGTCCAACTCTAGCGCCTGAGTGTCCACATACAGAGTTATGCTCCTGTGTGTGTTGGGCCTGATGAGATTAGCGCCTCGGCGGTGACAGATTACCTGTAACCATGATCTGTTGTCGTGG
Source organism: Salmo trutta (assembly GCF_901001165.1). Classification (NCBI taxonomy): domain Eukaryota; kingdom Metazoa; phylum Chordata; class Actinopteri; order Salmoniformes; family Salmonidae; genus Salmo; species Salmo trutta. Next base: position 421,214 of record NC_042991.1, on the reverse strand, counting down.
GGATTAACTTCCCAGCATTCCGTGAAGCGCTCCATGCTGTGAAGTACCAGAACACTGGGGGACAGCCCACTGAGAGGGGAGAGAGCAGCTAAGAGCTGAGGGGCGCTAAAGTTAGGCTAATCCCCTTCTCCTGTGACCTGAGAGGAGGGGGGGGGGGCTGACAACCTCACCTGGTGAGAAAGGGAAATGGGGAAGGAAATAAAGAGTAAGAGGAGAGAGTATGGCTGGATAGACGAACAAGAGAGGAAGCCTACTTCTTCAGAAAGGGGGAGAAAGGAGGTAACAAGAAAGGGGGTAATGAGAGGGGAAAGAAAGGAGGAGCAAGACGGGGGAAAAAAGTTGTAGTGTTCTAGAGCCCCTCAGACAAAAACTTTTGTCTCGACCTTGTTCTTTATAGGTTTTTTTCCTCTGTTATCAACTGTCAGAACCCCCACATTAGGCAAAGTTTTCTATCTTATCTTTCATTTCACATTTTAGTCATTTAGCAGACACTTTTAACCAGAGCAACTTACAGTAGTGAGGTCATACATTTCCATTTAAAAAAAAAATCTATACTGGTCCCCCGTGTAAATCGAACCCGCAACCCTGGCATTACAAGTGCCATGCTCTACCAACTGAGCCACATAGTTACTTGTAATTCATTTTCTGATATTAGTAATTGACTTCATTGTAGTTTTTGTGGTGTTAAAAATGGAGTGGCTGCGGTTCTGAATTTTCTGGAACCCAACTTGCTGTGTTTAATGATAGAGATTTCTGTGTGTTTGAAGGATTTTTTTATGTAGCTGCTGCCCACTCTGCTGTCTATGTAGCTTCCGCGTCCCCTTCCTTGACATGGAGGGTAAACTTCATGTTGTACATTAAGACCAATTTTTTTACAGTCTATGCTAAAGACATGGTTGACATGTTCAAACTATGCATTCCATGTCTCAAGCACGATTTAGTGTTCTTTTTTCAGAATAGGTGTTAGGCTACATGTAGCTATCATGTTATACACAAGCGACATGATCAACATGTTTGTACAAACTTTGCAAACATAAGTGTGACACAAAGGCACTCTAGCGATTTCATGTTCTTCTTAGCTGCTGAGTTGCATGTAGTCTCGGAAACCTGACCCTAGGCAACACAGTGACTAGGGTTTGGTTTCAATGATAGACTCTTTTGGCATAGAGGAACTACGTCACTACTTTATCTGCTTTAATAAAATACAGAATATTAGCTAGCAAGATGGAGATCACGGTGGGTATTTTTAATGAGTGCATTTCGCAAGTGGCTAGTTTGCATTAACTACCTTAAAGATGTGCTCTGGTACTTGGGCAACAAAGTATTTTTTAAACCTCCCGCTTTGGGATGGATGTGTCAATGTGTAGCTCATACATGCATGCATGCATGCATGCATGCATACATACATACATACATACTCTATGAGCAGAATTTCTGTTTTACCTCAATTAGCCACGAAATCCCTTGTTTGAAAGCGACTGTTTTCTTGAAGCTGTGCTATGCCATTTTCCTACATTTCCCCCCACATGGGCCAGCCCCCTAGCAATTCAAGTTCTAGCCCAGGAGCTCCAGCCCCTCACATTTGAGTGACAGCTAGCAAGAGGTATGCCCAGCAATATCCAATGAGGATGCAGGGCAGGCCCAACGGCTCAATGGACACAGCATTAAAAGATCGAGAGAGGGCAATGTGGTGCACGTATGTGACGTAGTATGCACTTTTCAGGGACCACTTTTGCTTGCAAGTGCTACTTTCAGAACCACTGGCTAAAAAGTATACAAAAGTACTGTAGAATCTCTTTAACTAAAATCACTGCAAAGGTTTTGCCAGCAAACTTGGGTTTTGAATCACAACGTTCTGGCATGTCTGCCTTGTGATTTGTTGGGAGAGTCCCCAGAATATTTTTTTCTTTTATCGATGTAGGCAGTGTCGTAGTTCCTCTATGCCAAAATAGTCTATCATTGAAACCAGACCCTAGTCACTGTGTTACGGTCCAAATGCAAAGTAGACAGCCTTCAGCCCTAAATCCAATTGAGGGATGGTGATGAACGGAGTGGCAACGTCCTTGGTGGAAATATTGAAGTTGAGCTTCAGCTACTGTTACCTTTAGCTGGCTAGCAATTTTGTATAGTTTGGTCCTTTATTCCGAATTCCCAAAAATATGTTTATGAAGCTAGCTACGTTTTTTTTTATTGGCTCCTCACTATGAGTCCGAGCCACTTTGAGCGTCATTCCGATTTGCCAACGCTAAAATCAATGTTATTTTAATTTTTTTTATCCAGCCGTGTTGAGTAAATTTCACACTTTGGCCACCGGACTTTGACACGTGACTACGATTGCATTGAATTGTGGGCTAGATCAACCCGGCAAGTGATCAAAGTTGTTCACTTGCTCCCTCAAGCTAAAAAGCGGGTCGAGGAGGTAATTTTTGTGAATTGGACCGCCACTTAAGATGGCAATCAAACTGCGTCCTGTTTCGAAGGGGATTCCCCCCGAGGGAAACTGGCTAGCACTGTGGTGCTCATTAAAAGCAAGTCTAAGAAGTGGTAGATCTGTTCTATAGATCTGTAATATAACTATGGCAGGACCCAAAGGGCTGAAATGTTGGATGTCTACCCTTACTAAGGACTTAAACTTGGTGATGACGTAGTGTTCCCATGAGTGACAGAACACTGAGCCAATCACAGCGCAATGCTCCTATTTTTTGCTGGCTACTCAACACAATTATCTTGCCAAAGGAGAAGTGCTCACTAACAGGGATGGAAACAAATTTGTACACAACATTTGAGAGAAATAAGCTTTTTGTGCATATGGAAAATGTCTGGGATCTTTGATTTCAGCTCATAAAACATGGGACCGACACTTTATATGTTGCGTTTTTATATTTTTGTTCAGTGTAGTTCAGTCCTTGACTAATCATTTTCTGTACTATGTATTATTTCATGTGGAGCCCAGGAAGAGTAGCTGCTGCTTTCGCATTGTGTTCTAATGTGCTGCAGGTCGCTTCAGTGAAACATTTCATGAAATTTACATTCCAGTGCTCTTTAAACAAGCAACTTACATTTCTTTAGAGTCCGGTCACCACACCCACTGTCTACTCTCTCGCTATCTCTAAGATCATCCAAAGTGCATCAGAGCTTGGTGAGCAGTATGCTAACTTTTTTTATTCTTCAGTCCTCAATATGGATTTTTTAATAGCCATTCCCCAGAGAGAGAGGTCATGAGCAGATGCGCTCCCACATTTTTCAGCATGTTTTAAAAAATAGATTTGGACTTAGACAAACTTAGATTTTTGGGGATGGACATATACAGGATGCTATCCTAAACAACAACCTTCACTCCAAACCTACAACCTGATTTTGGATGGAATTACTTGGAGTGTTTCCTACACTCAATGATTATTATTCCCAAACTATACAGTTGTGGCCAAAAGTTGAGAATGACACAAATATTAATTTCCACAAAGTTTGCTGCTTCAGTGTCTTTACATATTTTTGTCAGATGTTACTATGGAATACTGAAGTATAATTACAAGCATTTCATAAGTGTCAAAGGCCTTTATTGACAATTACATGAAGTTGATGCAAAGATTCAATATTTGCAGTGTTGACCCTTCTTTTCAAGACCTCTGCAAAGCCTCCCTGGCATGCTGTCAATTGGCTTCTGGGCCACATCCTGACTGATGGCAGCCCATTCTTGCATAATCAATGCTTGGAGTTTGTCAGAATTTGTGGGTTTTTGTTTGTCCACCTGTCTCTTGAGGGTTGACCACAAGTTCTCAATGGGATTAAGGTCTGGGGAGTTTTCTGACGATGGACCCAAAAAATTGATGTTTTGTTCCCCGAGCCACTTAATTATCACTTTTGCCTTATGGCAAGGTGCTCCATCATGCTGGAAAAGGCATTGTTCGTCACCAAACTGTTCCTGGGTGGTTGGGAGAAGTTGCTCTCGGAGGATGTGTTGGTACCATTCTTTATTCATGGCTGTGTTCTTAGGCAAAATTGTGACTGTGCCCACTCCCTTGGCTGAGAAACAACCCGACACATGAATGGTCTCAGGATGCTTTACTGTTGGCATGACACAGGACTGATGGTAGCGCTCACCTTGTCTTCTCCGGACAAGCTTTTTTCCGGATGCCCCAAATAATCGGAAAGGGGATTCATCTGAGAAAATGACTTTACCCCAGTCCTCAGCACCTTTTGCAGAATATCAGTCTGTCCCTGATGTTTTTCCTGGAGAGGAGTGGCTTCTTTGCTGCCATTCCTGAGCAAGCTCTGTACTGGTGGTGCCCCGATCCCGCAGCTGAATCAACTTTAGGAGACGGTCCTGGCGCTTGCTGGACTTTCTTGCGCGCCCTGAAGCCTTCTTCACAACAATTGAACCACTCTCCTTGAAGTTCTTGATGATCCGATAAGTGGTTGATTTAGGTGCAATCTTACTGGCAGCAATATCCTTGCCTGTGAAGCCCTTTTTGTGCAAAGCAATGATGACGGCACATGTTTCCTTGCAGGTAACCATGATTGACAGAGGAAGAACAATGATTCCAAGCACCACCCTCCTTTTGAAGCTTCCAGTCTGTTATTCGAACTCAATCCGCATGACCAAGTGTTAACGAGTGTTAACACCTGTGTTAACGAGAGAATCACTAACATGATGTCAGCTGGTCCTTTTGTGGCAGGGCTGAAATGCAGTGGAATTTTTGGGGGGGATTCAGTTCATTTGCATGGCAAAGAGGGACTTTGCAATTCATCTTATCACTCTTCATAACATTCTGGAGTATATGCAAATTGCCATCATGCAAACTAAGGCAGCAGACTTTGTGAAAATGAATATTTGTGTCATGCTCAAAACTTTTGGCCATAACTGTACATCAAATGTTCTGGCAAACAAGCAGAGACCTGAGAACCTCATCCAACCTGGAGCTGAGTGAGTAATGCTTAGTCTGAAGCATTTTTTTTTTACTTTCAAAAGCCAAGAAGAAAAATACATTACAATTATATATTTTACTTAATAAGGACTGAATGATCAAGCTTTGCTAGGACAAAGAGATACAACTTCAATTAGTACTGACGTGTGAAGCGAGAGGTGTCAAAGCCTTTTGAGCCCAAAAAATGGCAGGCTACCCCACCCAGATCCAGAAGCCTTGAAGCCCCCTTCTGCTGTTCAAAGACCATCCACTGGCATTTTCTACAAGAAATCTGCCTCCAGAAATAAAAGCTTCTCCCAAGTGGGTGATACCTACTCCCATTGCCTGCTGCACTGCTGCTTGGATTCCACTTGGCGATCTGTTCACCGTCTACCCTGGCCTGTCTCCCCCTGTCTGGTAGGGGTAGACCATGACCCCCCCCCCCCCCCCTTTTCTCCCGAGCTTTCGCTCGCCTCCAGCACACATGCACTGTTGGGGCGAGTGACTCTGAACTTCCAATGGCTAGCCCCAAGTCGTTTATATATTAAAAAATAATGTTGTGTATTTTGCTATTTGCCTCATGACTCCTGCATACTTTGTTGACTATGAACTTTCTTTACCCAACCGTGGGACAGACTATGTTTGTTCCCAACACTCGGGACTCTGACTCTCTATTGGTTACACAGACTTTTGGCCTTCCATTCCATTCTAAACACCTCTCGCCGGCTTTGCATTCATGTTATCTGAAGAAATTTCTATACATTATGATCTTGTTGCCATCTGATGCACATTCAGATGTCATAAATCAGCACTGCAGAGCTCTCCCTGTACTATGCCGTGCCTTGATTGTATTACTGCTGATGATATCTGGAAATGTTAATGTACACCCTGGCCCACCTACTGTTGCTAGCCCCAATTCTGACTTGTGCTCTGATATCTGCTTCACTGATTTCTGCTCCCATAAAAGCCTGGGTTTTCTGCACACTAACACGAGAAGCTTATTACCTAAAATGGATCAATTGAAAGTGTGGGTTCAGAGCTCCAATCCAGATGTGTTGGTCATTACTGAGACGTGGTTAAGGAAGAGTGTTTTGAATACTGATGTTAACCTTTCTGGTTATAACCTTTTTCGTCAAGAAAAGGTGGGGGAGTGGCAATCTTTACCAAGGATCACCTTCAGTGATCGGTTGTCTCCACCAAGTCTGTCCCCAAACAATTTGATTTGCTTGTTTTAAGTATTAAACTTTCAAATAGCTCTTTGTTGATTGTTGCTGGGTGTTTATCGTCCTCCTTCAGCACCGGCCTGTACCCTACCTGCCCTAAGCTCTCTCCTGGCCCCTTACACCAAGTCTGAATTTGTCCTGCTAGGTGACCTAAACTGGGACATGCTTAAACTACCTGACCAAGTCCTAAATCAATGGGACTCCCTAAATCTTTCTCAGATTATTACCAATCCCACAAGGTATGACTCCAAACACCCAGAAAAGGCTACTCTTCTTGATGTTATCCATACAAATAATCCTGGTAGGTATCAGTCTGGTGTTTTCTGTAATGACTCGCTACACGCATACTCAGGCTGTCTGGCTCTCGTTCAGGCAAATGAGAAATAAGTGCACTCAGGCTATCCGGAAGGCCAAAGTTAGTTACTTTTTGTGGGTCTAACCCTAAGAAGTTCTGGAAAACGGTTAAAGACCTGGAGAATAAACCCTCCTCACAGCTGCCCATGACCCTTAAAGTTGATGATGTGGTTTTTACTGACAAGAAGCACATGGCTGAGCTCTTTAATCACCACTTCCTTAAGTCAGGATTCCTATTTGACTCAGCCATGCCTCCTTGCCCGTCCAACATTTCCTCATCTTCCACCCCTTTTAATGCAACTATCCCCAATGCTTCTCCCTCTTTTTCCCCTGCCCCGCTACAAAGTTTCTCCCTGCATGCAGTCACTGAGTCTGAGGAGCTCCTGAGACTTGACCCCAAAAAACCATCTGGGTCAGATGGTTTAGACCCTTTCTTCTTTAAGGTTGCTGCCCCTATCATCGCCAAGCTGATCTCCGACCTTTTTAACCTGTCTCCTTTCTGGGAAGGTTGCCATTGCTTGGAAGGCAGCCAGGCTTAGTCCTTTATTTAAAGGGGGAGATCAAGCTTATCCAACTGTTATAGGTTTATTTCTATTTTGCCCTGTTTATCAAAAGTGTTGGAAAAACTTAAAATAATCAACTGACTGCCTTTTGTGATCTCTATAGTATTCTCTCGGGTATTCATTCTGGTTTCTGCACAGGTTATGGATGTGTGATTTTACGCTACTGCTACTCTCTGTTCATCATATATGCATAGCTACTTTTAACCATATCTACATGTACATACTACCTCAATCAGCCTGACTAACCGGTGTCTGGATGTAGCCTCGCTACTTTTATAGCCTCGCTACTCTATATAGCTGTCTTTTTACTGTTGTTTTTATTTCTTTACCTACCTATTGTTCATCTAATACCTTTTTTGCACTATTGGATAGAGCCTGTAAGTAAGCATTTCACTGTAAGGTCTACGCCTGTTGTATTCGGCGCACGTGACAAATAAACTTTGATTTGATATGTCACTGCAACCTTAAAGGTCCTCAATGATGTCACCATTGCCCTTGATTCTATGCAATGTTGTACTGCTATTTTTACTTACTTGGCCAAAGCTTTTGACACGGTAGACCATTCCATTCTTGTGGGCCGGCTAAGGAATATTGGTGTCTCTGAGGGGTCTTTGGCCTGGTTTGCTAACTACCTCTCTCAAAGAGTGCAGTGTTTAAAGTCAGAAAATCTGCTGTCTCAGAAAATCTGCCTGTCACCAAGGGGGTGCCCTACGCTCTTATCAATTTACAACAACATAGCTCAGGCAGTAGGAAGCTCTCTCATCCATTTATATGCAGATGATACAGTCTAATACTCAGCTGACCCCTCCCGGGATGTTGTGTTAAATGCTCTACAACATAGCTTTCTTAGTGTCCAACAAGCTTTCTCTACCCTTAACCTTGTTCTGAACACCTCCAAAACAAAGGTCATGTGGTTTGGTAAGAAGAATGCCCTTCTCCTCACAGGTGTGATTACTACCTCTGAGGGTTTAGAGCTTGATGTAGTCACTCCCAAGTACTTGTATGAGGTATGGCTAGACAGTACACTGTCCTTCTCTCAGCACATGTCAAAGCTGCAGGCTAAAGTTATATCTAGACGTGGTTTCCTCTATCGTAATCGCTCCTCTTTCACCCCAGCTGCCAAACTAACCCTGATTCAGATGACCATCCTACCCATGCTAGATTAGAGACATCATTTATTGATCAGCAGGTAAGGGCGCTCTCGAGCGGTTAATGTTTTTCACCATTCGGCCATCAGATTTGCAACTAATACTCCTTATAGGACACATCACTGCACTCTATACTCCTCTGTAAACTGGTCATCTCTGTATACCCGTCGCAAGACCCACTGGTTGATGCTTATTTATAAAACCCTCTTAGGGGGGAGTGAGGCCTATCTGAGATATCTACTGCAGCCCTCATCCTCCACATACAACACCCGTTCTGCCAGTCACATTCTGTTAAAGGTCCCCAAAGCACACACATCCCTGGGTCGCTTGTCTTTTCAGTTCGCTGAAGATAGCGAATGGAATGAGCTGCAACAAACACTCAAACTGGACAGTTTTATCTCAATCTCTTCATTCAAAGACTCAATCATGGACACTCTTACTGACAGTTGTGGCTGCTTTGTGTGATGTATTGTTGTCTCTACCTTCTTGCCCTTTGTGCTGTGCCCAATAATGTGTGTACCATGTTTTGTGCTGCTACCATGTTGTGTTGTTGTCATGTTGTGTTGCTACCATGCTGTGTTGTCATGTGTTGCTGCCTTGCTATGTTGTTGTCTTAGGTCTCTCTTTATGTAGTATTGTGTTGTCTCTCTTGTCATGTGTGTTTTGTCCTATTTATATGTTGTTGTTTTTTGTTTTTTTTAATCCCAGCCCCGTCCCCGCAGGAGGTCTTTTGCCTTTTGGTAGGCCGTCATTGTAAATAATAATTTGTTCTTAACTGACTTGCCTAGTTAAATAAAGGTTAAATATATATATATTTTTTAAATACAGTATTTCCAATGTAATTTCTTTTTGTATGTCTCTTAACAGTAATTTTCCACTGAGGGATTCATACAAGGCTAGGCCCAAACGCCACAATAGCAAGCATGGGTCATTCACTCCGCATCTACTCTCCACTCTCATAGCTAGTGTGTGGTGAGTGTCTCTGGCACAAAATGGTGGCTGTGATTCACTCAGGTTAATAAAGCTAAGCCATTTCAGACAGGAAACCTGAGTGTTTGAATTAGCTGATATTGCAACAATTGGATTCCTCACTCTACTTTAATATGGCGGTATATTTAGGTGGCCAGTTTCTGCACACACATCCTCTGAGGTTTGTCACGTGCAAGCTATGTGCTGGTGTTTCTTGGTGACATGCTGTTGCTGTAACGTGTTACTCGCTATGCATGTCTGTTTTCTGCTCGCCCGCCGCCACCCCCAGCCTGCTTTTGTTTCAGTCGGGGGGATTGGTATAGCTATACCGCGCTTACTGCCTGTAGTTTGTTATTATGGTAATGAGCTTTGCTAAGCAGTGAGCGACCCTGAAGCAGCGGAGCCAACCGCCAAGACCTAATGTATTGTCATTTTCTTTCTAATAAATGGTTAAAAGTAATACGTGGTGTTTTTCTGTCTGAACTATTCATTGGTGGTGGATTGATAGATGGTACCATACAGTGTGCTGTGAGACCTAGTGAAAAAGCTTTATAAATGTTTAGTATCAATATAATTTATCACTGACTTATACTGGACTCGATCTACAATGTAGCCAACTTTCCACTCGATAAGATCATGGTTTAGTTCAAGTGTTCGTTATACTCTAACTCTTGTCTTTATTTTAACCTACAATTTATGCTACCCTTATACAGTATGTTAGCTCTGGTCCCCCTAAGTCTGATTTCTCTCTGTGTTTCAGACCAATCTGCCCATCTTCAAGTTGAAGGAGTCTCGTGTGCGGAGACGGTACAGCGACTTTCAGTGGCTCAGAGGGGAGCTGGAGAGAGACAGCAAGGTGAGCCCTCTGGGGCTTTACAAGTCTCAATACACATTACACAGGAATAATCTAATCAAACCTGAGAGATAAAGACAACAATATAACTGATACAAGATTTTAACTTGTTAACATGTGTGTCCCTCTCAGGTGGTGGTACCCCCTCTCCCAGGGAAGGCTCTGTTCAGACAGCTGCCGTTCCGAGGGGACGATGGGATATTTGACGATTCTTTCATCGAGGAGCGGAGAGCTGGGCTGGAGCAGTTCCTCAACAAGTGAGTCTACACAGACGAGATCCTCTGCTTCCTAGAGCCAGGATGTTGTGTTTGGTTGCAATATTACTACTTTTTGATTGATGTCAGGCGTGTGTGTTTGTTAAACATTTCATTTGCAGCCACTCTTAGTTCAATCTTAACCTTAGGAGCCTATGAAACACTTAACATGAATCAGATTTTCTCTCGTCTTTCTTGGTGTCGTTAACAGACTGAACATATTCAGCAGGACGTCTACTTCTTCGTTCTCCTTCATAATTGCCTAGTAAAGGAACAAGAACAGCCAAAGAGGCCGCAAGTGCGTCCCTTAGTCCTTGTTTTTTTCCTAAATTAGTTTTATTTTATATGTGTAATTTATGATAATTGAGTCTCAAATTACAACGAGCGGTTCCTCGATGGGTGGTGTGTGCACCCCTGCTTATTTTTTTTACCCAAGGTGTTCTCACTCCCACGTGGAGAACAATAAAAGTTACAGTGGTACTGTTATTATTTGCTTTGATTGCAGACTTGGCTATTATCTTTGTTTCATGTGCAAATTATACCTGTTAGAATATTAAGTATGCCTAAAGACTATGGCGAGAAGAGAAAAAAATCCATAAATAGTTTTTTTCCGAAAGAGCGAAGAATGTGTTGGTAATTAAGATTATTATTTTTTTCCTCAAATTAAACGCTACTGTTGATCATGGCATTGTTCAGACTTAATAGCTGCACAGCGGAGTGGAGTTGGTTCGCTCTGCTGTTATGAACTGTGATTGAGTGTATTGTGGAGAGGAAAACCATTTACCTAGAGGTAAACATGGTTATCATTTCTAAACAACCCAGCAGAGGAGGAGAGAACAGCACAGTGAAGTTTAAAGGGAAGTTTGCAGGCCATATTGTTCAAAAACAAAAGGCGAGAATATAGTCGGAGTTAGGATGGAGGAGTGGGTACAGGGTTGGGTGCGATCAGGGGCCAGCTTATTTACGGTTTTAATTCAACCCCATAAAAAAATATAAATGTCTGTTTTGATTGAGTCATGGAGTGTCGGGAGGGGGGCTCAACTTGCTCATCTAATGGCAAATGGAAGCCTCCTCAAATCCTCCACAATGTTTCTGTTGTACATGAACCCTTGGTCATGCTTGCCCTTCAGAAATATTTCCCTTTTAAGAATGTAGCTGAGTACATAGGATGTTGAGAGTACGTCTGTCATGGGAAATTGGTCTTTTAAGAGGAAGTATGTTCTTTTTCACTTTTTTGCTCTCTTTTTCTCCTTTGCGTTCCACCTCCATCTTTCTCTCCTTTCTTCTCTTTTGCTTCAATCTCCCCATCCCTCTCCTTGACCTTGATGGTAATTATGAGCAGGTTTCCAGAATCCTTTCCTCTTCATCAAATTCTCCACTTCCTGCTTCAGATGTAACACGGGGACTTTATGAATTTAAAGATGTTCGCTCTCAATTCCATCATACATAGGTCAGTGGTCTTCTAAATTGCATCTGACCTGATCATTTGGACACTGAGAAAATGGAAAACAAACCTGATGAAAATGTGGGCATATTTTGCTTAACTTTTGACAACACTTTTCACTGTACTTTAATGCTGTCCAATTATGGTAATTCTCTCTCGTGGCACTCTCTCATGGAAGCCTTATGTTCCACATAGCTGGCCTGGCCGTGCTGCTGCTCCAGTTTCAACTGTTCTGCCTGCGGCTATGGAACCCTGACCTGTTCACCGGATGTGCTACCTGTCCCAGACCTGCTGTTTTCAACTCTCTAGAGAAAGCAGGAGCGGTAGAGATACTCTCAATGATCGGCTATGAAAAGCCAACTGACATTTACTCCTGAGGTGCTGACCTGTTGCACCCTCGACATCCACTGTGATTATTATTATTTGACCCTGCTGGTCACCTATGAACATTTGAACATCTTGGCCATGTTCTGTTATAATCTCCACCCGGCACAGCCAGAAGAGGACTGGCCACCCCTCATAGCCTGGTTCCTCTCTAGGTTTCTTCCTAGGTTCTGGCCTTTCTAGGGAGTTTTTCCTAGACACCGTGCTTCTACACCTGCATTGTTTGCTGTTTGGGGTTTTAGGCTGGGTTTCTGTACAGCACTTTGAGATATCAGCTGATGTAAGAAGGGCTTTATAAATACATTTGATTTGATAGGAACGAAGAGGATTAAGTAAGGGTGTTGTTATAGTAAAGAATGTATTTTGAGATTTCTTTCAAGGAAAGAAAATATGTGCAATGTGTTACCATGTACTTTGTGGCCATGTCAGACAGACTGTAACAACAACATGTATTCATAACCACTTGTAACCTTTGTCTCTCCCTGTTTTGTGTTTCAGAGTGGCTGGTCACCCCTTGGCCCAGAACGAGCGCTGTCTGCACATGTTTCTACAGGACGAGTCTGTGGACAAGACCTATACCCCCTCCAAAATACGACAAGCTTAAGAGAAGCGGGCCACCACGCAGCCCAGCCCCGGGGCACTCTCTGCCCTGGTCTATACTCGGCCAGGCCCCGCTCCACAACCCAAAGCTCTCTGTACTGCTAATGGTCCTGCTCTGCTCCGACCACAAACACTTCTATGATCTTTATTCTTCTTTTGTTTGCAATCACTTTCTTTCATCTCCGTGTTGATTAGGGATCTCATGTAGTGCTCGTTTTCAACTCTCGATTGGATCAAACTAGGAAATGGTCTACATGTAATAACTGGTTGAAAATAATATATCATCGCTTTTGTTGTCTCAATGCCACTACCTTGAGTATTTTACAGTATGTTATCTATATTTATCAGTGAGGTATGTCTTGGATATTTTTTGGATATTGGATATTGTCTTGTCTTGGATATTTTTTAAAGAAATGTAAAAAAAAATACCTTTCCATGTATGCAAACCTCATGTTAAAACCCCATACATTACACACTGTTGTTTTTACTCAATGTTCAATTGGAATGATTGTCCTCACCACCATAAATGTGACTTGGCACACTTTGTCCCTGACTCTGAAAATTGCCCTTTGTGGACGGTCCATCACTTCCATGAACTGAAGCATGTGTCTGTCTGTGTACTACCAGCCAGCACTTCCACTGTTAGTTAGCCTGTAAATTATTTTATAATGAGAAAAAATGCACCAGAGAGGGGAACCCCACAGCATTTCTACCAACTGACCATGTGTTTATGAAATGTGTATACTGCTGTGCCATTTTGTTTATTTTGAAAATTTTCCAATAAAATAGGTCAAACGCACTCATATGCATGAGGTGATGTTGTCATGTTTTTCCTGAGTGAAGATTTCAGTGAATAGACACACACTTTGGTCCATGCTGCTTCTGATATACATCAGTTAGAACCACCTGTGAATGGCAACCACATTAATTGGACTGAACGACATTGATTGCTACTAATGTTTTTAATTGTGCTTGAGGTTTTTTCAATCATTATACTAAATATGAAACTCAATTAAAGGTAAAGCCCTTGATTCATCAGAAAATACTTGAAACCCCTGTGAAAATGTATTGCATCTGGGGCATTGCATTGGCCATGGCTTAATGTTTACTTTACTGCAGCCTAGCTTTAAAACCCATGGCATTTGTTCTCACTGGAGTTTCAGGGTAACGTACCCTTCACTCTGGGTCACGCTCAAGTGATTTTGGATTCCAAAACTGCCTTGTACAGTGCTTTTACTTTCTCCACATTGTTCTTTGATGACATGAATTTTAAAATGATTAAATTGAGATTTTGTGTCACTGATCTACACAATATACTCCATAATGTCAGTGAAATTTTGTTGGTAGAAAATGTGAGAAATTAATACAAAATTAAAAGCTGAAATGTCGAGTCAATAAGTATTCAACCATTTTGTTATGGCAAGCTTAACGTTCTGGAGTAAAAATGTGTTTAACAAATGGCATATGTTGCATGGACTCATTCTGTGTTCAAGAACAGTGGTTAATCTGATTTTTGAATTACTACCCCATCTCTGTACCCCACACATACAACTATCTGTAAGGTATCTCAATCGAGTAGTGAATTTCAAGCACAAAGACCAGAGGTTTTTCAATGCCTCGAAAAGGACACCGATTGGTAGATATGTAAAAAAAAAAAAATATGAAAATTCAGATGCTGAATATCCATTAGACTATGGTGAAGTTACTATTTAGGCTTTGGATGATGTAATAATGCACCCAGCCACTACAAAGATACAGGCATCCTTCCTAACTCGGTTGCCGGAGAGGAAGGAAACTGCTCAGGGATTTCACAATGTGGCCAATGGTGATTTTAAAATAGTTAAGAGTTTAATGGTTGTGATATGAGAACTGAGGATTGATCAACATTGTAGTTACTCCACAATACTAACCTAAATGACAGAGTGAAAAGGAAACCTGTACATAATAAAAAATATTCCAAAACATGCATCCTGTTTACAGCAAGGCGCTTAAGTAATACTGCAAAAGATATGGCAAAGAAATTAACTTTTTGTCCTGAACACATAGCATTATGTCTGGGGCAAATTCAATTACAGAGTACCACTCTTCATATTTTCCAGCATGGTGGAGGCTGCATCAAGGGTATGCTTGTCACTGGCAAGGACTAGGGAGTTTTTTTTGTAGCACAACAAAATGTGAAATAAGTCAAGGGTTATGAATACTTTCTGAAGGCACTGTACCTGAGAGAGCTGGATAGCATATTTAGTCAAAAAGGAAATGTAAATCAATTTCCCAAACAATGTGGTATAAGGTAACTAAATTACAATTTGGGACACCCATATTTCAATATAATTTATTCTTCTAATATATTTCAGTACAACTCTCACAAGAATAAAACTCCCACTTTGTACAACAGAGAAAAATATTTACAGCCAACAACAAAATCCACAAATCCAAGTGCTGAATATTTTTTTCCAGTGTTAGTGTCTAACTTCACAAAGTAGGCCTAATCATTTTAATACTTCCCCACACACTGACACACAAATGCAAACTGGTGACATTTCACTCAGCCTTGAACACTGAAACCTGCACATACCAAAAGTCGTTTTATTTCTCAATTCTCGGGTAGCGTTTGTCAAGTCCTTGTGCCTGTCAAAACTCTCTGGTATGGAATCATCACACGAGCTCCTGGAGGTCAGTCAGCATTCTCCTACCTTGAGGAGGTGGCCCCTCCACTTCATGCAGGCAGTTGTGACGCTTCACACCCTTTGGTTTCAGCATTGGGCAAGGGGGCAACGACCCTATAGCACATCTGACCGTGGATCGTGCTGTGAATCATCTTTTTTGGTTTCTTCCATTCGATCAGATTGAACATTGCAATAAAAGATTGAAAGGGCATTGGTCGTAAAGCTTATTGGTCTTAGAGACACTCAAAAACATCTCTACATTTTAAAGGTTCATCAATTGCGCACAGATGGCTTATTTCAACTAAAGATTTTCCTTATTTTGTGTAAACCACAGATTGCAGTATTTAGCGAAATTGTAGCAATCTTAAATTGGCTAGACAACTCTATTATTATACTGAACAAAAATATAAATGCAACATGCAATAATTTCAATGATATTACTGAGTTATAGCTCATATACAGAAATCAGTCAATTTAAATGAATTTCACATGACTGTGTAGGACCGCAGCCATGGGTGGGCCTGGGAGGGCATAGGCCCACCCACCTGGGAGCCAGGCCCAGCCAATCAGAATGAGTTTTCCCCCACAAAATGGCATTATTACAGACAGAAATACTCCTCAGTTTCATCAGCTGTCTGAGTGGCTAGTCTCAGACGATCCCGCAGGTAATGAAGCCGGATATGGATGTCCTGGGCTGGCGTGGTTACATGTGGACTGCGGTTGTGAAACTGGTTGGATGTACTGCCAAATTCTCTAAAACGACATTGGTATGGTAGAGAAACGAACACTAAATTGTTTGGCAACAGCTCTGGTGGACATTCCTGCAGTCAGCATGCCAATTGCAGGCTCCATCAAAACTTGAGACATCTGTGGTATTGTGTTGTGTGACAAAACTGCACGTTATAGAGTGTTTTTTTGTTGTTGTCCCCAGCACAAGGTGCAGCTGTGTAATGAACATGCTGTTTAATCAGCTTCTTGATATGCCACACCATTCATGTGGGTGGATTAATTTGGCAAAGGAGAAATGCTCACTGACACGGACGTAAACAAATTTGTGCACCAAATTTAAGAGAAATAAGCTTTTTAAGTGTAAGGAAAAATTCTGGGATCTTTTATTTCAGCTCATGAAACATGGGACCAACGCTTTACATGTTCCGTTTATATTTTTGTTCAGTATACATCCTCAAAACTTAAGCCTAACCCAAAGATTGGTAAAATCAAGGTTTTTATGTTCTTCAAGTTCAATTTGCCAAGTGCTCATTAGAATGTTTGTGTCTGCGAGCCTTAACAGACACTCTTGGCTAGTGCGCGTAATGTTGATATGGCGGAAATAAACTCATATATCGCTTGATTTGTACATGTCAGAGAGGAGCCTTCTGATGGGCACGTTCCCGATGGTCTTCTTGAAAAATACTTCTTCTATGGTGGATGGGCTGACTGACCGCAGAGCTGGTAGAAGTAGGAGCAGCTTCCCAAAGCGGCAGGGCTGAGTTGGATATCTGCAAATAACAAGAACAAGAAAGATGCAGACATTTAGGGTGTTCACCCACTCTGCCCAGAGTTGCCAAAAACGCGCTTTGGCGATAAAATTTCACTTCCCTATGTTTTAAAATGCATTTGACCAAACTATGATTATTCATGTTCTGAA
Organism: Salmo trutta; assembly: GCF_901001165.1. Lineage (NCBI taxonomy): Eukaryota > Metazoa > Chordata > Actinopteri > Salmoniformes > Salmonidae > Salmo > Salmo trutta. The sequence goes on along the minus strand of NC_042991.1, from coordinate 404,204 downwards.
TTGTTCAATGTGTTCTTTCTCTAACGTGTCATTAACATTATATCCAAAAAGTCAGATTTGGTAACGTAATACATCTGATAATAAGCACCAAGCTCTGTTGACATAGAGCTGCAGATTTCTCTAACTGCTTTTGAGGATTTATATTTTGTGGTGATCATCTTCTGAGCTGAATTAAATGTAAAAGGCTTTGAAACTAAAAAGCTTGGTATACGCTTTAGTGCTCCTTGAGAAATCTTCGAATAAGAACAGGAATTTCGAATAAATATGAAAAGTGTATACTAAAATATTAAAACACTATATGTCGTCTCAAAATCGATATCCGTCTTACCTCTCTCTATATTGTTTTATGTCCTGCGGATTCGAGAAGAAAGATGGCGAGTACACAGAATCAAGCCTAGGTGACATGATGCAATTTTCCTGTTTTTTTACCACTTTTTTTTCTCTGGCCATTGATTTAGTCACCCTAATTCTGGCCTTCCTACAAGTGGACCATGGGTTTTCTTAGAAGATTATCTACACAATTAACACATTATTTTACCCATTGGACAAAATATGCTTTTTTGATTAGACACTGAATTATTTCATCACCTTTAAATTTCATTTGAGACTTTTGAGTAATTGCACAGTGACTCCCTCAACAATTTGTGCTTGTAACTGTTTATATGAATTGAACAAGTACCTAGCAAACAGGGGACGTCCTAAGGACATTAGGCAACGTTCCCATTAGCTCCCTTTTAGGGTTTCGGCGAAACGTTATCCCACTGATGTTCTTAGATCATTCGGGGGAACATTAAAACATGATTGGGACCATAAAATGATGTTCATTACAGGTCCCGGTTTGGTCGCAGTATAACGTTATAATAAGGTATTTTGATGTCCACTAGCGACCATTACAAATAGGTTCCTATTAGATTATGACATTACGTTATGCTCGGGACATGTAATGACCGCAATGGGACATTTCAGACAGGTCCTGGTTTGCTACCGACAGAACGTTACGATAAAGTATTTTCATGACCATTAGGGAATGCCCCTTTTGGCTCTGACAGGACGTTGTCCTTATGACGACCACAAAGGGATGTTTCATACAGGTCCTTGTTTTCTCACGTTAGGACGTTGTCATGGTCCAAGAGGGCTCAGTCTAGTTCCCAGTACGTTCTGGAGATGTCATCATGGACGTTTTTAGGACGTTCTCATAGAGCTGGTGATATGGACAAAAAGTAATACATTATGTATACAAAAACTATGTGGACACCCCTTCAAATTAGTGGATTTGGCTATTCCAGCTACACCCGTTGCTGACAGGTGTAAAAAAGAAAAGAAAATTGAGCACACAGCCATGCAATCTCCAAAGACAAACATTGACAGTGGAATGGCTTTACTGAAAAGGTCAGTGACTTTCAATGTGGTGCTGTCATAGGATGCCACCTTTCTGCCCTGCTAGAGTTGCCCCAGTCAACTATAAGTACTGTTATTGTGAAGTGGAAACATCTAGGAGCAACAACGGCTCAGCCGCGAAGTGGTAGGACATAAGCTCAAAGAACGGGACCACTGAGTGCTATGCGTAAAAATCCATCTGTCCTCACTTGTAGCGCTCACTACTAAGTTCCAAACTGCCTGTGGAAGCAACGTCAGCACAATAACTGTTCGTCGGGTGCTTCATGAAATGGTTTCCATGTTCGAGCAGCCTCACACAAGCCTAAGGTCCAATGCAGGCGTTTCTATCTCAATATCAAATCATTTCTGTGTAACAATTAAGTACTGACTGTGATTGTTTTCAATTAAAATTGTCAAAAAGAAACAAAAATAGCTTCTTAGCAAAGAGAAATGACTCAAGCAATAACTTTGCTAGGACTGTCTGTGAGTGGTCTGAGTGGGGAGGGGAAAACTGAATACTAGCTGTTATTGGTTTATTAACTACATTTATGTCATCAGGCAGGCCTAAACTCCATTCCACCAAAACAGGCCTAAATTTCAGACAGTCTTTTCAAACCATTGTTACACTTAAAGGGCATCATCATCATTTTACAATTTCACAGTATTATTCCACCCTCATAGTGTGGAAATATATATTAAACACAGGTAAATCACGTTTTTGACTGCACTGGGACTATTTATTATTTGCAAAGTATGGCAGTAACCCAACTATAAGAGGCAGATGATCTCCCTTTCGGCTGCTGCTGACAACAACTGCATGTAAGTTCTTCTTCTACGTCATAATAATTATATGTCTGCATAGCAAACTCCGGTCACCACGTCATAGACTGTTCTCAAATGGCCACCGGTAGTATTTACATTGACCCACCCCCCTTTGTTTTTACACTGCTGCTACTCGCTGTTTATTATCTATGCATAGTCACTTTACAAATTACCTCGACTAACATGTACCCCCACACATTGACTCGGTACCGTAGGGCTACAGACGAAACAATTGTGTAGGACATTAAATGTACTGATAGATTCATCAACTACATGGCTATTTAGCAACAATATCATATTTAGAGGTAGCAATCTAGCACACACACTCTTAGAAAAAAAGGTTCCTTAGAGAACCAAAAAGTGTTCTATCGCTTTCTTCACACAAGGAACCTCTAACAGTTGTATATAGAACTTTTTAAATCAAATAAAATATAATGTTATTTGTCACATGATTCAACAGGTGTAGCCCTTACGGTGAAATGCTTGCTTACAAACCCTTAACCAACAATGCAATTCAAGAAATAGAATTAAGAAAATATTTACTAAACAAACTAGTGAAAAAAAATATATATCTTAAAGTTACACAAGAAAATGACATAACAATAACAAGGCTATATACAGGGGGTACTAGGCTACTGAATGTGTTCAATGCAAAAGATGCGCTACTCTCTGCGGGCGCATCATTTCAAAACCATATTAGCCTACATACTGGGATGTAACGTGCTGCCATTTGTTCAATATTGAGAATTGAGAAATAATACTCACATAAAGCTTAGGCTCTCCTCTCTTTATCAAAGTTGCTTTACAAACTGTGTTTTCCCCTCAATTGCAATGTTGAAATGTTGGGCAATCATCGTATGCTTGCGCTTATCAGAATTAATCTTTCCCTCTACTTTGTGCGCACAGGGGGGAAAGGGAGTGAAAGCTGGCAGCAAAACAGGGACAAGGCATATACTTTCATTGCATGGATTTGAATAATGCACATTACTGTTGACCAAATAATGGTTTTACAACCAAAAAAAATCAGCATATATATCCACAAACCTCCACAGGACAATGACACGTCCAGAGAACAACCCTGGGGACGTCCCTGGAACAAACCAGAAACTAGACAAAACCTCCACAGGACCATGGCACAATGTCCAGGGGACTTTAGGCAACCATTTCGTGACGTTCTGGAGATGGCCTAACGACAAATTTTGTTTGCACGGTAACCTATCTTGCTGCATAATAGCCTATTGTAGATACAGTAAATATGGCTATATTGGCCACCTGTGTGCCAAGTATTTTGGTAAATGGAACACATAGCTGAATTAAACAAGAGCATATCTGTTTAAAAAAAATATCTAGCAACTGTTTGTTTTTATCAAATGTCTCACCTGGTGTGTATGTAACTGTTTAGGGTGAGCTGTGCCTCATCCTGGAGTGCAGCAATGGCACTGGCGTTGCGGAAACTCCTCAACTCCGACCCGTCATGCGTTGGCACTGCTTGAAGGGAAAAGTCATAAACAGCATGGTTACTGACTGCCATTATATTCACGCTGCACCTGACAAATGCATTGCTTTCAATGGAAATGTTCATACATGAAAAAGTACTTCTGACATCTGCATTGTAATGTTAAAAAACATGTTATTTGGCTTTTATGTCCTTGACTATTCGATTTGTTTTGTTTTTTTTCTTAACTATTGGTGACCGTGCAGGGTTGGGGTCAATTCCATTTCAATTCCAATCAATTCAGAATGTACACCAAATTCCAATTTCAAATGTTCATAATTGAAAAGCATTGAAGAGAATTGGAATTGGAATTTCAGTGCACTTCCTGAATTGACTGGAATTCAAAAAGTCGTGTAGGCACAGGTGGGCCTGGATGGGCCCAGGCCAACCCAGTGGGGAGCCAGGCCCACCGAATCAGAAAAAAATTATAATAATAAATAAATAAAATGCTCTCTACTTGCCAGAGTTCCAAACGGGACATTATTTGGCTTTTTACCTAAACATGCAAACATCATCAAATATAATTCTTATCATTATTATTCACGATTCAGTCAGGATTATCCGTAATCACACATTAATGTAGACGTGTTTAGAAACATATTATTTTCTTATTTACAATAAACGTGACTCCAAAATGACACAATAGATTATTTACCATTCATTTATATTAGGCCCAAAATAATCTGAAACGCAACCAAAACAAACAGCAAATGCATCCAACAAATTGGTAGAGTCACAAGCTTGATGTAGTCTTTGCGTGCTATGAATATGGGACCAAATACTTAACTTTTTACTACTTTAAAACACATATGTGAATTTGTCGCAATACTTTTGGTCCCATAAAATAGTACAATGAGTACTTGTACTATGTACAATGTACAAATGTACAATGTACTATGTACAGAAAGTGCTGTAATTTCTGAACGGTTTACCCGAATATGGATGAAAATACCCTCAAATCAAAGATGCACTTTAACATCAGATTCATTGTATCATTTCAAATCCAAAGTGCTGGAGTACAGAGCCAAAACAACACAAAATGTGTCACTGTCCCAATACTTTTGGAGCTCACTATAAGTCAGTGTTTCTATGGCTATATGCACCATTCCACTGCCTATTTCATTTGTTCATTTGGCAAACAAGACAGCTCATAATCCAGTTTCTTTATCACAGTCAACACAACTATATTTTAGCTTTAATGAGCTTAAAAAATGCAAAACGTTAACTCAGCCTAATGGCAAAATGTGTACAATAGCATGAGATTAGCTATAAAGCTGCACATTTTTATATTTTCCCCATGGCAAAATATGTAGAATTGCTGTCCCCCCACTAACGAATGTCTGACTATTTTACTGAAATTAAATGACATTGACCCCAACGCTGCCTTCTTATGACTTTAGTGAGGATAATTTCATTTAAAATAAATGTTGAGTACCCCCTCTTCAACTCACCAGCTTTAAACGTGACGATGCACTTCAAACAGGCGAACTCAGTTGCGTCCAGACGCAGCTGTCTGAAGCAGGTAACGACCTCTTGCAGGGTTTGTATTTCTGAGATTATTGTATTCATCCGCTGGGACTCTGTGTTGTCTGTATTCATACCTTCATTGGGGGGGGGGGGGGGGGGGGGGGGCGACAATAACGATATTAGCTACGAAACATATGCAGAAACATTTACAAAGTGTTGTTACATTGTATTGAGGATAATGTGAATATTTCGAAAAACAGAAAAGGAATGGAAAATCTGTCTCCATTTTCGTTCTGAAAATTTAAACGAAAATAATCTAAACTAAACATAACATAACAATAGTAAGTAGCCTAAAAGTAGAGTTAACCTGTTGATCATATAGGTTACATACTGGAAACAGCGAGCAGGGTGTTGGAGTCCACCGGAATGGCCCACTGCGCTATGCCCAGAACAAACAGTTCCCTCCAGGCTTCCTCCAGGAGGATCAGCTGCAAAATGGATTACAAACCTCAGTCAGCACCCATGAGCATGGCTAATTTACTTTTATGAAAATATAGATATGGATTTATACTTGGCACACATTAGTCGTATTATTCGATTCATGGATTTAGGCCTATGGAATTGCAACTTTTCTATTTGGAAAGGGATAGCTTAATAAAGTCGCTAATTGGCTAATATCTAGCCTATAATATCCATATACTGAATATAGTGGCTTACCTGGTCAGGTAAGGGGAGCGTGGAGAAGGCGGGCACGCTCTTGGCCCACTTGATGCTCATGAACAGCAGGCGCGCGGCTGACTCACACACCGACTCAGTAGCAACCTCATAGAGGTACATGGGCGTGCCGCTGACCTCATGAGGGTACTGCAATGCAAGAGGTCAATAAACAAATAGCGCCTGTGGGTGCTATTTGAAAAAAATATATAATGTGCTGTAGGACTAATAAATAACATGCTAATATATACTGCACGTTGGTGATAAATAGGCCAATGTGTGTATTTCATAAAAACTCTAAGCACCAAAACTAGACTAAGATGTAGGCTATAAACTCATGTTGCCTGCGTTGGATTTAGGTGAAAACATGAATGACAGATTGTGTCCCTCGAAGCTGCTGAATCAGGACCAGAATATCAACTTATAAACTGTTTAAAAGTGGAGAAAATAAATAACTTTGCAACGTGCATGGCCTTGTTGACTCATTGCCCACATAGCGCTGCTCCGTGAGTAAAGAGCGAGCGGAGGACAGAGGCTTACCTTCGGGGTGGGCTGGGCCAGTCCCACGATGGCCTGCCTCTCCGGCGTACAAGCTACTGCGCTCATCTCCAAGTTATGTGGCTCCAGTTGTGTGACCGTAGTGAAAAAAGGCGGCCCCGGTAGGCTCGAGCCCGGGAAGTGGGTCGATGAACCGTTCACCTCTTTGTGCCCCCTGAAATATAGGGCGACCTGCTTGCGTATGGTGGACGTCCTGGGACCCCTCTCGTGCTGAACGGCTGAGAAATGGAGAGCAGGGACAAGACTCTTTAGTAAAATAATGGTCTGTGAATGCCTCATTTAAAAATGTTTTTATTTTGTTCGAAGATTGGTAAGGTAAAAGGCTTAGCCTCTCATGAAAACTTTATGAATACGTTCACTGTTTACCCAGCTCTCAGCTGATTCCGTTAAATACAGTTTTCCATCCGATTTGGCCACCTTAAACCGAAATGTCATAGCGGGCGTATAGCCAAAATAATAATTTAATTAAGCCTGTTTACCATCTTTATTCATGTTCACTTCGAGACACTTTTTCAAGCGGCACGCTCGGCATTGGTTTCTGTGCGTTTTGTCCACGGGGCATCCTCCCTATGATGGAAAAGAGGGAGAGAGAGACATAGAGCGAGAGGGAGGGGGGAGAGAGCGAGAGGGAGGGGGTGAGGAAGCGAGAGAGAGAGAGAGAGAGAGAGAGAGAGAGAGAGAGAGAGAGAGAGAGAGAGAGAAAAAAAACAGGACAATTAACACGTTGTTTGAGGGAAGAGAAAATCTACAGGTGAAGGATGTGTTGTTCGTTGACTCGATCCCCCGCGGCTCAGCAGCGGTCTTATCCCCGAGGATAAGTAGTGCTATCCCGCCCACTGCTGGCTAAATCCTCGGGTTAGTGTCATAACATTAGATTGGATTACACCTGATAAATTAAAGCTGGACTGTGTTTAACGCCAGTCAATGACCCTGGTAGGTGATGCAATTAGGCCTTGTCGTGCCCTGCATCGCTGGGCCCTCTCAGAGACACATCTCAGGGGAGATTTAACCCTGCAGACTCAAGGCTGACCAATAACGTAAGACAGGTAAAAATGTGCAGTGTGTGCGCCAAAACTACAGATCATATTTGCATACATTTAGGATAAAGTCACCGCCTGAATTGAAAATAGATTTACCATGAAATTGAGAAACACTGTAGTTAGGCCTATTACCTGACAGCCTGATTTACAGACGTATGTTCTGTTTCTGCGGATGCTCCTCTTGAAGAAGCCAGAGCAGCCGTCACACGTATACACGCCATAGTGTTTCCCAGAGCTCCGGTCGCCACACACTTTACACGGGATATCCAAAATACGACCTGGATAAAAATAAATACAAATTCATTAATTCATCTTTATTACTTTTGATAGTTAATGTACTTTGTGCCTCAAAATCAAAAATCAGAAAGGTGTTTTACGCGTCATCAAAGGCTTGGAAGAGCACACATCAGAATAAATTCTGTATTCAAACTCATGCACTGTACCCCCTCCACCTCATCACCCCCTCCCTCCCTTTTAATGAGGGACGACAAAACAAAATACACAACGTGACAATGGGCAGCGTCCCGTGCCTTAATAGGTCACCCGGCCATGGGCATGTACACGCGCGCGTATCTTGTGAGTTCGTGGGAAGCGTCATATCTGAGGTCTCTAAAGACAATGCCCGGGGGCACACAATGGAGACATTAGGGAAAGTGTTAACTTAATGATTTTCCCCATTGAACCTCGTCTGACTGCCCCGATCTCGACAAGCTGCCAACTCCCCCTCATAATGGGAATCGACAGCTGCTTTATCCCGCAGGTCTATAGGCCTGCGGATTAGGGAGTGAGACGGTACAGAGAATAATGCGCACCAACTCGTTTCACCAACTCAAATGAAGTGTATGTAAATTGACCCGGGAGTAAATGAAACAAAATTGATTTCTATAAAGATTTGTATTCAAATCTATTTGAAAGAATTATATTTGTATGTATATGAGGGAGTATTTTTATGGCTGGATACGCCGGCTATGTAATTACACTGACGTTTTGCCACCTGCTCATTGATTCACCAGTGACCCATCAAAAAGGGTAGTAGCATGGGAATTTGGATACAACTTCATAACGACAGAGCAGCAAAAACAATCGACTTCGGCGAGGAGTTCAATACACCAATTATACAAAGTGTTTCAAGAGTGGTTGTCTATTAGGCTACATTTCTATAAATTCTTTTTTGTATAAAAAATATATATATATTTCACCTTTATTTAACCAGGTAGGCAAGTTGAGAACAAGTTCTCATTTACAATTGCGACCTGGCCAAGATAAAGCGAAGCAGTTCGACACATACAACAACACAGAGTTACACATGGAGTAAAACAAACATACAGTCAATAATACAGTAGAAAAATAAGTCTATATACAAAGTGAGCAAATGAAGTGAGATAAGGGAGGTAAAGGCAAAAAAGGTAATGGTGGCGAAGTAAATACATCACGGGGTTAAGGATAAAAAAATCCAGCATACATCTAAAATAATTGGAAAAAATATTTGATGCCATGGCTACAACAAAAACAAATAAATAGGCATAAACGAGTTGACTCAAACTATTCGTTAAAAAATAATGACTGTATAACCTTTAAAACAATAAATACAAGTGGACAATAGCCTAATTGCGCATCTGAAAATATTATAGGCCTAGAAGTAGGCCTAGGCGTAGAAGTAGGCATATTTAACGAATGAATCCAATATAACAATGTTTTCCTCACTGAACAATTATAATTAGGCCTACGCACTAATAAAGGGCATAATTAATATCATGCTGTTGGAGAAAAATAAAATAAAATGAGCTTGATTTTGGAGTGGGAACACGTCTTAACTTCTCTCCATGGGGGTCCCAGTCGTCGCCATTGTGTGCCGTAATTGCTTAAAAATATATGGCATATTCCATTACCTTAATTACCATCAGTCCAAAACCTGCTGAAAGAAGTTAGTTTTACTGACTGAGCGAAAGGTTTTTGTGACCAGCCACAATGTGTGCAATGAACTTGCAGGAAAGCAATAGGCTATAATAATGATTGTGATGTTGATGTAAATTATTCTAATTAAAAAGCTATATGAAAGTGAATAATTGTAGATTAGGCTACTGCCTGAGATTTTCCAAGGCCTAAATAGCAACCAACCAGGCATTGGTGAAACGAATAATAGCCTATGAGTTTTAGGCATATTTCGTTTGGACGTGCATTCAGTTTAGCAACACTTTATGTAAGAATAAAAATACATGTAAGCTAGTACAGAATATATAATATATTGCACACACATTCTGTATTTCAACACACACACACACACACACACACACACACACACACACACACACACACACACACACACACACACACACACACACACAAATAGACATCATCAAGACTAAGTTGTTAATCAATAATAAGCTGACTGGGCTATCATCATGGTGGCACATTGACCCATTGTCCTACCTCGATAACCCTCACTATAGACTTTCGAAGTGCAGGACTTTAAATTGGAAACAGCAAGAAACTGTAGCCTATAGTTTGTGTTCTTATTCAGCCTCATGTAGGCCTAGATAGTATGTGTCTTTCGCACACTATTTCAGGAACATTCTAACCCTAACCCCTTTTACATGTTTTACCTCTATTCCTTCTCTCACCTCCTCAGTCTTGTAACTCACTGTACTTGCAGTGTACTTTTCCATGAGATACTAACGCTATAATAATCAACAACAAATAACTAGAATTAAACAGTTAATTAATCAGCGCATTATCTTGTACAGTGCTCAATGAGTCATATTTGTGGGGAGTATGCCTAGGCTACCATTGTCACATTGGAAAAAAAATAAAAAGCAATTTTATGTAATAACAAAATTGACTTCATCATTTAAGTTATAAAACGGGTTAGCAGATGTAGCCTACAGCAACTCCAAGGTAAACGCAAATTGTCGCTGACTTTATTTCGGGAATGTTTCAACGCTTTTCACATAATATCCTATTACTTTTCAATTAATACATGTTTGAAGTAATACAATTATAAATACACGAATACCTCATTATATGTGAAGGACAAATAGGAACTGTAGCCTACTTACTTGATTTAACATTCAGAATATCCAAACACCCACTTGTTGAACAGGTGGGTTTGCTCATCGTGGACAGTGTCGTTCTACACTGTTTTATATTTTAACAATCAAAATCCACTGTCGGTGCAAAAGTAACAGCTGAAGAATATCAAAAAATGAAATATAGCCTACAGTTTTCCTTAAAACAATAAGATTTCTATAATGTCGCCCAACTTGATATTTTCCAAGGATTACCAAATTCTAGTTACCAAGATGGATTTTCGAGTATTTGCAAATCTTGGACGTTGAGTCACACAAGGTCCATGCAGTGTGGACAGTAGCGCGAAAACCGGATAGAGATCCGTCTGCAAGCGGCGAGTGGCAACTGCTCCACGTTTGCTCGGAACTCAACACCGCGCACAAAGTTGTTTAGAAAACTGCCGGATCGGCGCTCCAGAACAAACGGACTACCCAGCGAGTCCAGTCTAAACCAACAAATAAACAAGGCTCTTCTTAACTGTAATATTTACGAGAAGTGTCAGAAAAGGCGGAGGGTGGAGAACTCCGCTTGCTTCACCCACTTAGCTTTTCCATGCTTTCTACTCCCAACTTCTGTGTGCCAGCATGACGTCACCCGGCTCACAGGGACTCGCTTGGAGGCAAGTGAAGTGGGAAAGAAAACACTGGGCTGTATAGATGCATTAATATTAAGGGGTGTTGTACATCACTATTGAATTATTCTCTCTATTTCTAACCATTCTTTCTGACTGCCGCGTCTATAACGTTTTAGTGCAAATGTTTAAATAGGTGCAATCTCTTCAAAGGTTAGTTAACATATTTGAACACAATTGAATGTGCACCTGTTGCGCTTATGTGCATGGGGCATTAACTTGAAAGTGAGTTGTTACTAGTATTGTCTAAAACGAATGTCGATCGATTATCATCGAGAGAGGGTGAGTTATGGATTTTGTCAACGGTAGACCGTTTGGGCATCCCTCCAGGGCTATGTGTGAAAGATAGCGGTTCCCACAGACCTTTTGTAGTCGGCAACGAAGCAGGGGTTCTGGGTTGGGGACTCACACGCTAATGTAGCCGAAACTAGAGCAGTGTGGTGGTCTCTCCCTCGCCACCTTTGCCCGCTTGCCGGGGCGGAAAGATGCAGCCTCTCCTCTTCGCCTCAGGAGCAGGGAGTGCAGGGGAGCTGAGGCGAGGGGTCCGCGCCGGTAGACCCATCATTGACTCACTGACCTTGACAGCTTGTGACGCTTTCGCCCGGTAACTCCAGAAATCCACAATTCTGTTTCTAATTATGAACATTCCCACGGTAGCCCAGAGGTCATATAGACGTTAAAAGTGTCGATTTAAACAGACAAGGGCGGGGTACAATGGCGTAGTTAATTGCAATTAGTCGTTGTCATGTCTTTCACCGTTAAAAATGCCTTAATCATGGCTTGCTTGGTTGAGTCAGTTTTGAGTATGCTCGAGCTGGTCCAAGTACTAACTTCTCTAAGTATGTTATAAATAAATACATCGAATATGTTAAAGATAGAATCCTTAACTGAAACAATAACAAAGCGGGCATCCGACTCTATTTTAGTTTTGGTAAAACCTGAAAGATGTGCCTGGAGAAATGTAACCACTCTCAAATTCATTGACATAGCTATGGATGCAAGGACTGACCGTCTATGATATACAAAGTTATAGTTTTAACCATGTTTTGAGTCTATACATTGTTTGTCTACATTTACATTGGAATAAAGCTTATATTTTGGGTTCTGATGGGGTATGACGCGTGAACTAATCTCGAGGCATTTAGGCCATACGTAATATTCTTCAACAATCAATGGGTATGTCATTAATAAATTCAAAAATGGATGTAGCAACTAAGGATTCTAGCTTTAATGAGCAAACTACCCAAGTTGATATACACAGGCTACAAGTGCAAGTGCCTCAGAAACTGTCTAAAAAAAATAGAAGGTATTTTAGTAAACATTTTTTTACATATGAAGGAAATAATTGCTTTAACAAAATGTTTATGATATTCCATACTTATTAAAATGAGCTTTATTTCACACAATTGTTTCTATGCTAGGCTATGCTAGGCTATGCCAGGAAGGGGGGGGGTGAATGTGCGAGATAATCTCCCTAATCCTCGTCATTCACTGATAGCCTTTACACAAATATAACCAACATCATTGCTGCCCGAATTGCTTGCTTTAACTTTTTGTTTTAGCAACTCCCTTCATCTCCAGCAGTCAATGAAAAATCGTTAACAAAGGACAGTGGATTGTCTAGAGGCCTATCTGTTTTTTGCTTGACGGCATCAGTATGCATGTAAATTGTCCGCATTACTGTAAATTGTCTTTAAAATTTCGAGAGACTTATTGGAAGTCATTATAACCCTATAAGCTATAGAATGCAGATATTACCACCGTGAATTGTTCCACTATGAAAATCAAAGACAAAGACGAACAGTTTATGTCGCAACCGATCTTAATAGGCATATACATTATTAAAGAAATCATAAACAGGAAACATAAGTCTGTGAAAAAGAAATGGGCTATTAAATAATAAAATAAGGTGAATAAATTCGAATTTTCTAGTTTTAATATATGCAAATCTCAAATTCTACAATCAGCATTACAAATTAGAGTCAATTACGAATGGCTAATATAGACTACAGTAGTAAACAAGTCCAATTTCATCACCATGGACGGTACCGATGAAGAGTCGATAAAACATGAGAGACAGATATCTGGCGTTGAGGACTGACTGTGGGGTTGGGATGAGGGCTGAGGGTAGAGGCAATCACCCAGACCTTGCCCTGTGTTCACAATTTCGGGTTTAGTGAAGTGTGGGGGACTGTGTTCATTGTCTTGAAGGGCTTCTCTGGAAAACAAAGTTGGAATGATTAAAACAATTAAATAAACTGCAACCTCAAAAAGTCATGATGCAATTACCATCCACAATAATCCCACATTTTATTCGCACCCATATTTGTGGCCCTACATTAACATGCCCCTATGGATGGGTGCCATTGTTACATTTTAGTGGCCCTTGGGGCATTGGTCTGGGCTTACCACTGGCTCTTACCATGCCAGTGTCCCAGTTTCCTTACCACTACTGATCCCAGACAGCCAGAGGGATGGCACACCCCCTTGACCTGTTGAATGATGGGTGGCCAGACTGCCATCCCTGGCCCACTACCCTCCATTCCTCCCCCCACCCCTCTCCACCCAACCATTCCTGAACCACTACTCCACCCACCTCCCTCCACCAAACCTGGCCTGTCAGGGGGTCAACCCAGGGCATCCCTCTCTCTGTCTGGGTCTTTGGGATTGGTACAAAGAGGAAGAAACACCCAGCCTCTCATAGACTCAGACTCCCTGGTCGAACACACATGCACACAGCACACACTAACAGGCACATCTCCTCTCCCCCAGACACATCTACACCCCTCTACCTGTACAACACACCTGGCTACAGTTAACCAAATTCACCTAATAGGAACCTTCCAACAACTCATCATGCCAGAACCCAAACCTGCCATAAGTCGGTGCCGTACGGTGTGGTCGGTGCGGTAGGATTCTCATTTGATAAATCTATTTGTGGCAAATTGTCAGTGAGAAACTTCCGCTCGAACTGCCTCGGACAAAACTGGCTGTTGGGGAGAGCAAATCCTGCTGCATGAGGGTGGGGACAATGGGATTGAATGTGTTGATGTGCGGCCGATGGCTGGGGAGGGACAATGGGCGGATTAGTCCGTCCCCTGGCTCACTGATTTGAGATGGCTCCTCTCGGGACCTCACTGTGGGGAGTCCCATTGTCCACCTCCTGATTCCCACTTCTCACAAACTCCAAACAAAAGTCAATCTCTTTCTCAAGGGGGAAAAAAAATATCGACCCGGGCCGTATTACCCTCTCCACTCCAGAAAGTGACTCAAAACATTATTTGCCAGGGATGACTAACTCTGCTAACTTCTTCAACTTTTCTAATTTTCCCCTCTTCTTCTTCTCTCCTTCCTTTATTTAGGGTTTCTATCTGAGGGTCCATGGTGGGTAGTGGGAAGGTTCTATACCCCTCCTTGATCTGAAGGACTCTCAGCTGGTGTTTTCCGAGTGAAGTGGAGCTGTAAGGCACCTGTTGGAGGCTTAGGCCTGCAGCCTGCAGCTTTGCGGCCCGTGGTCCATTAATATTAATATATAGCTACAGAGATGCCATCACGGGCCGCTCTGAAATCAGTCTGATGTCGCCCCTGGGTTCCCTCTGGACCGACCTCTGCTTTCAGTCACTCGTGAAGAGCCCCTTCTTTTCTTTATTTTTTCCCGTCTTCGCTTTTTCTTTTTTTCTATGAAAAGGCTCATTAACAAATTATGACAGCTGAGTAGAGAGGCTTAGGTCGTTCACACTGCAAAGACAAACATGTTAGAGCCCAGGAGGCAGGAGAGCAGGCTGCAGTATAGCAGAGTAGGGAGCACTGTTGGGCTGACTGCTTATAGCTGCTGCATGACTTCATTGATCTGTCTATGCATCCATCCACACATCTGCTGGGTACAGAACAAACTGTCTACACAGTTACAGGGCCTGCCGAAACTATACAATGAGGCATTTGGTTATGATTATAATAAGTATAATTGACACTAAGCAGAGGCTTATGTTATACATTTTGGATTCCTTAATGCTCTGAGTTCAAAGACTTTAATAAAAGCAGGGTGAAATACTATATTCTAAAGAAGTGCAATAACTATATTGAGTAGTTGCACAGTATCTGAAAATTAATTTCAGGCTCAAGACAAAATAGCATTAAAGAAAAGTGTACAAACAAACAAACAAACAAACACACACACACACACACACACACACACACACACACACACACACACACACACACACACACACACACACACACACACACACACACACACACTCTATCGTGTCTGTGAACACTACAGCGACAAAGACTGGTCGTGGTCGTCAAATGGATTAGTTAAACAATGGTCGTCATTAGGTTTGACCACAATAATGGTCGCGGTCATCTCTGGGTTCAACTGCGGTCATCATGGTAGAGTGAGAATCATTATACTCAAACCACTCATTTTGTTGTGGTTGCAGTCCTCAGACAATCAGATTAAAGTCACGGTTGACCCTCAGGTGCAACAGAGCTCCATGCCCAAGTTGGCTGACCAGGCCTGTGTACGAAATGGCATCCTAGTCTCTATACTGTATAGTGCACTACTTTTGACCAGGGCCCATAGGTAGTGCACTATACAATATAGTAAGTAGTCTGCCATTTCAGACACTGCCCAGGTTAAACTGTCATAGCTTGGGGTCACGATCCTGCCTGTCATTGACCCCATTTAACCCTACAGCTTTGGAGTTGTCATCAAGACCCTCACAGTTACTTAGTGTGTCTTAATACAGAGCAGACCAGGTGGCTGGGTGTTACTGGGGTCTGGGTTCTGCACACAGACAGTCACTGATATTGCTGTTCCTACTCTTACTATTGCTGGTGATGTGAAAGGTTCTGAAAAAGAAAAAGCTCTGTGAATACTCACAAACAAGATCCATTCCATCGCTTGTGGAGAAGTCTAGAAATACCAGTGTGCTGGAGTATCTTTTTGAAATATTTGTTTTCCACCATGCATGGAACTATGCTATAGGTGTGAACTATTCTTTTTTCAACATTACAGCATCAAACAATTACCTTGACTAGATTCTCACTGCTGAATGCTCAGTGATTGCTGGTCTAAATCTGAGGAAATAGAAAATGGGATATAATTTCAAAAGCACCTTAGTCACACGTTTAAGTTACCTACAAATTCATCAGCATACAGTAAAGTAATTTTGTTGTGTTGTTATTTTAACCCCACCCCATCCCTTTACTCAACACTCAATTACAATTTCCACAACACATGTGTGCAATTATGCAAAATAATAACTCATAAACCACACAAGTTTAAACTAAAAATGTATCTTCTAGATACTGTTAAAGCAATAAAGGGTAAAAAGCATATGATGAGGTCTGCTAAATGACTTAAATGTAAATGTAAATGTAAAAAGCATATTGAATTCAAATCTTTTCGATAGTGAAAAATGAAAAAATGGCACTATGTTGTTGACGATGTGTGTAGGCTACTGTGGGAAGATCACACCCCGGTCATTATGTGAGGGAGGCTTGTCGTCTGACTAGGGGGGCACAGGGTCAGTAGGGATAGTGAGGTTAATGCTATTGTCTTTCAGAGAAAAAACACTGGTTGTGTTGTTGTGGGGACTCAGGACTGTCCTCTCTTTGACCGGTATGTTGTTAGGCCAATGCAACCTCCAATGACCCAACTGCTGGGATGCAGGTATTGGGTCACTTAGTTGGGTTGTTTCCTTTAAAAAGAGCAAGGTTGGGTTTTTGATTCTGGTTATTGATGCTGGGTTGTTGAGATATGACCCAGCGGGTCAGATCAGAAGAGTGGAGGCATAGCTTAGTAGGGGTGTGGCTTTTAGCTAGTTCTTTTTGGTCACCCGCGAGAGTGAAAGTAATTCCGGTTCATCTGTTCTGTTGTATTTTTATCACAAGTTAAGGTTGAACACTGAAAATCTTGTAGCTTCAATGAGGCTTACACAAGTGTATGAGTTCCTCAAGAGCCTATGCATATCTAAATGTTCATATAGTTACTCCTTTGTTGCAATAAAATAATGTTATTCATTTTATAATAAAATATGTAATGTGCAAAAATATTGAAGGAAAATAAAAATTTCCAGTGTACAAATTTAACATCACGAACAGGAATGACATTTACCTTCACGGGTGACCAAATATAACTAACTATCTGAAAGCTACACCCCTAATAGGCTACCCCTCCTGAAAATAAACTATTACTTATAAAAAAAGGCTCAGCTGCTGGGTCAACCCCTGAAAGTGAATAAAAACTCAAGTGACGGTTAAATTAAAGTAATCCAAACAACCCAACATGTTGGGTTATTTACACAACCCAACTGACTGGATCAAAATAACCCAAACTGGGTTGTTTTTAACCCAGCATTTCTTAGAATGAAAGCACTATGATGATGATTTGTTTTACGACTACTTCATATTTTTTATAGGAAGGAGGAATGGGGCAGGGGTTAAACAATTGGGGGGGGGGCTTCGTTCTTTAAAAAATTCTTAACAATAATGTTGGCAAAGAGGTACGTCTTTTTATTTTTCAAGTCAGTGCAGTGTCTTTCCCATCCTTTAATTCCCCCACTAAAGTTTCAGATGCAAACAAACACACAGATGCTGTCCTTTAGCCCTTACGCCCCTGCCTCAACCAAGAACTATGATTCATAACCTTTCTGTAGATAGAGAGAGAGAGAGAGAGAGAGAGAGAGAGAGAGAGAGATTATTTAGAAGACTTTCTTTATTGGAACATGTGCAGGCAGTTCAATCACAAAGGACTTAAATAGGATATTTTCTGTTCCCTATAGTTGCTTTCCCCTTTTAAGTGCAGAGAGGGAAAAAAGTAAGTTTACAACTCCCTCCTCAATGGGGGCTCTTCACTCTCAGGTTTCTGGGACCTGAGTGACCTACGAAAGTTAATTAGGAGGTTAACAAAGAGCAAGCCGGAGCAGAATGCCTCCCCTCTCCTCCAGCCAAAGATGTCATCCATTAATTAGGAAAATCTTTAAGGTGGCCTTATTGAATTTACCGAAAGCCCGGCAGTTGGAGGGCAACAGTTTTTTGATCAAGCCCTTCCCCAAACAATGCTTTTTCTGGGGGATAAAAAAGAAGAACAAGAACAAGAAGAAGAACAAGAAGAATAAAAAGGGAGGAGAGTGAGAGTTGGAGAGAGTGAGAGAGTGTGAAAGAGAGAAGGAAAAAAGGGAGAAGTATAATAATAAATGTATGGGTTTCCAGTGCGGTACAGTTTAATGGGGGTACAACTCAGATTCACATGGGTATGGGGGGCATACTTTTAGGATGATGTCATGCAAAGGCAACCTGGGGGCTTGGGAAGAGGGAAAGGGAGGAGGAGGCAGCATGGGTGTATGAGGGTCGTAGGAGGGCTCACCATGCTCAAGCCACAGGGGCCACTCAAAGTTAACATTGCTGTCTGCATCTGGGCCAAGTCCTTTTCTTTTGCAGATCTGGGAGAGGCTTTCCTCAGCACACCCTGCAACACCACCCTCCTTTTGCAAATCAGAGCAGCGGCTTCTTTAGAAATATCTCCTATTTAACTAACTGCTGAAATTCAGGGGGGTAAAATAATCATGTAAGTTAACAAATTAGTGGGTAAATTCACACACACATCAGGTATGCTTACTTTCATTTCAGTCTTATTTCCTTAAATACACCCATAACCGGGTAAGGCATAATTAAGTCAAAATTAACATTCCTCCCGCAACAATAAAGCATGTTTGAATTAACATGTAGTGAAGTATCTTTTGATTTTCCACAGTAATAATTTTTGTTGACTCATGAAACTTTTATGAGAATATGAGTGAAATGTCTTACAATAGGATATGCCTGAGCCTGTCCACAAGCTCAAAGTAACCAATCACAGAGGTCGAGTAGTGAATGAGGTGAGCCCCCTCTCCTCCATAAAGGGATCCACTCGCCCGCCAACTAGTCATTCTCGAGCATGCCTCTCTTCCTTGCGCTCTCACTAATATTCTCATAGAACCGGTTCAATTTCAATTCTATTTCAAATACTTGTTTCGATGTCTCACTATGCGATATAGCCAACTCCCGTAACGCAGACATGCTCTCCGAAGCCCGGGTACTTCCAACAGCATCACCCAACAGAGGCTCTGACACTAATTGAGTATGCCCCCCCCAAAAAGGTGCAGTGACAACCAGTCGATAAAGACCTCATAAAAGTATGAGGGGGGGCCCCATAAGCCAAAATACAAATCCTCCATCAGCAGATGCCTTAGAACAATGCCCAAGAGGAAGCCATATCTCCGGTGGAATGAGTCCTTCAGGGCTGTAACCCTTGCTATTATATTTTCCAATACAATAGCCTCCACTATCCAAAAATAGCCATTGACGAGATAGGGGGCCTCCCTTTACAAAGATAGCCATTAACAAGGTAGGGGGCCTCCCAAAAAATGCAGGGGTTGTTGTCGCTGAAGCGCAATACTCTCGCTTTCATCTAAGAAAATGTGCAAGGCACATGCTGGACACAAACGGTGGAGTGTAACCACAAACTCCAGGGCGCCGCTGACCCTAGGCATAAAGGTGGGGTTTGTGTACCAAGGTTCCCAGGAGGACACCGGGGAAAACTGAAGGCACGAGCGGTGGGCTGACAGCACGTGCAGCCCACTCATTCACTTTGCAGGTATAGGGAAAAGCGGGTTAGAGAAATATTACCTCCCTGCTTTTCAACAGCACAAAGGTTGCCATGGAAAAGCTTCAAGCACAATAGAGGGCTTGAAGTTGTGTCACAAATCACCTAGTAACCGCACCAAGTGCCATGTTGGAAGACCAAACTCAGTCTGTTGAAATTCATCCAATCGTCCACATGGCTAGCTGCATTTTGCATTTTGCTACCAATGGAAACTTTGGGAAGATTGCCCATTATTTTGTTTTTCTAAGGACCCAAAAAACAGAAGCAATGGGAGAACCTATTCAAGTAAGTAAATATATGTTGAAAGTGATACAAATTCAATGTATTATTAGCTAGCTTGTACAGAAACTTAGCTAGTGTGCATGCTAACTCAAATGAGCTGCTAACATAATGTTCGCTAGTTAGCTAATTATACATACTGTATAGCTAGCTACGTGAATTAAATATCAGAAGTTTGCTAACTTCATATTAGCTAGTTCGCTATCTATATGTATTTATCATTCTAACTCCAAATGCATTTGTAACTAGGTAGATAGCTAGCTAACAGCCATGGAAGAGGTTGAAAGGATTAGCTAGCACCTCTAGCTATCAGAGAAGGAGTAGGCTACTTTGGATCGGGCCCTTCTAGTCCCTAGCGAGAAAGTATAATACAGCCTGTTTCTTTCTGTTTTCTGTCCTTGGATACAGAGAGCCGTCAAACCTTGTCTGCAGATGAAGAGGTCCCAATGAATGTCCCAAGAGAATAAGGGTACATCCTTGTATACCATGGATTATGTTAGCACATTTTGTTAAGAAAAATACAGTTTAAAAGTCACACAATGTATAAACTTAGTACAATTGGAGCAGGCCAACCCTGCTGGGTGTGCAGGGTTAAGTTCCAGGCCAGTACTAACACACCTGATTCAATATATCAGACCTAATTAGTTAATAATCAAGTGTGCCTTTATTGGGCTGGAACGGAAGTCTGCTCACCCAGTAGATCAGGGATCAGTGGAGCGATGTTGGCCACCTCTGGTATTGAAATGTTTTTGTTCACCTTTACATATATGACTTAGCTGACTTGTACACTTTTAAGTTATATGGGGTGGCAGGTAGCCTAATGGTTAGAGCGTTGGACTAGTAACCGGAAGGTTGCAAGATCGAATCCCCGATCTGACAAGGTAAAAATCTGTCGTTCTGCCTCTGAACAAGGCAGTTAACCCACTGTTCCTTGGCTGTCATTGAAAATATGAATTTGTTCCTAACTGACTTGCCTAAATAAAGATATGAAAGTGTTGATTATTTGAAGATGTGTTTTAATTGTCAACTTAACTATTATTCAAGATGAACTAGTGTTGATGTTGGTTAATCACAGATCAATAAAGAGGGGAAGAGAATCTGTTTCTGTGTTGTATTCTCAAATGAACATTACCTTTTTGTTCAGTCATAAGCTCTCCAATTCGTTTTATTTGATCGTCACAATTCTTTCAGGACACCAGCCATGTGAACCCATTTTGCAGATGATAATGGCATGCAACACCAACGCAGCCTTAGGCTACAGCAGTGGTTCCCAACTCCAGTCCTTGAGTACCCCCAACAGCACACTTTTGTTGTAGCCCCGGACAAACATACTTGATTCAACTCATTGAGGGCCTGATGATTAGTTGACAAGTTAAATCAGGTGTGTTTGTCTGCGACTACAACTGTACTGTTGGGGGTATTCGAGGACCGGAGTTGGGAACCACTGGCCTACAGAATGATTGCTTTAGAGACAAATTATGCATGATCCGAAAATGTGTTCAGAGGCATTGTATGGATGGTGTGACGTAATTGTGGAGTCTCTGGAGGCATGCAGAGGCCAAATTGAGCTCCGTACCGCATCGCTGTGCGCCTCTGACATTTTGTAACAATGCGGAGGGCTCCGTATAGCTCCGCATTGACATGCTTGGTTGACGGTAGGTGGGGGCGAGAGGTCCTGTATAAACACAAACTCATTTCCTTGACAACTTCCTTCACAATAGCTCTGCGCTGCTCCACAAAGCGCAAGAACTATCAATGTCCTGACTTCTGCAGAGGCCATATCACCGTAAATGCTGCACGGCGTGACAGCACCCCCCCAAAGTTGCGGACTCCGGCCGCAAAACCTGACTCTATATGGGAGGGTCCGGGTGGGCATCTAGCCTCGGTGGCGGCTCTGGTGTGGGACTTAGACCCTGCGCCGCTCGCGGATCCGCCATCTTCGGTGGCGACTCTAGTGCGGGGATCGTCGCCGGAAGCTCCGGACCGCCGACCGTCGCCGGAAGCTCCGGACCGCAGACCGTCGCCGGAGGCTCCGGACCGCCGACCGTCGCCGGAGGCTCCGGACCGCCGACCGTCGCCGGAGGCTCCGGACCGTGGATCGTCGCTGGAGGCTTCGGACCTTGGGCCGTCTCAGGAGGTTCCGGACTGTGAAATGTCGCCGGAAGCTCCGGACTGTGAAACGTCGCCGGAAGCTCCGGACTGTGAAACGTCGCCGGAAGCTCCGGACTGTGAAACGTCGCCGGAAGCTCCGGACTGTGAAACGTCGCCGGAAACTCCGGACTGTGAAACGTCGCCGGAAACTCCGGACTGTGAAACGTCGCCGGAAACTCCGGACTGGGAACTGTCGCCAGAAGCTCCGGACTGGGAACTGTCACCGGAAGCTCTGGAATGGGAAGGTGCACTGGAGGCCTGGTGTGTGGAGCCGGGACAGGTGGCACCAGACTGGTGACACGCACCTCAGGGCGAGTGCGGGGAGCAGGCACAGGATGTACCTGACTGGGGACACACGCACTTCAAGAAGAGTGCAAGGAGCAGGCACAGGACATACTGGGCTGTGGAGGCGCACTGGAGACCTGGTGCGTAGAACCGGTGCAGGATATACTGGACCATGGAAGCGCACTGGAGGTCTGGAGCGTAGAGCTGGTACAACCCGTCCTGGCTGGGGGGCACTGGCACAGGACGCACTGGGATGTGAAGGCGCACTGGCGACACAGTGCGTAGAGCTGGTGCAGGATATCCTGGACCGAGGAGGCGTACTGGAGACCAGGAGCGCTGAGCCGGCACAACCCATCCTGGCTGAATGCTCACTTTCTCACGGCAAGTGCGAGGAGCTGGCACAGAACGCACCGGGTTGTGAAGGCGCACTGGTGACACAGTGCGAATCACCGCATAACATGGTGCCTGAATGGTCACACGCTCCTTAGAGCGAGTGCGTGGAGGAGACACAGGACGTACCGGACTGGGTAGGCGTACTGGAGGCCAGATGCGTGAAACTGGTGCATATGACACCGGACTGGTGTCACGCTCCTCAGCGTGACACCGTTTGTGGTGCGTTTGTGGTGGGATGTTCTGTTACGTTCATTGATTGAAGGATCGGACCAAGGTGCAGCGTGGTAAGCGTACATCATCCTTTATTAGATGAACACCGAAACAAAACCAAAATAAATACAAAACAAAAACGTAACGTTCAGTAGGGCATACAGCACAGTACCAAAAACAAGATCCCACAAACTGAAGGTGGAAAAAGGCTGCCTAAGTATGATCCCCAATCAGAGACAACGATAGACAGCTGCCTCTGATTGAGAACCATACCCGGCCAACAAAGAAATTGAAAACATAGATTTCCCACCCTAGTCACACCCTGACCTAACCAAATAGAGAATAAAAGGGATCTCTAAGGTCAGGGTGTGACATAATTTCTCCAGTCATCAGTGGTGGAAAAAGTACCCAATTGTCATACTTGAGTAAAAGTAAAGATACCTTAATAGAAAATTACTCAAGTAAAAGGGAAAGTCACCCAGTAAAATACTACTTGAGTAAAAGTTTAAATGTATTTGGTTTTAAATATACTTAAGTGTCAAAAGTTAATTTAATTGTGAAAATATACTTAAGTATCAAAAGTAAAAATAATTTCAAATTACTAATCTTAAGCAAACCAGATGGCATACATTTCTGTTTTTTTTATTTATTTACAGATAACCAAGGGCACGCTCCAACACTCAGACATAATTTACAAACAAAGCATGTGTTTAGTGTGTCCGCCAGATCAGAGGTATCAGGGATGACCAGAGATGTTCTCTTGATAAGTGTGTGAATTAGACAATTTCTTGTCCTGCAAAGCATTCAGAATGTAACGAGTACTTTTGGGTGTCAGGGAAAATGTATGGAGTAAAAAGTAAATCATTTTATATAAGAATGTAGTGAAGTAAAAGTAAAAGTTGTCAAAAATATATATAGTAAAGAAAAGTACAGATACCCTACTTAAGTAGTACTTTCAAGTATTTTTACTTAAGTACTTTACACCAGTCATAAAAAGTATAGTAGAATTGCATGAAATGTTTATCAAAGGCCACACTTTTCCCATTCAAAGGAAATGTCTCTGCCTATAAACCACTACGCGTTTATTAATAGCCTAAATTATGACTACCCAATCTACTCATAACATTTGGAATAAATAGTAGGCTTACATTTGTCTACAAATGCGATGACAGAGGCATGCAATCCTTTATTAAAGGACTATTAAAGGACTATTCCAGTTCTGGAATTACTAGATTTACACATCTACTTTTTCTGGAACTATGTCAAGTAATGCAAGGGGAAGAAATGGCACAGCAGCCATTTTGGGAGGGGGTGTGGATGACCACACACACCATAGCAGTCATCTTTTTGTGCATTTTTATGGTGAAAAATTGCTTCCCCAAAACATTAAACTCACATGCTAATTGCTAGACTACAAGCTATCTACAGTAGCTAGCAAATTTTGACTAACTTAGTGTTGTTATTAACACCTGGTTAGCATAACAGCTACACTAAACTTGAAATCGATCAGACTTGACTTACCAGTGATGAAATGATCATAGCAGACCCATTACGGACAGCTGTCTGGGTTCAGGTCTTGACGGGCAAAAAGGTTTCTTAGCTGTTCTGACAGTTCTTGAGTCTTATCTTGCCTTCACCAATGGTGTTTTATGATTGCGGGGAATCTGCAAACATATTTTTTCCAGTTTTCTTTCCTGCCTTGTTAGAGTAGCCAAAAACTCTACAATAAATGACCGTGGTGATGAATCAACTAGTTTTAGGTACTGTTATCATGCAGTTTGGGGTAGCCACTCGGCTGTTGTGGTCAGAAGAACGAATGCGGTGGTCTTCCAACATGGCCGCCAGGAGGCGTCGTACGTCAACTGCAAGCCTTCTATAGAAGGTCCCATAGTCCCAGCTGGTATTAGATAGAAGGTCGTGGCCCTCCTCACCTGTGGGAAAAACAACCTGTGGTTACCTAGGTTACCCCATTGTCTCACAGCAAAAACGTCATCTTTTTCAAACGCTATTTTCTTGTTGTCTACTTGTTTTAGTAATTTACAAAACTACATTTAAGAAAAGTACAACATTTCAAAAGATTATGTTTCAACATTGCCTGCTCCCAAGTGTTCTCACTACTTAGAAAAAGTTAATATTGTAGGGTTTCCCTTATGCCCCTTTTCATGGCAGTGCTAGCAGCAACATGAGTGAGTGCTAGCTAGCTACCGGCCAGAACACTAAGCTAGCCAAGACCAACAACACAAACAGGCAATACAGCTACAAGTAATGAGTGGAGTTACAAATAGACTATACTAAACAAGTTACATTTCTTACCTTTGATGAAATGTTTTCCACACACATAGGTACGTGTAGCCTACTTGGACACCGGGTCCCCACATTTCTCACTCTACCATGCCGATTAGCCTTCTCTTCTTGCAGGCTCTATTTCTATACAATTTTTGATCTGGTAACATGTACACAGCAGCTTTTCGTCATGTTTTGTTATTTCTGTATAAAAAAAATTATAAAAATATTTTATTTAAAAAATAAATAAAAAAATCGACAAAGAAGTTGGCTCTTTTACAATGGGGGTCAATAGGAAATAATGTTTCCCCAATTTGTGGGCGTGGTTGAGGGGAATTTCTAATTATTACGTGAAAATTGAATCTGAGTCTGTGACGAGCTAAAGGCTTGGAGACTGGTTTTGCGTAAGCAACACGCATCGTCAAAATGACACAACCCTACTGTACACATGTCGGATCTTAACTTGATCACACTTTTGTTGCAGAGAATTTCAAATGAGCCTCGTGAGTGGCTAAAAATGGGATCAGGGCTTGCTATCAAAATTATGTTATTTCTTGCTCACTCAAACGATTGGCCCTATTACCGCAACATTCAAATGTACATTTTTGTCTTCTGAAATGCAGCCCTACACATCAACAATCATCGTTTTATATAGCTTAATAACACAAGATAGATATTGGTCTCCACTAGGCTATGACATTCAAGTGTCTAGTGTATCCTAAGGTTATGAATGAACTCGAAATTGAGCTGCCTTCAGCCCAAACAAATAGAACTACCGTATGGGCTTGTGTTCAATTCTGGCGCAAGACCTTCTGGCACCTTTTTGGTTACTACATGTCTTCAAAAGTCTTCAAAATTTCTCTACAATGTAGAAAATAGTAAAAATAAAGAAAAACCCTTGAATGAGTACAGTGGTTCCTCCTTTAAAAGTTGCGAGCTTACACTGCGGGATTTAGAGGTACCCAGCGACACGGCTTCATTGCTCCTGACCACAACAATGGGGAGATAGAGCACTCATTATGCATTTGGGTCCCAAGGTATTTATATGACCAATCATATTGAGTGGTTCCAATGACAATTTGACGCGAGCCACCTGTCCCTGGGTGAAGATGGCTGACAAAACATTACGGTGGAACCACATGTAAGTAGTTATAACATCATAACGAGTCAAGCAAAACATTTACAATTGAGAGGAATATGTTAGTTAAATGTTTGTGCATATTTTTAATTTGCGAAAATTGCTGTTTAGCAAGTTATGAATAGCTAACATTAGCCAGCTAGTGTTATGACATGGGAATGCATTTGTAATTCGTGCTGTTTAATGTTTTAGGAACTCCTGAGAAAACCAGCAAACCAAGCTGTCGTTTTGTGAAACAGTGGATGTAAAGAATCTAGCCAGCTAAAGCATTTACTGTAAAACTGCGTTTATTTTCAGGACCCTTGTCATCGAGGAGCTTGAAGATGAGGATAAGCCTGTAACCTCGCTCAGTTATAGTGGAGGGTGTCAGGCCTAGGAGAGAGAAAATGTCTAGGGCATTACCCTTGAGAGGGTGTACCGGTGCGTAACACAAAATAGGAACGGGGTCTCCAAAACCCTAATAGGGTTGTTGCTACTACCAGTCTGTCTTTTGAGTCAGTCTGGATAGATGTGGAGGGCGGGCTCTCAGAAACGTGTTGAAATGCTTGCGAGTGCCTCATGCACACCCTAGGGCGTTATAACGTCACCGGGGAGGGCAGAGAGTGTGTCCCATTGCTGGGATATCCTCGTAATGTGTCCGGGGCATGTGGGTATAATATGCCTGATCCTGGCACCTGGGGGTAAGAGTGCACATCCCCCACAGGGAATAGGGTTCTTCTCCCAACGTAGACATGCCTCCACACGGTCACGTGAGGCGAAAAGGGGGAGGGACGGCTTATGTTAAACCTGAGAAAGAGAGCGAGAGAGCGAGGGAGAGAGGATCGGACAAGAAAGCTGGAGGCTTTGCACACTATCCTCCTCTGCCGCATAGGGCTAACACTACCTGCCTCCTTTCGGGGGTTTAGGAGGGCAGAACTTTGCTGTGGCCGCAGCAAAGGACTGTTTAACTCCAGGTCTGCCTTGGTTCAGGGGCTTGGCCTGGGTGTTGGCAGTCTGCTGAGTAGGCCCCCAAAGCCAGCTTGTTGCTGGCGTCGGAGCTGGTGTAGAATGATTCAATCTTAGCCCTGTAGTGACGCTTTGCCTGTTTGATGGTTCATCGCAGGGCATAGCAGGATTTCTTATAAGCTTCCGGGTTAGAGTCCCACACCGTGAAGGCGGCAGCTCTACCCTTTAGCTCAATGCGAATGTTGCCTGTAATCCATGGCTTCTGGTTGGGGTATGTATGTACAGTCACTGTGGGGACGACGTCCTCAATGCACTTATTGATAAAGCCAGTGACTGATGTGGTGTACTCCTCAAAGCCATCGGAAGGATCCCGGAACATGCTCCAGTCTGTGACAGCAAAACAGTTCTGTAGTTTAGCATCTGCTTCATCTGACAACTTTTTTATAGACCTTTGTTATAGACACTGGTTCTTCCTGCTTTAATTTTTGCTTGTAAGCAGGAATCAGGAGGATAGAGTTGTGGTCGGATTTACCAAATGGAGGGCGAGGGAGAGCTTTGTACGCGTCTCTGTGTGTGGAGTACAGGTGATCTAGATTTTTTTCCCTCTGGTTGCACATTTAACATGTTGATGGAAATTTGGTAGAACTGATTTAAGTTTCGCTGCATTAAAGTCTCCAGCCACTAGGAGCGCCACCTCTGGGTAAGTGGTTTCATGTTTGCTTATTTCCTTATACAGCTGACTGTATAAGTGCGGTCTTAGTGCCAGCATCTGTCTGTGGTGGTAAATAAACATTTACATTTTACGTCATTTAGCAGACGCTCTTATCCAGAGCGACTTACAGTAGTGAATGCATACATTTCATACATTTTTTGTTTTTGAACTGGCCCTCCTAGGGAATCGAACCCACAACCCTGGTGTTGCAAACACCATGCTCTACCGACTGAGCTACAGGGAAGGCTGCCTGTAAACAGCCACCAAAAGTATAGCTGAAAACTCTAGGCAAGTAGTGTGGCCTGCAACTATCACAATATACTCTACTTCAGGCGAGCAAAATCTAGAGACTTCCTTAGATTTCGTGCACCAGCTGTTGTTTACAAATATGCACAGACACCCCCCCCACCCTCCCCTTGTCTTACCGGAGCGTGCTGTTCTATCTTGCCGGTGCAGCGTATATCCTGCTAGCTGAATATCCATGTCGTCATTCAGCCACGATTCCGTGAAAGATAGATATTACAGTTTGATATTACAGTAAAGATATTACAGTTTGATGTCCTGTTGGTAGGATAGACGTACCTCATCTAGTTTATTGTCCAATGATTGCACGTTGGCGAGTAGTATTGACGGTTAAAGCAGCTTTCCCACTCGCCTTTTCCGGGTCCTGACCAGGCATCCGGCTCTTTGTCCTCTGTACCTGCGTCACTTCCTCTTGCAAATAACTGGGATGTTGGCCCTGTTGGGTGTTTGGAGGATGTCCTGTGCATCTTCCTTGTTGAAGAAAAAATCTTATTCTAATCCAAGGTGAGTGATCGCTGTCCTGACATCCAGAAGCTCCTTTTTTGCCTGAAGATACAGTTGCAGAAACATTATGTACATTACAAATAAGTTACAAATAACGCGAAAAAAACACATAATAGCACAATTGGTTAGGAGACTGTAAAACTGCTGCCATTTCTTCCGGCGCCATTTTGTCACCGTATGTTTAGCGTGTGGGGTGGATGTGGTCAGCCAGTAATGGCTACACCATGGGAGGGTTTCATATTGTGCATGTTCATGCTCGGGAAGCCCCTATCAGAATATTGCTGGTAAGGAGCTTATCCCTTGAGCTCCTAGCCTCTTTGAGGCAGGCTGTGACTACAGTAAGCAGAGCAGTTGCTTAGCGGGGACTATGCAGGATGGGAGTCTTTTCCCAGGTCTCTTTTGGGATCCAAAGTCTAGGAGACCCACGTGATGAATCCTGTCCTTGTCATCCCATAGCTACGTAAGACAATGATGAGAGGGAATCGAGGCTATCCATAACCTCGCCCCAGCTGAGCTTGGTTGTGGGGGGTTGAGCCTATGTCTCCACCGGTGGCTGAAAGGGAAGGGACAGGGTAAAAACAGTAGAGCGTTTTAGCCTCCATTTCAAACCGGCTCTAGAGAGCAATTTTCGATGCTTACAGGACTCAGGGTAATCGAGCATGTTCTCTTCCCAGACAATTGATGCACAGAAAGCGAAAGCCTTCCCAGCAATCATAGAGCCACAAACACAAGAACGTGGTGGTTCGAGTGCTGTGCTAGACTCGTCTAGGGATGAGGCAGCAGTGGCCATTGCGTAGAACAGGGATATGCTGAAAACGCTTGTTGTGAAAACAATGTGTAAGCTCTGGGCTTCAGTTAGGCATAGGATAACTAGTAGAAGCCTTGCAGTTCAAGCTAGCTGGGATGTATGGGAAAGCTACAGCTGCGAGGCTAGTGATGCGTTACCTAAATAGCAGCTACCCCTGCTAAGTTGTGTTGTAGCTAGCACCGTGTTGGCCGAAGGGGACTGCGTGTGGCAGTTCGACTTTGAGTAGATGTTTTCCCACGACTGTAGAGCCGTGAGGCTAACAATAGGTCTAGTTAATACGAACAAGTAAATGAAGGTTTGAACTAGATGAGAGAAGAGATCTATCAATAGTACCGTGTTGAAGGCAAAAATGCTGGTGTGGTTAGCTTGCTTGTAGCTAGCTAGCTATTTTAGCTTAATCCTTGCAGCGAGAGCTAGCCCTTTGTTAGGGTGGTTAGCTTGCTTTGCAGATAGTTAGCTAAAACCTTACAGCATGTGCTAACCTAGTCATCCGAAACTTTGCAGCGAGGGCTAACTGATCTGTTAAGTGGTCAAATTGTGTGGAAATGTTCCACATTCAGGTTGCTCTGAGTAACAGAAAAGCTAAAAGATTTTGATAGCATTCAATAGATAGGATAGCTAGCCATATGGCATTAGCTAGACAGACTGACGGACAAGTAGAAAATTAATGTTTCTCAAAGCAAAAACCTTTCGGGTTGGTACTCAACTATCAACAGGAGCTGAAGTCCATGTTTGGCAGTGTTAACCTCACAGTTCGCCTGAGAACAGAACAGTCAAGCTGAGGAGAACCTATTGTGAACTCAGTCGCTTCTGCAAGGAAGAGAGGCAAAAATTGGTGGGTGAGTAGCTCCCTTTATGGAGGAGAGGGGCTCACCTCATTCGCCTCTCGACCTGGCTGTCTACAAAAGATGCTGTGTGATTGGTTACTTTGAGCTTGTGGACACGCCCAGTCATATCCCATAGTGAGATATCTAAATGAGTATTTGAAATAGAACATTAATAGTTTTCTTGTGATACTATTTCACATCCCCTGCACCTGTTACAGTTATTGTGCAAGAGAACTATCCTGTCTATTGAATGCTATCAAAATATTTTAGCTTTTCTGTTATTCAGAGCAACCTGAATGTGGAACATTTCCACACAATTTGACCATTTAACAGATCCGATTGCAAAATTGCGCATTCCATGAGATTTGAACCAGTTGGGTTACATTGCAGTTTTGCATCTTATCTGGAGCAACAAGTGAAATTATACATACAGACATTCAGGACAGACAGGATTAGTCTGACCCATGCAATGAGGATGATGATGAGTAGAAGGAAGAGGATGATATTTATGATATGTGCATGGTTTTATCAGCTCATGAACCTGAGCAACCTCAGCAACTGTTTTATATCACTAAAACCCACACCGTAATCAAATCAAATCCCATTTTATTGGTCACATACACGTGATTAGCAGATGCTTTTGTGGGTGTAGCGAAATGCTTGTGCTTCTAGCTCCGACAGTGCAGTAATATCTAACAAGTAATATCCAACAAATTACTCAACATATACCCAATACACACACATCTAAGTACGAATGAATTAAGACTATATGCATATGGACGAACGATGTCAGAGCGCAACAGACTAAGATACAGTAGAATAGTATAGAATACAGTATATACATATGAGATGAGTAATGCAAGATATGTAAACATTAAGTGACTAAGATACCATAGAATAGTATAGAATACAGTATATACATATGAGATGAGTAATGCCAGATATGTAAACATTATTAAAGTGACTAGTGTTCCATTCCTTAAAGTGGCCAGTGATTTCTAGTCTATGCCTACAGGCAGCAGCCTCTAATGAGCTAGTGATGGCTGTTTAACCTGTTAGGGCTAGGGGGCAGTATTTACACGGCCGGATAAAAAACGTACCCGATTTAATCTGGTTACTACTCCTACCCAGTAACTAGAATATGCATATACTTATTAGATATGGATAGAAAACACCCTAAAGTTTCTAAAACTGTTTGAATGGTGTCTGTGAGTATAACAGTGGTGAATGGTGTCTGTGAGTATGGCAGGCAAAAACCTGAGAGATTCCTTTACAGGAAGTGGCCTGTCTGACCATTTATTGGCTTTCTTTGACATCTCTTTCCAAAACAAAGGATCTCTGCGGTAACGTGACACTTCCCACGGCTCCCATAGGCTCTCAGAGCCCGGGAAAATGCTGAATGTCGTCATTGCAGCCCCAGGCTGAAACACATGATAGCCTTTGTCAAGTGGCCGATCAGTAGACAATGGGCATTAGGCGCATGCACTGGCCGCCCCCGTCTTTCTTTTTTTTCCTCTATTTAGCTAAACGCATATTCCCGGTCGGAATATTATCGCTTTTTTACAAGATAAATTGCATAAAAATTGATTTTAAACAGCGGTTGACATGCTTCGAAGTACGGTAATGGAATATTTAGAATTTTTTTGTCACGAAATGCGCCATGCTCGTGACCCTTATTTACCATTTCGGATAGTGTAGTGAACGCACGAACAAAACGCCGCTGTTTGGATATAACGATGGATTATTTGGGACTAAACCAACATATGTTATTGAAGTAGAAGTCCTGGGAGTGCATTCTGACGAAGAACAGGAAAGGTAATAACATTTTTGTTATAGTAAATCTGATTTTGGTGAAGGCTAAACTTGCTGGGTGTCTAAATAGCTAGCCCTGTGATGCCGGGCTGTGTACTTAGAATATTGCAAAATGTGCTTTCACCAAAAAGCTATTTTAAAATCGGACATATCGAGTGCATAGAGAAGTTCTGTATCTATAATTCTTAAAATAATTGATATGCTTTTTGTGAACGTTTATCGTGAGTAATTTAGTAAATTGTTAGTAAATTCCCCGGAAGTTTGCGGGGGGTATGCTAGTTCTGAACGTCACATGCTAATGTAAAAAGCTGGTTTTTGATATAAATATGAACTTGATTGAACAAAACATGCATGTATTGTATAACATAATGTCCTAGGTGTGTCATCTGATGAAGATCATCAAAGGTTAGTGCTGCATTTAGCTGTCTTCTGGGTTTTTGTGACATTATATGCTAGCTTGAAAAATGGGTGTCTGATTATTTCTGGCTGGGTACTCTGCTGACATAATCTAATGTTTTGCTTTCGTTGTAAAGCCTTTTTGAAATCGGACAGTGTGGTTAGATTAACGAGAGTCTTGTCTTTAAATAGCTGTAAAATAGTCATATGTTTGAGAAATTTAAGTAATAGCATTTCTAAGGTATTTGAAAATCGCGCCACAGGATTCAACTGGCTGTTACGTAGGTGGGACGATTTGGTGCCACCTAGCCCAGAGAGGTTAACAGTCTAATGGCCTTGAGATAGAAGCTGTTTTTCAGTCTCTCGGTCCCAGCTTTGATGCACCTGTACTGACCTCACCTTCTGGATGATAGCGGGGTGAACAGGCAGTGGCTCGGGTGGTTGATGTCCTTGATGATCTTTTTGGCCTTCCTGTGACATCAGGTGCTGTAGGTGTCCTGGAGGGCAGGTAGTTTGCCCCTGGTAATGTGTTGGGCAGACTGCACCACCCTCTGGAGAGCCTTCTGTTGCGGGCGGTGCAGGCGGTGGTACAGCCCGACAGGAAACTTTCAATTGTGCATCTGTAAAAGTTTGTGAGGGTTTTAGGTGACAAGACAAATTTAGTCAGCCTACTGAGGTTGAAGAGGCTCTGTTGTACCTTCTTCACCACACTGTCTGTGTGGGTGGTCCATTTCAGTTTGTTAGTGACGTGTATGCCAAGGAACTTGAAGCTTTCCACCTTCTCCACTGCATTCCCGTTGATGTAGATAGGAGGGTGCACCCTCCGCTGTTTCCTGAAGTCCACGATCATCTCCTTTGTTTTGTTGATGTTGAGTGAGAAGTTGTTTTCCAGGCACCACACTCCCAGAGCCCTCACCTCCTCCCTGTAGGTTGTCTCGTCATCGTTGGAAATCAAGCCTACTACTGTTGTGTCGTCTGCAAACTTGATGATTGAGTTGGAGGCGTGCTTGGCCACACAGTCATGGGTGAACAGGGAGTACAGGAGGGGGCTGAGCATGCACCCTTGTGGGGCCCCAGTGTTGAGGATCAGCGGAGTGGAGGTAATGTTCCCTACCTTCACCACCTGGGGGCGGCCTGTCAGGAAGTCCAGGACCCAGTTGCACAGGGCGGGGTTCAGACCCAGGGCCTCAAGCTTAATGATGACCTTGGAGAGTACTATGGTGGTGAATACTGAGCTATAGTCAATAAACAGCATACTTACATAGGTATCCCTCTTGTCCAGATGGGATAGGTCAGTGTGCAGAGTGATGGTAAGCAAATTGAAGTGGCTCTACTGTGGCAGCTAAGATAGAGGTGCCAGGTGATATGATCCTTGACTAGTCTCTCAAAGCACTTCATGATGAAAGAGGTGAGTGCTACAGGGTGATAATCAATAAGTTCAGTTACCTTAGCTTTCTTGGGTACAGGAACAATGGTGGCCATCTTGAAGCATGTAGGGAAATTAGAATGGGATAGGGAGAGATTGAATACAATGGCTTGCGAACGTATTCACCCCCTTGGCATTTTTTCTATTTTGTTGCCTTACAACCTGGAATTAAAATTGATTTTTGGGGGGTTTGTATCATTTGATTTACTCAACATGCCTACCACTTTGAAGATGCAAAATAATTTTTATTATGAAACAAACAAGAAATAAGACAAAAAACCCCAGAAAACTTGAGCTTGCATAACTATTCAATTAAGTCAATACTTTGTAGAGCCACCTTTTGCAGCAATTACAGCTGCAAGTCTCTTGGGGTATGTCTCTATAAGCTCGGCACATCTAGCCACTGAGATTTTTGCTCATTCTTCTTGGCAAAACTGCTCCAGCTCCTTGAAGTTGGATGGGTTCCGCTGGTGTATAGCAATTTAAGTCATACCACAGATTCTCAACTGGATTGAGGTCTGGGCTTTGAATAGGCCATTCCAAGACATTTAAATGTTTCCCCTTAAACCACTCGCTTGAGTGTTGCTTTAGCAGTATGCTTAGGGTCATTGTCCTGCTGGAAGGTGAACCTCCATCCCAGTCTCAAATATCTAGAAAACTGAAACAGGCTTCCCTCAAGAAATTCCCTGTATTTAGCACCATCCATCATTCCCGACCAGTTTCCCAGTCCCTGCCAATGAAAAACATGGTGTTCTCAGGGTGATGAGAGGTGTTGGGTTTGCGCCAGACAGAGTTTTCCTTGAAGGCCAAAAAGCTCAATTTTAGTCTCATCTGACCAGAGTACCTTCTTCCATATGTTTGGGGAGTCTCCCACATGACTTTTGGCGTACACCAAACGTGTTTGCTTATTTTTTTCTTTAAAAATCTCTTAGCGCACGGATCCCGATTACGGGATCAAAATCGACAACATCCGGTGAAATTGCAGAGCGCCAAATTCAAAATAAAAAAGTATAATATTAAAACCTGTTTGGGATTGGGGGCAGTATTTTCACAGCCGGATAAAAAACGTACCCGATTTAATCTGGTTATTACTCCTGCCCAGAAACTAGAATATGCATATAATTAGTAGATTTGGATAGAAAACACCCTAAAGTTTCTAAAACTGTTTGAATGGTGTCTGTGAGTATAACATAACTCATATGGCAGGCCAAAACCTGAGAAGATTCTATATGGGAAGTGCCCTGTCTGACCATTTCTTGGCCTTCTGTAGCCTCTTTATCGAAAATACAGGATCTCTGCTGTAACGTGACATTTTCTAAGGCTTTCATTGGCTCTCAGAAGGTGCCAGAACGTGGAATGATAACTCTGCAGTCTCTGGGCGAAAAACAGTAGGGGTTTTGGAGAGTTGTACTTCTGAGAACAATGACACTGGTGCGTGCGTGCATGTGATGACTCCATTTTCTTCTTTCAGTGTTTGAACGGATACAACGTCTCCCGGTCGGAATATTATCGCTATTTTACGAGAAAAATTGCATAAAAATGTATTTTAAACAGCGTTTGACATGCTTCGAAGTACGGTAATGGAATATTTTGAAGTTTTTTGTCACTTCGGATAGTGATTTGAATGCACGAACAAAACGGAGCTATTTGGATATAACTATGGATTATTTGGAACCAAAACAACATTGGGTGTTGAAGTAGAAGTCCTGGGAGTGCATTCTGACGAAGAACAGCAAAGGTAATCCAATTTTTCTTATAGTAAATCTGAGTTTGGTGAGTGCCAAACTTGGTGGGTGTCAAAATAGCTAGCCATGATGGCCGGGCTATCTACTCAGAATATTGCAAAATGTGCTTTCACCGAAAAGCTATTTTAAAATCGGACACCGCGATTGCATAAAGGAGTTCTGTATCTATAATTCTTAAAATAATTATGTATTTTGTGAACGTTATTCATGAGTAATTTAGTAAATTCACCGGAAGTTTTCGGTGGGTATGCTAGTTCTGAACAAAACATGCTAATGTAAAAAGCTGGTTTTTGATATAAATATGAACTTGATTGAACAAAATATGCATGTATTGTATAACATAATGTCCTAGGAGTGTCATCTGATGAAGATCATCAAAGGTTAGTGTTGCATTTAGCTGTGGTTTTGGTTTTTGTGACATCTATGCTAGCTTGAAAAATGGATGTGTGATTATTTCTGGCTGGGTACTCTCCTGATGATCTAATGTTTTTCTGTCATTGTAAAGCCTTTTTGAAATTGGACAATGTGGTTAGATAAAGGAGAGTCTTGTCTTTAAAATGGTGTAAAATAGTCATATGTTTGAAAAATTGAAGTTTTTGCATTTTTGAGGTATTTGTAATTCGCGCCACTCTATACCATTGGATATTGGTGAGGCGTTCCGCTAGCGGAACATCTGTCCTTAACAGGTTTTTAACCAGTTGAGAACAAGTTCTCATTTACAATTGTGACCTGGCAAAGATAAAGCAAGCAGTTTGACACATACAACAATACAGAGTTACACGTGGAGTAAAACAAACATACAGTCAATAATATAGTAGAAAAATAAGTCTATATACAAAGTGAGCAAATGAGGTGAGATAAGGGAGGTAAAGGCAAAAAAAGTCCATGGTGGCGAAGGAAATACAATATAGCAAGTAAAACACTGGAATGGTAGATTTGCAGTGGAAGAAAGTGCAAAGTAGAAATATAAATAATGGGGTGCAAAGGAGCAAAATAAATAAATAAATACAGTAGGGGAAGTGGTAGTTGTTTGGGCTAAATTGTAGATGGGCTATGCACAGGTGCTGTAATCTGTGAGCTACTCTGACAGCTGGTGCTTAAAGCTAGTGAGGGAGATAAGTGTTTCCAGTTTTAGAGATTTTTGTAGTTCGTTCCAATCATTGGCAGCAGAGAACTGGAAGGAGAGGCAGCCGAAGGAGGAATTGGCTTTGGGGGTGACCAGAGAGATATACCTGCTGGAGCGCGTGCTACAGGTGGGTGCTGCTATGGCGACGAGTATGAAGCGAGGGCCAGCCAACGATTTGCCCTGGCGCTCACCTTGGAAAGACTACAAATACTTCTTAATATTTAAAAAAACAAGCCTAAAACCTTGTATAAAGACTGTTGACATCTAGTGAAAGCCATAGGAACTGCAATCTGGGAGGCGGAAATGAGATCTTTCAATAGCATTGCATTGGAAGTCATTCGGAGCTAAAAAAATATATATTTTCCTCGGGAATTCTCCTGCTATATCAGTTCTGTTATACTCAGACATTATTTTAACATTTTTAGAAACTTCAGAGTGTTTTCTATCCAATTCTACCAATTATATGCATATCCTAGCTTCTGGGCCTGAGTAACAGGCAGTTTACTTTGGGCACGTCAGACAGGCGGTGTTACGTGTTACGTTTTTCTTGTTCCCCATTTTCCCCTGTTAGTGTGTTTGTCCTGAGCATTACAGGTGTACTGAGTTGCGGCTAACGATGGTGGGCGTGGCTGTAGCTGATTACAGAGAGGATATCTGTTTGCTGTGTGAGAAGAGAAGAAGAGAGGGGGGGAGAGAGAGGACACTTGTTTTTTGTTTGATTATTTGTGTTAATTTCTTTGTTTGTGTTTCAGCCTGTCCTCCTGAGGCGCTCCACCCTACCTAGGTCCTGGAGAAGGGAAAAGGTAGATCTGCCCATGGGTGTACATTCTCACGTAGATAACCCATTGTTTTATACACTAGGTTAGCCGGGCGGATGTCACCCTTGTATTTTTCTTGGAACCAGGTAGGACAGTGGGTTAGGGTTTAGAATGTGTTAGGAAGGTTTAGGTGTGTAGAAGAGGAGGGATCTTTTGTTTATTTTCATTACTTGGACCCCGATCCCAAACATTCCCTTCTCTTACCTTCCCTTGTTGTTTTTGTTTCTTACTGATTATTTATGGGTGTGTTATATTGTTTATTTTAAATAATTTACTAAACATCCCCTGAGGGTTAAAATTGAGTTCTGGTTGTGGTCTGATTTATTTATCGCCCATTGCACCCCACATTTCTTCCCATTTCATCCGTGTTACCTGGTGTGTTCAGGCCCAGGCATTTACGTCTCCTCCTCAGACGAGCTACACCCGAGGGGAGAACGTAATATGGGGGCTCATCCGGGATATTTATTGATCCAGCTTGTGCCCGCACACTAGGGTAGTAAAGGTGAATTGGGTGGTTGTTGTGTTTGGTGTAGTGTTTAGTGCTGTGTAGTAGTTAGGTGGTGGATTTGGAATATGGCCAACTTTAACCTGAAGTTTTTTCTGGATAACCCAACGTGGGAGGGTTTTGAGAATTGTAGGAGAGTGGATTTAGAGACTTTGGCAGACCATTTCGATATCTCCATGCCAAGGGGATTTGTTAAGGCGGAGGTAAAGGCCTTGGTATTAGCGGCGCTGATGGAAAAGCAGGTGTTGGTTTTGCCTCGGCCTACGGTTGGAGAGGTGGTGGATGTTCTGGGTACCCCGTCTAGGCCCGACGATGAGGTCGAGTATAAGGCCCCGGCCACCTTGCCGAGATTTGACCCTCTTTCTCCTATGCCTACGGCTGTACATTTACAGATGGAGGCAGAAGAGCGAGCACAAATCCGAAAGGATGAGCTACATCTCAAGTTGGAGATGCGCCGACTGGAGTTGGAAGCAGAAAAGGACCTTAAGATAAGGCAGATGGACTTCGAAATGCGCAAATTGGAATTAGAGGCAGAGATGGCGAGGCTCGCCGCTGTCCCTGCCGTTTCCAATAGTGTGTTTTCCACCCCAGGATCTGTCTCTACCTTTGACATTAGCCGGCATATTGCTTTAGTTCCACAATTCCGTGAATCTGAGGTTGACTCTTACTTTTGTGCATTCGAACGCATAGCAGTGGCTTTGAATTGGCCTAGGGATGTGTGGCCGCTTTTACTCCAATGTAAATTGTCCGGTAAAGCGCAGGAGGTATTGGGTACTCTTTCTCTCGCTGATAGTCTTAATTACGACATAGTTAAGGCTACTGTGCTCCGTGGGTATGAGCTTGTGCCGGAGGCTTATAGACAAAAGTTTAGAAAGCACTCCAAATCCTCTATTAAAACTTTTGTTGAATTCGCTAGAGAGAAGGAGTCTCTCTTTGACAAATGGTGCTCAGCGAGTAAAATCCATGACTTTGAAGGTCTTCGTGAATTAATGTTATTGGAAGAATTTAAAAACAGCCTCCCAGAGCGGTTGGTTGTATACATTAATGAACAGAAAATTTTAACACTATCTGACGCCGCGGTGCTTGCAGATGAATTTGTGTTAACACATAAAACGGTGTTTCCCACACCCCGTAGTGAGACTAGACCGGTTGTATCCTCTTCTACTATTCACCCCGTTACTCAGGAAGTACACGGCTGAATCAAAAGGAGGACCGCACATGTTTTTACTGTCATAAAGTAGGACACGTAATTTCGGAATGTATGTCTCTAAAACGCAAGTCACCAGCTTCAACCCCTAAACTCCATAAAAGTGTGGGTTTGATTAAAGTAACCAATAAGAGCTCTGTAAAGGAGAGTCCTGAAGTTGTACTAAGTTGTCCTGATCACACGTACGACCCGTTCATATTTAAAGGCTTTGTTTCCCTGACAGGTGATTCTGGAGAACAAAAGCCAGTTTTGATATTGAGAGATACTGGTGCGGCTCAGTCTGTAATTCTCTCGAGTGTTCTGCCCTGGTCAGAAGAGTCTTATTGTGGCTCTAGTGTATTATTGAGGGGGATCGAAATGGGTTGTGTGCCTGTTCCGTTACATACTGTCCATTTGACTTCTGATCTAGTGAGTGGATATTTCAGAATCGGTGTACAGGCCGAGCTTCCCGTAAAAGGGGTTGACCTAATCATGGGTAACGATCTAGCAGGAGGCAAAGTTGTGCCTGTGTTACACTTTACAAAGTGTTTTGAGTATTCTACTCTGAGATCTGACCGAATAAGAGTCATGGAACGTGATGGCCCATTAGACCCCTGGCGCGCGATTTGATGGTGGGTACTCTCATTCCGAAACGTTTTAAAAGAAAACCCAATGGTCCGCCTTGAATTTTATTCATGTTCTGGTTAAAAAAGGCCCTAATGATTTATGCGATACAACGTTTGACATGTTTGAACGAACGGAAATATATTTTTTCCGTTCTTGAAGTGAAGTCCGGCTGGCTTAGATCATGTGCTACAACACAGAGGTTTTTGGACATAAATGATGAGCTTTTTTGAACAAAACTACATTCGTTATGGACCTGGGACTCTTTGGAAGTGACATCTGATGAAGAGAATCAAAGGTAATGGATTATTTACATAGTATTTTCGATTTTAGATCCCTCCAACATGGCGGTTAGTCTGTATCGCAATGCGTATTTTTCTGGCGCAGTGCTCAGATTATTGCAAAGTGTGATTTTCCAGTAAGGTTAATTTTAAATCTGACAAGTCCATTGCGTTCAAGAGATGAAAATCTATAATTCTTTGAATGACAATATAATATTTTAGCAATGTTTTCTAATATTAATTAATTATTTTGTTGTCATGACTTGACTGCCGGTATTGGAGGGAAGCGATTTCCTGAACATCAACGCCATAGTAAAACGCTGTTTTTAGATATAAATATGAACTTGATAGAACTAAAAATGCATGCATTGTCTAACATAATGTCCTAGGAGTGTCATCTGATGGAGATTGTAAAAGGTTAGTGCATAATTTTAGCTGATTGTATGGTTTTGGTGACGCCTGTCTTTGAATCGACAATGCATTGCACACAGCTATTGTCAATGTACTCTCCTAACATAACCTAACTTTATGCTTTCCCCGTAAAACCTTTTTGAAATCGGTAAACGTGGTTAGATTAAGAAGATGTTTATCTTTCAAAGGCTGTAAGTTAGTTGTATGTTTGAGAAATTTGAATTTGGACATTTATTTGGTTTCAAATTTGCCGCTCTTGAAATGCACCTGCTGTTGATAGGGTGCGCCACGGGGGGCACGCTAACGTCCCACATAGCCTCAAGAGGTTAACAATAATGTGCACTGCTACAAAGTACCCAGAGGCGAGTCCTATGCGTAAAATCACAAGTAAGGCAATTGTGAAGGCGCTGATTAAGTATTTCTCTACCTTTTGGATTTCCAAAAATTGTACAGACGGATCAAGGCACAAATTTTACATCAAAATTGTTTGGAAGTGTGTTGAAGTCCT
The DNA here is from genome assembly GCF_901001165.1 of Salmo trutta. Taxonomy (NCBI): domain Eukaryota; kingdom Metazoa; phylum Chordata; class Actinopteri; order Salmoniformes; family Salmonidae; genus Salmo; species Salmo trutta. The sequence continues at coordinate 362,708 of NC_042991.1, read as the reverse complement.
TGTCAGTGTCCCATCAGATGTCTAGAGCTTATCACCCGGAGAGTCAGGGCGCGCTGGAACGTTGGCATCAGACGCTAAAAGCTATGTTGCGTAAATACTGTATGGACACAGGAAAAGATTGGGATGAGGGGGTGCCCTACGTGCTGTTTGCTATTCGGGAGACCGTACAAGAGTCTCTTGGGTTTAGCCCATCTGAGCTAATCTTTGGTCATACCGTGAGAGGGCCTCTCAAGGTACTGAAAGAACAACTTATGGCTGATGATTCAGTTGGGTCCTCTACTGATGTACTAGACTGTTAGTCAAGTCCGGGAGCGGTTGCATGACGCCTGTGCTGTAGCCAGAGAAAATCTGTCTTCCACACAAAAGAAAATGAAACGTCATTTTGATGTTAAATCTGTCTCGTTCTTTTCAACCAGGTGACCAAGTCTTGGTGTTGTTGCCGGTACCCGGCTCGTGTCTCTTCCAGTTTCTCTGGTCCATATGTGGTGGACCGAAAACTCAGTGATACTGATTATGTTATCAAAACGCCAGACCGTAGACGACCCTTCCGGGTATGTCACGTTAACATGATTAAAGCCTATCTTGTTAGAGGTGGTATCGAGTCTCCCATTACCAGTGAAAAACCTGTTGTATCCTCTGTTGCTTTTGTGAGCCTGGTTAATCACCCAGGAGTCAGCATAAATGACGAGGACGGTTTGGTGATGCGGAATACTCCTGAGCAGTGTGCTCGTTTGTGTAATTCGGAGATGGTGGCGTCTCTCCCAACCCATTTGTTGCACTTGAATGATCAGCAGAGGGCTGATATTGAATTACTAATCGCTGATTTTCCAAGTCTCTTTCAGGATGTTCCCAGTCGTACCAATGTGTTGAAACATGATATAAATGTAGGTGATGCTGCTCCAATCAAACAGCACCCTTATCGTGTGAATTCAATCAAGAGAGGAGTGATGAAGAAAGAGGTAACTTATTTACTGGAAAATGAGATGGCAATCCCCAGTGGCAGTCCTTGGAGTTCCCCTTGTCTGCTGATTCCAAAGCCTGACGGGACTCAAAGATTTTGCACTGACTACAGGAAAGTGAATAATGTTACTATACCTGACTCATTCCCTTTACCTCGCATGGATGACTGTATAGACACCATTGGATCGGCTGCATATGTTACGAAGCTTGACTTGTTAAAAGGTTATTGGCAGGTGCCTTTAACCCCTCGTGCCTCTGAGGTGTCTGCTTTTGTAACTCCTGACAGTTTCTGCCAGTACACAGTGATGGATTTTGGAATGAGGAATGCTCCGGCCACGTTTCAACGTTTGGTAAATATTGTGTTGGCTGATGTTCCTGATTGTACAGCATATCTGGATGACCTGGTTGTTCATTCGACTACCTGGCTTAATCACATGAGCACATTGAGGGCTGTGTTTGCACGCTTGGCCAACGCTTCTTTGACCCTTAACTTAGCCAAATGTGAGTTTGGAAAGGCAACTGTTACATATTTGGGTAAAGAGGTAGGTCGGGGTCAGGTGCGTACCGTAACAACTAAGGTGGATGTTATCACCCGGTTTCCTGCCCCTGCCACTCGCCGAGAATTACGCAGATTCTTAGGCATGACGGGTTATTATCGTACATTTTGTAGGAATTTCTCAACAGTTGTAGCCCCAATGACTAGATTACTCAGTCCGTCTGTGTCCTTTGAGTGGACCGCTGAGTGTCAATCTGCTTTTGACTCTGTAAAAGCACTATTGTGTACTTCTCCTGTTCTTTCTGCCCCTGATTTCCAGAAACCATTTAAGTTGGAGGTGGATGCCAGTTCAGTGGGTGCAGGTGCTGTACTATTACAGGACCACGATGGTCTAGATCACCCAGTTTGTTACTTCTCTCGAAAATTCAACAGCTGTCAGTCAAGGTATTCCACTATCGAACAGGAGACCCTGGCGCTGTTATTTTCCCTACAATTTTTTGAAGTTTATGTTGGCTCCAGTGTGTTGCCTGTTGTGGTATACACAGACCACAACCCTTTAACTTTCCTGAGCCGCATGTATAACCACAACCAACGTCTTATGTGTTGGGCGTTGGTTATACAGGGTTATAATTTAGAAATTCAGCACATAAAGAGTTCAGAAAACAGTTGCGGACGCTTTGTCCCGTGCCTAGTTAAAAAAAAAAGATAAGTAATAATAGAACCAGGCCTTGATAACTTTGGTGATGTAAGTAGTTGGTATTATTAAAAAAAATATGTATGTAAGGGTTTTATCATAAACCCAGGGGTTTACTCTTTTTTGTGGGGGGCGTGTTACGTGTTACGTTTTTCTTGTTCCCCATTTTCCCCTGTTAGTGTGTTTGTCCTGAGCATTACAGGTGTACTGAGTTGCGGCTAACGATGGTGGGCGTGGCTGTAGCTGATTACAGAGAGGATATCTGTTTGCTGTGTGAGAAGAGAAGAAGAGAGGGGGGGGAGAGAGAGGACACTTGTTTTTTGTTTGATTATTTGTGTTAATTTCTTTGTTTGTGTTTCAGCCTGTCCTCCTGAGGCGCTCCACCCTACCTAGGTCCTGGAGAAGGGAAAAGGTAGATCTGCCCATGGGTGTACATTCTCACGTAGATAACCCATTGTTTTATACACTAGGTTAGCCGGGCGGGTGTCACCCTTGTATTTTTCTTGGAACCAGGTAGGACAGTGGGTTAGGGTTTAGAATGTGTTAGGAAGGTTTAGGTGTGTAGAAGAGGGATCTTTTGTTTATTTTCATTACTTGGACCCCGATCCCAAACATTCCCTTCTCTTACCTTCCCTTGTTGTTTTTGTTTCTTACTGATTATTTATGGGTGTGTTATATTGTTTATTTTAAATAATTTACTAAACATCCCCTGAGGGTTAAAATTGAGTTCTGGTTGTGGTCTGATTTATTTATCGCCCATTGCACCCCACATTTCTTCCCATTTCATCCGTGTTACCTGGTGTGTTTAGGCCCAGGCATTTACGTCTCCTCCTCAGACGAGCTACACCCGAGGGGAGAACGTAAGAGGCGGATATTCAGGAAACTAGACCGTGCGCTGAGAGGTTCTTAAGCAATGGCTTTTTTCTGGCCACTCTTCTGTAAAGCCCAGCTCTGTGGAGTGTACGGCTTAAAGTGGTCCTATGGACAGATACTCTAATCTCTGCTGTGGAGCTTTGCAGCTCCTTCAGGGTTATCTTTGGTCTCTTTGTTGCCTCTCTGATTAATGCCCTCCTTGCCTGGTCTGTGAGTTTTGGTGGGCAGCCCTCTCTTGGCAGGTTTGTTGTGGTGCCATATACTTTCCATTTTTTAATAATGGATTTAATGGTGCTCTGTGGGATGTTCAAAGTTTTGGATATTTTTTTATAACCCAACCCTTATCAGTACTTCTCCACAACTTTGTCGCTGACCTGTTTGGAGAGCTCCTTGGTCTTCATAGTGCCGCTGGCTTGGTGGTGCCCCATGCTTAGTGGTGTTGCAGACTCTGGTGTATATATACTGAGATCAACTGACAGATCATGTGACACTTAAATAAAGTCCACCTGTGTGCAACCTAACTAATTATGTGACTTCTGAAGGTAATTGGTTGCACCAGATCTTATTTAGGGGCTTCATAGCAAAGGGGGTAAATGCAAGTGCACGCACCACTTTTCCGTTTTGAATTTTTTGAAACAAGTAATTTTTTTCATTTCACGTCACCAATTTAAACTATTTTGTGAATGTCCATTACATGAAATCCAAATAAAAATCTATTTAAATTACAGGTTGTAATACAACAAAATAGGAAAAACGCCAAGGGGGTGAATACTTTTGCAAGGCACTGTATGTCCGTAAACACACCAGCCAGCTGCTCTGCGCATGCTCTGAGGACGTGGCCAGGGATGCCATTTAATCATGATGAGGATAGTTCCTCCTCACTCCCACACACCCCTGACTCCCACCCCACCCCCTGCCCTGGACTAATCGGAGGGGAGGATCTATGTGTTTTGTTGCTTGTCAAAAACAATCACTCCTCGGGCCATTACATTTACAGCACATCGTGCTTTAATTGGTGTAACGCACTGGGCGCTGAGAGGCGGGGGAGGCGGTCCACAAAGACCAGTATGAGTGGGCCAAGTTAGGCATTACTTACTATGCACTAAATGGAGCTGTATGCATGCTACACAGTGATGCTGAAGTAAAGACTTTCTAATCAATATTACCTTGCTCTTGTATAGAATAAACACCATACAAAACAGTATAGAGGGGCTCTCTTTAAGGGACACCAAGTTACACTACTCAGGCCCACAGCAAGAAAACCCTTAACTGCAGTGTTTGGCCCTAAATGTTGTCATTCAACAGGTCGTGTGTTAACAACCTATGAGAAAATAAGCTATGGCCAAAAACACAATGGGGGAATTTACATTGAACTTTCTTTCACTAGTTTTAAGGGTTCGTTGGGGCATTATAGTTTCTTTATAATGGAACGAAATGGTAGCCTAGTATAGCCTAGTATAAAATGACAGACGGGCCAATCACTGAGCACATACTGTTAGAATCAATGTTTCCACGTAATTTCAATGAAATGATGTTGAACCAACGTGGAATAGATGTTGAATTGACGTCTGTGCCCAGTGGGAATCGTTTCAGTGCATAACTTTATTCCTCTTGTGCCTCTCCACCCTCCAACCACTCTCTCTCCCTCTCTCCCTCTCTCTTACTCGCCCGCCCCCTCGTTCTGTTTCGGCACTGGAGGTTGTCAGCTGGGGTTTATGTCCAGTTCACTGGAGTTGAAAGAAGTCTGCTTTGTGTCTTGTTATGAAACAAGACGTCTCTGCCAGTTTTGCCAACTCCTCAGTAAAGAAAGTAGCTATTGGCTGTCCTAAAAGTTGCTAGAAGTCGCTAAATGACGTCATCGCCTAATTTGCATTATTGGCCATGTGCATGTAATTGTGATGGATGCTGTAGGAGAGAGGAATAACGTCATGGGAGAGACAAAAAGTGAGTAAAAAACACCCTAAATATGTTTAGAACTACAAATTTACTTTCTTCTGTCGATTCTTGCTTTTTTTTTATCTCACAATTCCAACCCTCCTCGTTTATCTTGGCTTGGGACTGGCAAAAGTGACCCAAAAGAGACACTCTGGCGGAGTTACTTAGTTTTTTTATTTTATTTAAATTTTTTCAGTTTAATTTTCTTAATTTGGTTTGGTTTTTAACCTTATGGTCCACTTAGGAGCCTACAACAAGTCACAGTAAAACATGAACATTTTTAACCATAACATTTTGTACATTTTTTTTTTTGTATACAATCTACATTAGCAATCTAAATGGACCAAAAAGAGACAATAGAAAAAACTGTCAATGGCAATGTGAGAAAATTATGGTCTGGCCCTAATTCAGGTTAATTGTTTTTTTTCCCAGACCCCCCTCCACACACACACAAGCTGTGCTGGCTCACAGAAAGAGTGGGTCATCGTCATTTTGGTCAAGGCTCTCTATGGCAGGTTCAGAAACTGAGGGAGCCGACTTAAATGAGTAAGCAGCTGATGTGTCTAAAAGCTGGAAAACATTATCAGGCAGCTGGTGCTCATAGCAAGCCTCACCAGACAGTTTCAGTCCATATCAAATGTATAGGATGGAGTTAAGGGTCTGCAAAGACATCCCATTTCTAAGTTTGCTTTTTACCACACTCATCTGGCTGAATACTCTCTCGACTTCAGCATTCGAGTGTGGCAAGGACAACACAGACACAGCAGCCAGGGCAAGTTCTTGAAACGGGTTGATATCAGCTGCATCCCTGAACTTCCAAATCTCACTCCAGAAGCCCAGTGTGTTTTTTGTCTCATTTAATTTACTAAGATGGATGGCACGTCATTGCTGGACAATCTTGTCTATCTCTGCAGGGGAGCTTGGCTATTTTTTCTATTTCTCCAGTGCTCTTATTGAAAACTGACATGTACTGCAATGCTTCAATGTTGTCCTGCAGTCTCACCCTCAACTCATTAGCGAGGGAGGTGGTGAAGGCTACACACTACTTTTGGACATTGTTTTCATCCTCAGGCGTAAGGTGGAGCTCAGCTGCCTTGGACTCAAAAAGGTAACCAAGGTACGGTTTGGGACTGATGTATCCATCTATTGGCCCTTTGAGTACATCAACATTTGCTAGTGGATTTAACACCCTGCTGCTCACAGACTTGATCAGGCTAACCAAGCTGTCAATTAGCTTAAGATGATCTACTTGCTCTCCCTCAAAAGCCTTGATGGCCAACTGTACCTCACCCAGCACTGAATTCAAGAAAGTCAGATACAATATGTTTTGAGGATCACTGTACATGGAGTATAAAACCTCAGCCATGTAAGCAGTGTTCACTGGACTTGGTGATTGCGAAATGCAGCCTAAGCTCCTCCCACTGGTCCAAAATGCATGAAACCGCGGGTTCAATGGAGAGCCAACGTGTGGCACAAACCTTGGTTATCTGTAAAGGTTTCTCCCCACAGTTGATGGTTTCATATATGGCCTTGTAGGACTCCCTGCGCTTTGGAGATACTGAAAACCAGTTATAAGTCTCTCGTACCAAGTACTCCACATTATGGGGGATGGTGTAATTGAAAGCATGACTTACAGCAAGCTGCAGAGAGTAGCACACACAGCGAATAAGAACCAGATATTTGAGGCCATACTCCTCTTTCAGCACTTTATGGACCCCATTGTTAATCCCCGTCATAACAGAGTGTTAAAGTTGCGTCAATTCGTTTCTGGTATCAGAACAAAATAGTCAGCACATAGTAACTTCTGATTTAGCTGTACTTTAATTAATGCAAACACGTGTATGGTAAATGTGTGGTTCATAAATGGTCTCGCTGTTATACCTCGCAGGGCAAACAGAGAAGAGAACGACACCTCCTTTGTTCTCCCTTTTATACTCTGACAGAGATAGTTCCCACTCAATGCTGGCCTGTCAGAGGGAGGAGGAGCGTGGTTTAAACTTGCTCCTCCTATCGTCGGCGTGCAGGCTGGTCCCAGCCTCGTGACACACTTCCTGTCTCCGGGTGTAGTTCTTCTTGTCTTCAGCAGTTGATTTATCCGTAGTTCATATACTTAATATTGTAGCATAGCTTCCCCAGTATATTATATAAGTTATGCAAACAAATAGCCAGTTCAACCCTAACAAGAGGCATTGTCAGTCCCTATCCCCAGGAGTTTCTCTTTTATAAGACAACACCTCTCGAGGAAAGCCACAACAGCACGGGCTATAGATTTGGCATCTCCTCCCTCCAACTCAACAAGCCCCAGAAATGTTGATACATTTGTCTGCTTGTTATCACTAAAGTACCTTATCACAACCCCCAGGTACTTAGAAACACTTACATCCGTGGACTCATCGAGGAGGAGGCTGAAACGCTGGTCACCCACATCTGCGACCAACTTTTTCAGAAAGTATGGTGCTAGAACGCCATTAATCATTTCTGTGCACTTTCTCCTGTGCCTTTTGAAGTGGGTAGCAGCAGTGGAGTCTGAGAAAGCAGCTCTACATGCTTCTCCAATGTGATCACATGCCAGCATGGAACAGTGTTCAGCGATAGCTAATGCCATGGTGGCCTCAGCCTTTTTTTGCAGAGTACATTTTTTAACCATAAATGGCAGCTTGTTTTGGGTAGAACTGTTATAGCTTTGCCTTTTGAGTATGTTTTTGAGTTGTCATGTGTTTTTTACATCACTAAGTCTGGTGTAGAAATCAGCCTTACAATACAGGCAGTATGCCCGTGTATCATCTCCAATAAATGGCTTCAACCAGCCTTTGAATTCAGGGTATGATTCCCACTCCTTTCTGTATTTTTGAGTGTACAGTTTGACTGAGACATGATGAGCTAGCCAGATAGATGTTTAGCTTATGTCACAGAGAGGCACACACACAGTGGACAAGGTGAGTAAGTGACTGAGGCTGTGCGAGTCAAATGCAGTGATTTATTTTTGTGCAGGGATTTATTTTAGACAAAGAACATTTTACATTTACATACCGTCCTGAATGTAAGCCAGGGCGGGATCAGCCAGCAGCGGCTTCCCGCATGCGCGATTCATTTGCAGTCTGGACGAGGAGGGGTGAACATCTCCTGCTCTGACTGCAGCTGGGAGGGACTGCTGCGTGAGGACTGGGCCGCCTGTGAGTGCTTTGGGACGGGGGTGGGGCCTACGGCAGCACGCACTGCTCGTTGAGAAGAGTAAAAACGATACGTGCTTTCACGTCAGAGTCTCCAAAAGTCTCCAATAACACCAGAAAAAGTCGCTAGATTTGTCGCTAGTTGATTTTTGGAAAATCAACTAATGGGGTCTGAATACTCGCTAAATATAGCAACAAAGTCGCTAAGTTGGCAACACTGGTCTCTGCCTCCCAGCTTGCGGGAGCGATGAGAAGTGTTCGCACCGAGCTGGGAGAGCAGAGCGCTCTCAGCTCCAGACCCATCCATAGAGGCAGTAGTGAACTGGCCACCGGGAGTACCGGGAGAATTCCCGGTGGGCTGGTCAACCTCTGAGCCAGTGGGCCACCTGCCTTAATGTTTTTTTTTTACTACTAATAAAAAAGTTGGCAGAAGGTTGAGCAACACGGGCCACACCCCCAACACCCCCCCCCCCCAGGCCCTTTGGTCTATTCCAAACGAATGTCTATGCAACCATAAGCCCCACCCCCTTTGTCTCGCTCACACTCACACACACATTGACACTGACAGTGGCAGCACGAATACTAGCTACAATAGAAAATGGAAAAGCAGAGTAAAAAAGCATAAGGTTGGGGCTGAAATGTTAAGAGACAAAAGAGTCTTCCCTCATGCAAGTAAATGTAAAAAGCTAACCGACTTATTCGGTAGTAGAAGTACTAGTACCAGTGCCACCGACGCTAACATCGAAGTGCTAGACCGGCAAGAGGAAGATGCCACAACCTGGTTCGCGGGTAAAAGAGTAGACGGAGAGGACAGCGAAGCCAAAGATAGTGCAGCCGAAGCTATAGATATGTTTTTAAAAAATTGTTTATTTCACCTTTATTTAACCAGGTAGGCCAGTTGAGAACAAGTTCTAATTTACAACTGCGACCTGGCCAAGATAAAGCAAAGCAGTGTGACAAAAACAACACATAAACAAACGTACAGTCAATAACACAATAGAAAATCTATGTACAGTTTGTGCAAATGTAGAAGAGTAGGGAGGTAAGGCAATAAATAGGCCACAGAGGCGAAATAATTACAATTTAAAAATAGCAGATCCGTACCACATTGGGTGAGGCGGGTTGCAGGAGAGTATATTCAATCCCTAGATGGAAAGTGAGATTAAAATATATACGAAGAAAATGATATATACATGGGACAGGACGGGACAAGACAAAGACACATGTTCGACTGCTACGCCATCTTGGATAGAAAGTGCCTAAATGTGTTACAAATACAACATGTTATATACAATTTATGAGTGAAATGCAAATACAATTGGTCAGCTACTGCTGTGTCAATGTACCAGAAAGAAAGAATTGAGGTAAAGCTGAACAGTAACTGGGTGTTCAAACCGGTTAGCGGAAAAACTCAAATTTGACACCTTTGACACCACTCTGAATGCCTAGATTTTGCCTTCCTGTGGGGATTTTGTGGGAAATGGCAATCACTTGAGTATCAGGAAATTATTGACGTATAATTTTACTTAGCTAAAATACGCATTTTCATTTGATTCCTACCACTTCGCTTACTAGACAATGCATTGAAATTCATCATCATGCCAACAATCCGGTGTGAATGGCGAGTAAAGCCACACAAAAAATGTGTTGTGTTGTCCTTCATTCACTTGATATGAAAAAAATTGGGCCTACTGTTCAATTTGTATGGCATTTGCAAAGCCTACTGACAGCTGTGTTTTTATGTGTGGAATGACAGATTGGAAACATGTTCACCAAAGGGTAGAAAAGCATGAGAATAGCAACATGCACAGAAGTAGTGCTGAGGCATACTTTTTAAGGTCCTCCAAAGCAGACATTCAAAGTCTGCTCAGTGGCAGTTAGGTGTCTGCCCACAGAGAGCAGGTACGCAGGAGAAGGCAGGTGCTGGAATGAGTCGTAGACATAGTGAAAGTCATTGGCAAGTGGGGGCTCAGTTACAGGGGGATGCAGTCTGAGGCTGCGCATACAGTCGTGGGCAAAAGTTTTGAGAAATAAACAAATATTAATTTCCACAAAGTTTGCTGCTTCAGTGTCTTTAGATATTTTTGTCAGATGTTACTATGGAATACTGAAGTATAATTACAAGCATTTCATAATTGTCAAAGGCTTTTATTGACAATTACATGAAGTTGATGCAAAGAGTCAATATTTGCAGTGTTGACCCTTCTTTTTCAAGACCTCTGCAATCAGCCCTGGCATGCTGTCAATTAACTTCTGTGCCACATCCTGACTTATGGCATTCTTGCATAATCAATGCTTGGACTTTGTCAGAATTTGTGGGATTTTGTTTGTCCACCCGCCTCTTGAGGATTGACCACAAGTTCTCAATGGGATTAAGGTCTGGGGAGTTTCCTGGCCATGGACCCAAAATATCGATGTTTTGTTCCCCGAGACACTTAGTTATTATGACAAGGTGCTCCATCATGCTGGAAAAGGCATTGTTCGTCACCAAACTGTTCCTGGATGGTTGGGAGTAGTTGCTCTCAGAGGATGTGTTGGTACCATTCTTTATTCATGGCTGTGTTCTTAGGCAAAATTGTGAGTGAGCCCACTCCCTTGGCTGAGAAGCAACCTCACACATGAATGGTCTCAGGATGCTTTACTGTTGGCATGACACAGGACTGATGGTAGCGCTCACCTTGTCTTCTCCAGGCAAGCTTTTTTCCGGACACCCCAAACAATCGGAAAGAGAAAATGACTTTACCCCAGTCCTCAGCAGTCCAATCCCTGTACCTTTTGCAGAATATCAGTCTGTCCCTGATGTTTTTCCTGGAGAGAAGTGGCTTCTTTGCTGCCCTTCTTGACACCAGGCCATCCTCCAAAAGTCTTCGCCTCACTGTGTGTGCAGATGCACTCACACCTGCCTGCTGCCTTTCCTGAGCAAACTCTGTACTGGTGGTGCCCCGATCCCGCAGCTGAATCAACTTTAGGAGATGGTCCTGGCGCTTGCTGGACTTTCTTATGCGCCCTGAAGCCTTCACCACAATTGAACCGCTCTTCTTGAAGTTCTTGATGATCTGATAAATGGTTGATTTAGGTGCAATCTTACTGGCCGCAATATCCTTGCCTGTGAAGCCATTTTTGTGCAAAGCAATAATGACAGCACGTGTTTCCTTGCAGGTAACCATGATTGACAGAGGAAGAACAATGATTCCAAGCACCACCCTCCTTTTGAAGCTTCCAGTCTGTTATTCAAACTCAATCAGCATGACAGAGTGATCTCCAGCCTTATCCTCGTCAACACTCACACCTGTGTTAACGAGAGAATCACTGACATGATGTCAGCTGGTCCTTTTGTGGCAGGGCTGAAATGCAGTGGAAATATTTTGGGGGGGATTCAGTTAATAAGCATGGCAGAGGGACTTTGCAATTCATCTGATCACTCTTCATAACATTCGGTAGTATATGCAAATTGCCATCATACCAACTGAGTCAGCAGACTTTGTGGAAATTAATATTTGTGTCATTCTCAAAACTTTTGGCCACGACTGTACATTAGAGGACACCAGTTTCGATCACGGTAATTTCTTGGAGATGATAATACTGCAGGGAAAGTATGACTTCTGCTTTACAGAACATCTCACCGAATGTATTGAGAAAAGCAAGAACCTACATCAGTCTGGGGCAAGAAGCAGAGGTTCTCTAATCACACTCCTCTCAAAGAAATACTGTCAACACCGTCATTCACACAATTCAGAGCATTATCCAAGAGACCATGTCAAGTGAAATTGAGCAAGCTAGAATGTTCTGTCCAGATTGATACAACCCAGGACATAACTTCTCAAGACCAGTGCTCGGTCATTGTAAGATATATGGCAAACGTCATACAAGAGAGGCTTGTTGCTGTTGTGAAGTGTGAGGCATCCACTAGACAGTACTTTGTCCAGTTGTTGACAGATGTTGTGGATAAACAAAAATTAGACATGATCAAGCGCAGTGGCAATGTTACAGATGGAGCATCCAATCTGCAGGGCAAGTATAAGGGCTTCTCTACTCTGTTATCCTCAAAGTCCCCCAATCAAGTGCATGTATGTGCTATGCAAATCAAGTCAAAGTTTATTTGTCACGTGCGCCGAATACAACAGGTGTAGACCTTACAGTGAAATGCTTACTTACATGCTCTAACCAATAGTGCAAAAAAAGTATTAGGTGAACAATAAGTAGGTAAGGAAATAAAACAACAGTAAAAAGACAGGCTATATACAGTAGCGAGGCTATAAAAGTAGCGAGGCTACATACAGACACCGGTTAGTCAGGCTAATTGAGGTAGTATGTACATGTAGATATAGTTAAAGTGACTATGCATATATGATGAACAGAGCGTAGCAGTAGCGTGAAAGAGGGGTTGGCGGGTGGTGGGTGGGACACAATGCAGATTAGCCAATGTGCGGGAGCACATTGTTAGCCAATGTGCGGGAGCACTGGTTGGTCGGGCCAATTGAGGTAGTATGTACATGAATGTAAAGTTAAAGTGACTATGCATATATAATCAACAGTGAGTAGCAGCAGAGTAAAAATAAGGGTTGGGGGGGCACACAATGCAAATAGTCCGGGTAGCCATTTAATTACGTTGAACATTTCCTTAATCTGGTTTTGTCTGACACAACTGAAATTGTCTGAGCAAGTGGGTCACTATTTGCTCTCCTTAACGACATTGCTGTCTTACTCCGTGAATCCTACCAAAGGATGGATGTGTGGGAGAAGAAGAGCCAGGACAAGCGACACAGATGCCTATCTCCAATCGGAGAAACACGCTGGTGGGCTAAGGATAGTGCTTTAACAATGTTTTCGAATAGTAGTTTTGTAAATTGTAGCGCTAATAAACCGGAAGCATTTGAGGCAAAAGATTTTCTGAACGTCATGCGCCGATGTAAAATGCTGTTTTTATATATAAATATGAACTTTATCGAACAAAAAATGCATGTGTTGTGTAACATGATGTCCTAGGAGTGTCATCTGAGGTTAGTGCTGCATTTAGCTGTGTTTTAGGTATTTGTGATGCATGCTAGTTGCTTTGAAAATGGCTGTGTGATTATTTCTGGCTGGGTACTCTGCTGACATAATCTAATGTTTTGCTTTTGCTGTAAAGCCTTTTTGAAATCGGACAACGTGGTTCGATTCAGGAGAGGTGTATCTATAAAACGGTGTAAAATAGTCATATGTTTGAGAAATTGAAGTTATAGCATTTATGAGGTTTTGCATTTAGCGCGACGCGATTCCACTGGCTGTTGATTAGGGTGGGACGCAAGCGTTCCACTGGCCCAGAGAGGTTAACCTCTTCACTATAGGGGGCAGTATTTTCACGGCCGGATGAAAAACGTACCCAAATTAACCTGTTTAGGATAGGGGGCAGTATTTTCACGGGCCGGATAAAAAACGTACCTGATTTAATCTGGTTATTACTCCTGCCCAGAAACTAGAATATGCATAAAATTGTTTGATTTGGATAGAAAACACCCTAAAGTTTCAAAAAATGTTTGAATGGTGTCTGTGAGTATAACAGAACTCATATGGCAGGCCAAAACCTGAGAAGATTCCATACAGGAAGTGCCCTCTCTGACCATTTCTTGTCCTTCTATAGCCTCTTTATGGAAAATAGAGGATCTCTGCTGTAACGTGACATTTTCTAAGGCTCCCATAGGCTCTCAGAAGGCGCCAGAACAGGGAATGATGACTCTGCAGTCCCTGGCTGAAAAACAGTAGGGGATTTGGATAGTGGTCGATCTGAGAACAATGACACGGGTGCGCGCGTGCATGTGAAGACACCATTTTCTTCTTTCAGTCTTTGAACGAAAACAACGTCTCCCGGTCGGAATATTACCGCTATTTTACGAGAAAAATCACATAAAAATTGATTTTAAATAGCGTTTGACATGCTTCGAAGTACGGTAATGGAATCTTTTTAATTTTTTTGTCACGATATGCGCCGACGCGTCACCCTTCGGATAGTGTCTTGAACGCAAGAACAAAACGCTGCTATTTGGATATAACTATGGATTATTTGGAACCAAAACAACATTTGTTATTGAAGTAGAAGTCCTGGGAGTGCATTCTGACGAAGAACACCAAAGGTAATATCATTTTTCTTATAGTAAATCTGACTTTGGTGAGGGCTAAACTTGGTGGGTGTCTAAATAGCTAGCCCTGTGATGCCGGGCTATCTACTTAGAATATTGCAAAATGTGCTTTCACCGAAAAGCTATTTTAAAATCGGACATAGCGAGTGCATATAGGAGTTCTGTATCTATAATTCTTAAAATAATTGTTATGTTTTTTGTGAATGTTTATCGTGAGTAATTTAGTAAATTCACCGGAAGTGTTCGGTGGGAATGCTAGTCACATGCTAGTCACATGCTAATGTAAAAAGCTGGTTTTTGATATAAATATGAACTTGATAGAACAAAACATGCATGTATTGTGTAACATAATGTCCTAGGTGTGTCATCTGATGAAGATCATCAAAGGTTAGTGCTGCATTTAGCTGTGGTTTGGGTTTATGTGACATTATATGCTAGCTTGAAAAATGGGTGTCTGATTATTTCTGGCTGGGTACTCTGCTGACATAATATAATGTTTTGCTTTCGTTGTCAAGCCTTTTTGAAATCGGACAGTGTGGTTAGATTAACGAGAGTCTTGTCTTTAAAATGGTGTAAAATAGTCATATGTTTGAGAAATTGAAGTAATAGCATTTCTAAGGTATTTGAAAGCGTCCCACCTAGCCCATAGAGGTTAAAAACACCCTAAAGATTGATTGTTAACGCTGAGGGAACTTTATAACTTTTTGTCGACGGTGGATAGATGTATTTTTGGAATGGTGATCTGGACGCACCATCAAAACGGATTTATTTCGACATAAATTATGGACTTTATTGAACAAATGAACATTTTTGTGGAAGAGGGAGACCTACCGAGTGCATTCAGCCGAAGATCAGCAAAGGTAAAATAATATTTTTAACATATTTCAGCGTTTTGTGGATGCCGTGGCTGGACGGCTAACTGAATAGCTTGGGGCTCAGTACTCAGAATATTGAACAATGTGCTTTCTCCGTAAAGTTATTATGAAATCTGACAATGCGGTTGCATAAAGGAATAGTTCATCTATACTACTATAATTCATTTTTAAATATTTTGTCAACGCTTATGATGAGTATTTCTGTAAATTATGGTGCACATTCACCGGAAATTTTTTGGGGTGAATACATTTTCTGAACGTCACGCACCAATGTAAAATGGGTTTTTTGGCTATAAATATGAACTTGATGGAACCAAAAATGCATGTATTGTCTAACATAATGTCCTAGGAGTGTCATCTGATGAAGATCGTCAAAGGTTAGTGCATAATTTTAGCTGGTTTTATGATTTTGGACTGCTACCCTTGCTTGGAAAATGGCTGTCCTTGCTAGGAAAATGGCTGTGTTGTTTTTTTTTTGCTGTGGTGGTATCCTAACATAATCTAATGTTTTGCTTTCGCTGTAAAGCTTTTTTTGAAATCGGACAACGTGGTTGGATTCAATGGTGTAAAATAGTCGTATGTTTGAGAAAATTGAATTGTGGTATTTTGGTTGTTTTTGTATTTTGCGCCATGCGATCCCATTGGCTGTTGGCTAGGGGTTCCGCTGGCAGAACGGGGCTCCGCTAGCGGAACGCCTAGATGTAGGAACATAAAGAAGGTCTTTGGATCCTTTGGAAAACCAGACCAGGGTCTCTATGTTGAAGTACTCCTCACACTATCAGCCATACAAGGACAGGCCAACATGAAGACAACTGTTCGGGTAAAGGCAAAATGATTTACTGAGGCTCTTCTCCGGTATGAGACGATGCTGACAGCTGAAATATTTATTTGGATATTTGTGAACACGTCACCACTGTCCAAATACC
Source organism: Salmo trutta (assembly GCF_901001165.1). Classification (NCBI taxonomy): domain Eukaryota; kingdom Metazoa; phylum Chordata; class Actinopteri; order Salmoniformes; family Salmonidae; genus Salmo; species Salmo trutta. The sequence continues at coordinate 346,663 of NC_042991.1, read as the reverse complement.
TGCAGACAAGTGGGATGGACATCCTGTCTGCTCATCGAATGGTTATGGCTACACAGGAAACCCTGAAGGCATGTAAAGAGACTTTGACACCATTAAGGCAGCTACAGACACATTTGTTCAGTTTACAAATAAGAAGATCAAAGAACAGGATGAGGACACATAGCTGGAGGAGGTGGAAGGCACTCACAGAAAAGGTCAAGAAAGAATAAAATCATGTCTGGAGAGATGGCTCAAGGTGAAGCTTTGACAGAGGCAGAGAGTGTCTAAAAAGTTCAAGTCCACAATCAAATGATGGATACAGTCACAGATAGTATCCGCAGGCGATTTCAGTCTCATGGCACTCTATATGCTGACCTAGCCCTTCTGGATCCTAGAAACCTCTCCCAAATAACATCCAATGGTCTTCCACAGACAGCCTTTCAAGAGCTCAGCAAATGTTTGCTTCGATTTGATAGCCGAGCAACTGTTGACAATTTGCAGTGTGAGCTGAGAAGCCTCGCTGTACAGTGGAAAAGACTGATGGAAATGAAGATGAGGTGGAAATGAAGAATGAATGCTGCTCATCCTGCAAAGAATGTCCACTGTTTTGTTACCAGATGCTGAGACGGTACAACCTGCTGACTGATGCATACCATATCCTTGGCCTTGGATACAAGTCCTAATCACCCTCTCAGTTACCCAAGTAGCTTGTGAGCGATGTTTCTCAACCTTAAAGTATATTAAGAGCAGACTCAGGAGCACTCTCTCACAAGAACACCTAGAGGCCTTCATGCTGATGGCCACCGAGAAGGACATCCTAATGGCCCTGGATACTGACATGGTGATCGATAGAGTTGCAGAGAAAAACGAGCTGTTGAGAAAATTGCTCCTCCAATAAGGTAGTTGCGACATATTTCCTATAACTTGCTTACTCCCAGTTAGGGGGAGTGATGAGCTCTACAGCAGAGTCTCACAACTCAATCGCTGGATGAAAACTGTTTTCTGCCCCTCCCAAAAGATAGAATTTGTAGATAATTGGCCCTCTTTCTGGGACTCACC